>NC_134096.1:122527406-122872182 GCF_000715075.1 Nicotiana tabacum | reverse complement strand
TATATAAGCTATATAAGATGTATATATATAATATATATACATCTTATATACTATATATAAGATGTATATATAGCTTATCGAATATAGCTTATTACTTATATATATATATATACTATAATATCGATATATTATATATACATCTTATATACTATATATATTCGATATTAAATATTGAATATTAAAATTTAGGATGTTAAATAAAATTTAGGTCACAATTCTATAATAAAATTTATAAAGCATTGCCTTAGATATTTTTTTAACATCCTTTTGTCTCTAATATCTATTTATTTTATTTTTAAAAAAAATATGTTGGGCCCACTTAGCCCGTTTAGCCCGCGGGCCGGGACCGTTTAGCCCGGGACTAAACGGTCCCGAGCTCGGTCCCTACAAAAAGCCCGTTTAGGCCCGGGACCGTTTGGACCGGCCCACTTGGCCCGTTTAGGCCCGGGACCGGCTCACTTGCCAGCCCTAATCGTGACGGATAAGTCTATTGCCATGTACCGGTCTGATGATGAGGCTGCTTAGATGTAGCTAAGGGAGGCTTCTTACCGAGAGCAATGGGTTGCCGACTTGGCAAAGTGTCAATCCCGGAGAGAAACCCTCGAGGAAATTGATACTCGAGGTTTTGACATCTCTGAGGAGATAGCCCGAGCCAAGGTGTTTGAGGCCGAAGCCAAGCAGCTTGTCTCCTTCGATGACGAGGACGATGATGAAGAAGGCAGTCGAGGCGGATCCGATGAGGGTCCTGAAGGAGAAGTTGTTCCGGAAGAAGAGGTCGAAACCGGTCGTAGTTAGGACTTAGTTTCCCTTTTGGTACGACCCTTATCGGTCTTTTATATATAATTTCTTCTATCGATATATAATAGGAAACTTCTTTTTAATGTCTTCTCTGTTCAAATGTGCTTTGTGCTTTTGCTTTGTAAAAACTCTGTAGTTGCAGCTTCTGTAATCGAGTGAACGCTAGTTCGGATTTAGGACAAAACCCTTAGGTTTTTTAGGTACGCCCGGGTGAGTCCCCGAGTTCAATACCATGTTCGAGATTTTGGATGGCTTGATCGATTCCATGACCGCGCCGTTTTCATAATTAAGTTCGAGTACGTTTATGATAGAATAAACCCTTAGGTTTTTTATCAAATAATAGGCAATTTTCAACTCGCAGTAACATACCCTTTGGGGTTTTATGGCGGATCCTTGAGCTAAGTTCAAGTCAACCTTATTTCGAACTTGGCCTAGTTGAACCCTTAGGTTCGAGTTGAGTGAGAACAACGTCTCGAACGCTAAATGTATTGGCCCTTAGGTTCTTTTAGGTTGGACCCATATAGCCTCTGTAAGAGTAGGCCGTAGGCTTAGTAGTCGAGTGAGTGCTTTGCGCGAACTCGAAGTAATGTAGCCCGTAGGCTTAATGATTGAGTGAGTGATTACTCAAACTCAAAATAAGAGTAGCCCATAGGCTTAGTATTCAAGTGAGTGATTTCGAACTCGAAGTTATGTGGCCCGTAGGCTTAATAATTAAGTGAGTGATTTCTCAAACTCAAAATAAAAGTAGCCCGTAGGCCTAGTATTCGAGTGAGTGATTTCGAACTCGAAGTTATATGGCCCGTAGGCTTAATGATTGAGTGAGTGATTTCTCAAACTCAAAATAAAAGTAGCCCGTAGGCTTAGTATTCGAGTAAGTGATTTCGAACTCGAAGTTATGTGGCCCGTAGGCTTAATGATTGAGTGAGTGATTTCTCAAACTCAAAATAAGAGTAGCCCGTAGACTTAGTATTCGAGTGAGTGATTTTGAACTCGAAGTTATGTGGCCCGTAGGCTTAATAATTGAGTGAGTGATTTCTCAAACTCAAAATAAGAGTAGCCCGTAGGCTTAGTATCCGAGTGAGTGATTTCGAACTCGAAGTAATGTGGCCCATAGGCTTAATGATTGAGTGAGTGATTTTTCGAACTCAAAGTAAGAGTCGCCCGTAGGCTTAGTGATTGAGTGAGTGCTTGCTCGAACTCGTTGATTTTCGGTTGGCAGTCCCCGATTTAAGGGATAATGGTCAGTCCTTAAGCCTATTTGCATAATAAATATCAAAATAGAGAAACTTTTCTTGGATATAAGATATCGGTGAAGAAGAAAATTTTCTTTGTAAGTCATTATACATGTGTTCGTGTTTTGTGTTAGGGCTCGGGCTAACTATATGAGCATGGTTCGCTTTGACCATTTAGCTGTTACAATTTTTTCTATCGGGACCCTGTTGTTATGAAGTAACTTTCTTGCATCGAACTTGATATATAATTCCCCCACAGTATTCGAGGTCGATTGTAAAGAGGCCTCGGATACTGTCGAATTGTTTCTAAGTTAGCACGATCAATGGTTGCCTCATTAAAAACCTTGCTGAAAAACCCATTTGGGATAAAAATCGGTCTAAGGAAAAAAGAGTACAATGCGTGCTTTCAGACCTAGGGCATCGTATTGTAGGATCCATCCTTGCTCCTGATCGGATTCATGCAAGGGTTAGTTTCGAAATATAAATGAATATGGGAGAGTCGTACCTTAGTAGTAGTATCGTTTTAGGTGTGACACATTCCAATTATTTGATAGTGGTTTGTCGTTTATAATACTGAGCTTATAGGATCCTTTTCCGACATTTTCGAGAACCTGATACAGTCCTTCCCAGTTTGGACCCAATTTTCCTTCGTTTGGATTTCGGGTGCTGAGGGTGACTTTCCTTAGCACTAAGTCCCCGAGTTTAAAATGACGAAGCTTGGTTCTTCGATTATAGTATCTTTCGATTCGCTGTTTTGGGGCGGCCAATCGGACGAGAGCAGCTTCTCATTTTTCATCCAATAATTCGAGGCTAGTATTCATAGCTTCGTTATTTGACTCTTCTGTAGTATATCGAAACCTGGCGCTGGGTTCCCCGACTTCGATCGGAATCAAAGCTTCGGAGCCATATACTAAGGAGAACGGGGTTGCCCCCCGTACTAGATTTTGATGCTGTTCGATATGCCCAAAGAACTTCGGGTAGGGTTTCTCTCCATTTTCCCTTTGCGTCGTTCAACTTTTTCTTTAGGTTTTGAATGATAGTTTTGTTCGTTGATTCGGCCTGTCCGTTCCCACTAGGGTGATACGGTGTTGATAATATCCTTTTTATTTTGTGGTCTTCGAGGAATTTCGTCACTTTGCTTCCAATGAACTGTTTTCCATTGTCACACACTATTTTGACGGGTATTCCGAATCGACATATGATATGATCCCATATAAAGTTTATAACCTCTTTCTCTCTTACTTTTACGAACGCATGTGCTTCAACCCATTAAGAGAAATAGTCATTCATAAATAAAATGAATTTAGCTTTACCTGGGGATGACGACAGAGGGCCGACGATAGCCATTCCCCATTTCATGAATGGCCATGGGGATAGGACTGAGTGAAGTTGCTCTCCGGGCTGATGGATCATTGGTGTAACCCTTTGATATTTGTCACATTTTCGAACAAACTCCTTCGCATCTTTGTCCATATCGATCCAATAATACCCTGCCTAATTATTTTTCGGACTAATGAATCAGCACTGGAGTGATTTCCACAAGTACCCTCGTGAATCTCACGTAGGATGTAGTCGGTGTCTCCAGGACCTAAACATACTGCCAATGGCCCATCGAATGTTCTTCGGTATAACGTTCCATCTGCAGCCAATGTGAATCGAGCAGCTTTGGTTCGCGGAGACCTCAAATTTTTAGGGTCTGATGGGAGCTTTCCATTCTTCAAGTATCAATATACTTATTCATCTAATCCCAGGTTAAGCTTGTAGAATTTATCTCGGCATGACCTTCTTCGATTACGGATCTCGAGAGTTGAACGACAGTAGCCGAGTTGATTTCGTCTTCGTCGACTGTTGATCCCCAATTTACAAGTGCATCGGCCTCACTGTTTTGTTCTCGAGGTGCATCCTGTAAAGTCCACTCTTTGAAATGGTGCAAAGTGACTTGCAGTTTGTCCAAATACCTTTGCATTCTATCCTCTCGAACTTTGAATGTTTTGTTTACTTGATTTACCACCAGTAAAGAGTCAGATTTGGCTTTAATGACTTCTGCTCCCAAGCTTTTAGCTAACTCGAGACCTGCAATCATGGCCTCATACTCGGCCTCGTTGTTAGCCATTCCAATAGTTTTGATAGATTGCCTAATAGTGCTACCCGTAGGCGGCTTTAAAATGATGCCTAGCATGTACCCCTTCACGTTCGAAACCCCATCCGTGAAAAGGATCCATACCCCCCGATGATGTACCCGATTTCGACAAGAGTTCCTTTTCGACTTCGGGTACGAGGGTAGGCGTGAAATTGGCCACGAAGACCGCTAAAATTTAAGACTTGATGGTCGTACGGGGTTGATATTCGATATCGTACCCACTGAGTTCGATGGCCCATTTGGCCTATCGGCCCGATAGTTCCGGATTATGCAAAATATTACGAAGCGGGTACGTGGTTAATACGCATATGGGGTGACATTGAAAGTATGGTCTTAACTTTCTAGAGGCGTTTATCAGCGCAAGTGTCAATTTCTCTAAGTGTGGATATCTAGTTTCTACTTCTCCTAAGGTTCGACTTACATAATAAACGAGAAATTGCGTACCTTGCTCTTCTCGAACTAGGACACCACTTACCGCAATTTCTGATACTGCCAAGTACAAGCAAATTTTTTCGCCTGTTTTTGGAGTATGAAGCAGTGGTAGGCTCGATAGATATAGCTTCAATTCCTCTAATGCCTGTTGGCATTCCGGAGTCCAAGCGAAATCATTCTTCTTTTTTAGTAGAGAGAAAAAATTATGACTTCGATCTGACGACCTTGAAATGAATCAGCCTAAATCATCAATCCGTCTCGTTAGCCTCTGCACGACTATCCTTTCTGGGAATACCGGGCTTTATATGATCCTGGTCAGTGATCAGTATATTTTAATATTCTGGATCCTTATGTTTTGAACACAAATGGTATCAAACCTCAATTTCTTCTTTTGAATACTACTTATAGATAGTCTTCAGAAGAAGGGTTGGTTGCATACCTGCTATAAGGGGGGTGCCCCACTGAATCTGTCGGCCATACGCCCGTTTGGCTCCTCGCGGAGTATAGCTCACATCCAAACATCTGATTACCGACACCTGTCAAAGTCTTCGGCTTGCACGACATTTCCTTCTATTTGCTCCAGCTATGAAAGAAAAGAATGGGCGCAACACTTTATTCTCTTCTACCGCTCTTTGTTTACTTTTGGCCTTCCTAAACTCCTACACGGGCGGAGCATTCTCCGACTTAGAATCGAATTCATACCCGGCAATCTACCTAAGCCTTTCCTCCTTTGAACCTCGCCCTCTCGTCACGCTTGCCGACAACTCGCTTTCTATCCCCCGAGCACTCAGTGGAAGAAGAGAATTTGCGCGTAGCTTCTGGTCTTTGACATCAAAAAAGAAGGTTGTAATAACGGATTCACAATAAACAAAGGCGATTGAAAAACATAAAAAAAAGAAAAAGAAAGGGGGCTTACTCGTGACGATGTCGGGCACCTCTCCTTGTGATCGGGATGAGGTAGATGCCTCCCAACCGAGGGGGCGGATCGAATCGGAGTTTCCTTAGGTAGCCACAACATGGGAGCAGATTCCCAAAAAATCATTCTCTTATTGTGCCGGCAGGCCTGGGCGAACGAGGTAGGGTTAGATTAGATGGAGGAGGACTGCGAAAGTCCGTCCCATGAAGCGAGGCGGCAATCAACCATCCACTCTCAAGATTCATATTGATCAATAGATCTCCGCGTCCTGCCAGTTCGCTAAGTAGACTCACTCTACCTAGGGGTAACAAAGGCTGCTTTTACATTGTCCACGATGGCGATGTCTTCAATGGCTTTGATTTTATCGGGGTTGATCTCGATTCCCCGATTTGATACCATGAATTCGAGGAACTTGCCCGACCCAACCCCGAAAGCACATTTCTCGGGGTTGAGCTTCATGTTGTAGTTCCTCAAAATCTCGAATGTTTCCTGCAAATGAGACAAATGGTCCTCTGCGCGTAGGGACTTAACTAGCATGTTATCAATATAAACTTCCATTGATTTACCTATTTGTTCTTCGAATATTTTATTTACTAAGCGTTGGTAAGTAGCGCCCGCATTTTTTAGCCCGAAGGGCATCACATTATAACAATATGTTTCATACTTGGTTATAAATGAAGTCTTTTCCTGGTTTTTCGGGTTCATTTGGATTTGATTATACCCGGAATAGGCATCGAGAAAAGTAAGGACCTCGTGGCCTGGCGTGGCATCGATCATGCAATCGATGTTAGGCAGCGGAAAAGGATATTTGGGGCATGCCTTATTTAAACCCTTATAATCTACACACATTCTAAGTTTGTTCCATTTTTTAGGGACTACAACTACATTGGCTAACCATTAGGGATATTTTACGTCCCGAATAGACCCTATTTTAAGAAGTTTAGTTACCTCGTCCTTTATGAATGTGTGCTTTACCTCGGACTGGGGTCTTCTCTTTTGCTTTACCGGTATAAACCTAGGGTCCATGCTTAGCCGATGCGTCGTTATATCCGGTGGGATCCCTGTTATATCTAAATGGGACCAAGCAAAATAGTCTATGTTATCGATAAGAAATTGAATAAGCCTTTTCCTGAGTTCGAGGGTTAATCTCGTTCCCAAGTATACCTTTCATTCGGGAAAATGCTCGATTAGTACGACTTGCTCCAATTCTTCAATCGTTAATTGGGTAGCGTCGAAATCATCGGGAACCACGAAAGATCTAGGGATCCTTTGATCATCATCTACCTCGACCTTCTGATTTTCTGCTTGGGTTGAAGCCGACGTCTGTGATTGCTATTTGGCATCTCGTTCCCCTTTTGAGTCTGATCCCTTTGTTGACGAAGGTGAGGATATTGGAATTGCTTCTTCGACTACAAACATTTCCCTCGCGGTCGGTTGTTCTCCGTACACTATTTTGACTCCCTTTCGGTGTTGGGAATTTAAGAACCTAGTGTAGGGTCGAAGGTATAACTCTCATGTTGTGGATCCATGGCCTTCCAAAAAGGGTGTTGTACCTCATGTCGCCTTCGATTACGAGGAACTTCATTTCCTGGATGGTCCCGACCACGTTTATCGACAGAATTATCTCGCTTTTGGTGGTCTCACATGCCATATTGAACTCGTTTAGAACCATGGTTGCGGGTATGACCTGGTTCTATTGACCGAGTTGTTCTACCACCTTCGATCTAATAATGTGGGCCGAGCTATCTGGATCAATTAACACACGCTTAACTTTAGTTTTATTCATAAGTATAGGTATTACTAGTGCATCATTATGAGATTGCATGACTCCTTCTGCATCTTCATCGTTAAAGGACAAAGTTTCTATGGGTGCGTATTCCTGAGTTCGAGGTCGCTTTTCTCTTACAATCGATGTCTTAGTGCGTTTAAGCAATGGCCCTTGAGGGGTATCGACGCCGCCGATGATCATGTGGATTACGTGTTATGGTTCTTCTTGTTCGTGTTTTTTGCCGAAATCCCTATTTTTGAAATGGTTCTTGACCATGTCGCTTAAACATTCTCGAAGGTGCCCTTTATTAAATAACCGGGCTACCTCCTCTCTTAGTTGCCTGCAATCTTCCGTTCTGTGGCCATGGGTGCTATGGTATTCGTACATTTGATTGGGATTCCTCTGGGCATGATCGGTTTGCATGGGTCGAGGTCATTTACTGTCTTTGATGCATCCGATAGCCGACACGAGGGCGGATGCATCGATGTTGAAGTTATACTCCGATAATCGTAGTGCTACTTTAGATCGGGTAGGCCTGTCGAACCCATTCCTGTTCATCATCCCCCAAGATCCTTGACCTCGATCACTTCTTTTGTTGCTTTGTCCGGGGTTACGTCTCGATTCATTGATTCTGTGGTTCCCATTATATAGTCGGTATCGGTCCCTGATCGGACCTTGTTCTCGATTGATATCCCTTCGAGTAGCGGGTTCCGACCCCAACTGATCGTCTTCGACTCTAATTTTTGATTGGTACCGATTATGCATGTCGTCCCAAGTAATAGCTAGGTACTCGATCAGGTTATGCTTCAACCGTCGTGAAGCCGGCGAACTTCGTTCGTTCAGACATTCAGTGAAAGCCTGAACAACCCAATCGTCTATGACCGGTGGCAGATCCATTCGTTCCATTTGAAAATGAGATATGAACTCCCTTAGCATCTCGTTATCCTTTTGTCTTACCTTAAATATGTCCGACTTCCTTGTCTCAATTTCTATGGCCCCGGCGTGAGCTTTTACGAAGGAATCTGCAAGCATAGCAAAGGAATCGATAGAATTAGATGGTAAATTATGATACCATATCATTGCTCCCTTTGACAGGGTTTCACCGAATTCTTCAGTAATACGGATTCGATCTCATCATCCTCAAGGTTGTTCCTTTTGATGGCACATGTGTATGAGGTGACATGTTTGTTTGGGTCGGTAGTTCCATTATATTTAGGAATCTCGGGCATGCGGAATTTCTTTGGGATCGGTTTAGGAGCCGCGCTTGGGGGGAAAGGCTTATGTATGAATTTTTTAGAATCTAAGCCCTTCAATATCGGTGGTTCCCCCGGGATCTGATCAATCCTGGAGTTATATGTTTTTACCTTTTTGTCGTTTGCTTCGATCCTTCTTTCTCCCGATTCTATTCGTTTGGTTAGTTCTTCGAACATCTTAGCAATTTCGGTATTAGTCCCCGACTCTTGCTCATTTGATCTTATTATAGCTGGTTCCGCTGCATGGGCATTTTCTCGAGGTTAGCTGGGTTCTGGCCTGCTTGGTATATGGGTTTGACTCTGTAATTGAGCTATTGTTGCCTGTTGAGTTTGCAACATTTCGAAAATCATAACTAAGATGACACTGTTTTCCTCGACGTTATGGGTGTCTCGAGCTGCAGATCGAGTGCCCCCATGAATACTATTTTCAGGTTCAGAATGTAGGTTCGCCTCGATGGCCACATGCGAATTAATGTCTATTGGCACTTCGATTTGAGCTCTGACGGCGTGGACACGCGGTCTTTCGATACTGGGTATCAAGTTGTTGTTCTCATTTTGAAAACCAGCTTCATTGTCGATAGGTAAGGCCACTTAATCGATAGTTAGTCGCTGCTAATCCGAAATCAAAGACACTTCCGGAAACAAGCGCAAAATGGTGTGTTTTTGTAGATTCGTATCAAACAACCACTGTTATCCTTAGCCCCACGGTGGGCGCCAAACTGTTTACCCGAAAAACGGATAGAGTTGAATTTGTACATAGTTCTAAGGATATGTGGTATAATTTAATACAAATCATAAGGACAAATAGAAATATCAAATACGGATTGCAAAGAATGCAAAATAAACAAGACTGGAAAGAAGATGATTTTGAGGACTAAGCAAGATGAATCAATTTATGAAGCTTAAAAGGAATAACTCTTCAATATAGGAGTGTATGGTGTTTTAGTTACAATGTGAGCAAAACCTGTCCTTTACAGACATGTAGTCATCCTCTTTATAGTGGAGGATCCTAGTTTAGATATAATTAAAAATACATACTGGGGAGCCCATGATAAATCAGTTTTTTCCTAATTCCCGCCGAGATTCTCTCCCTTAGTGCGGTTATAACGGCTCTTGTCTGTGAGCTCGAGCTTGATCGGACTCAGTGTTGGTCGGTGTTGTTTTTAGAGCTCGATGCGGACTTGAGCTCGATGCTAACTCGGGGTCTGGTAATGACTCGGGCTCAGTATCGGTTGGCCTTTGCCCCTTAAGCTCGATCTCATAACATCTCATCATAGTTCGATTCGGACCCGAGCTCGATAATGACTTCGAACTCGGTGTTTGATCTGTCCCCAAAAATCGAAGCTCGTTCGTACCTTCTTCGGATCCCATCTTTGATATTATGAAGATTTTTTTCGATCCATTATGTTTCGATCTCGATCAGACGTATGAAAGCCGAAATCAGTTTATACCGTATACATATATTGAAGTTTTAAATTTTGGGTTGAACAGTTGGAGTATTAAGCTTGGAAAACAAGTTTCGAATCTTCACAGAAGTAATAGTACTAGTTAAATTTTTTCTCATCTGCTTGAAGCTCGATCACCACAGAATCTGGGGGTAAAAAATTCAAAAGTTGATTCAGTTGCACATGCATATGTTGCCCCACGAGTATGAGTTGTCAATTTAATACAGGATAGTAGTAGGAAAAAAACAAGCTTGAGTTGAAAATTAAGATATGATACAAGTAGGAAAGAATAATGGAAAACATTTGTACTTTTGGCGAGAGAATGATTGCATACTAACACTAGTTATTTAATTTCTTCATTGGCTAAATAGAGATGTTCACTTTTTAAAATGTAAGTCTTTCAATAAATATAAACGACAAAATACAACAGAGTTTTATCTGCAAAACTGTGGAAAATTTTGCAAAGAAGCCATGAATCCTGATCTAGGAGTTATATGCAGTGTACACCAGCACTTATTTGTCCGTTGGCGGAGAAGAGCTTTGGAACTCCAGAACATACATGTCTGTAGTAATTAATTGCTTTTGTTACTTCTTGGAATTTCATGTGGAATAAGAGCCAAAGTTCTTGGAATTGCATGTGGAATTGAGCAAAAGCTATAATTTTAAATGCACCTTCATGTTGTCTCCAGACAAAGCGTCAAAGCCTTTGCTTTTTTTCTTCGGAAAGGGCATAAATATCCCTCTAAACTTGTCTTGAATTTGCAGTTACATAGTATACTTATTTTGCCGGAGTTCTATTGAACAAAAGCTAGAATTTTATATGTCCCTTCATGTTGGTTCTAAGACAAAGGCTTTTTATTTTTATTTTATAGTAAGTTAAATCACAACCTAAAACGGACGATGCACGTATATTTATATATATATATATATATATTTTTTTTTTGAATTTTCTCTTAAATTATACAAAATTTTATACATATTTTTTATTACCGAATGTAAATAATTTCTGACGAGTAAAAGTGACAAGCCTTTCTTTTTTTTTTCTATTGGGAAAATGCATAAGAGCCCTTTATACTTATCTTGGATTTACAGTTACATACTTGTATCTTGGGGGTAACAGAACTCTTGCAAAGAACGTACAAGTGGGTTATTGCAAATCCGAGAAAATTTTAGGGGTTTGTTTATTATTCTTAAAAGTGTGGGGAGACCTTTTATGATTTTTTTTAATTTTTAATGATAATGATGGTGTATAGAGTATAGACCAAATTGCTGGGGTAAAAAATTTGGGGAGAAAACTTATTCACAACTCACAAGTAATGGAACAGTTCTATATGCTAAAAATAGTCTAAATATCCCCACTTTAATAATTCTTTCTGGCTTTCCTTTTGTTCTTTTTAAAGCTTTATGCATGGAGAATCATAATTCCCGTTCCCAACAAAATAAAAAAAATAAAAAAATAGTCTTTAAGCAACGAAAACTGGAAAGTTAACCATTCCTCTATATAATAATTACACACACACATGTACATTTTGAATTGGATAATAGTTAGAAATTAGAGATCTTCATTGCATTTTCTTAAACTCTCAATAAATCGAAGACCTTGCAGGACTTCTTTTGACATTGAGATCAAAATCTCTTTGGAGAACATAAGCACGCCTACAAATAGAAAATCAACCAAAAATTAATAGAAAATTATCAACAACATACCATTAAAGCAGAGAAGGGAGAAAGAATGAAGATTCATACATTGAAGCAACGCCTTCTTCTTTGATGTCTTTTCAAGACTTTATTTAACTTAGCAGCCATTTCTCTGTGTGATAGAATTTGGGCAGCTGGTGAGCTCAATAACACATGACTTCTTTGAATTGGAGGAGACCACAAACCGCTCTTTGAATAATCAAAATCAAACTCTGATAAATCAGAAAACTTTGAGAGCAGCCTTTCTGATACTGACTTAGAAACCAACTGAGTTTTCAGTGGAGAGGAAATTATTGCAGTTTCATCTTGCCATGAACATGGAGAAGAGGAAGATAATGAGATTTCAGACATGGTGTGCATTTCTTTTAATTCAAAGTGAGGGGTACATATATAAAAAGGAGACAAGATTTTAGAGAAGAATATAAAAAGGAATGATGCATGATAAAGACGTGTATGGACGTATGCAATAATGGAGAGTGGAAAAGGAGAAAGTGGACGTGGGTTGTATCATTATAAATATTGAGGCTCATATTTGGTGTTACAATATCAATATGTTATATGGGGTTGGACTTGGTGTTTAGTGGCTGGATGGTCGCAACGACGGAGTTAGAATTTTTACCTAGCGAGAAAGAAAAATTAACACTAAAAGATGAAACTAAAGAAATTTACCATATTGTTATCTGTATATTAAGAAAAATTAACCTTACAAACACAATATAATTTTCTGGCAAAGGATTGGCCTAAGTGATCTTTTGGACATAAATTAGTTGACAATCAGATTGATAATAAATAGGGAACATGAGGAATTGGAACCAATATTTTGGCATCCACATAAAATTAGTGTCCATAACTCACATATGATATAACGAGTACAATCGTTAACAGTCATTAGTCTATTTCTTTTGGTTAAGCTATAGATAAGTCATTATCAACACATGTATATGTGTACATATCAAGTTATGACAAATTAATTCCTATGTTCAAGGAATTTCTCAACTTTCGTGGTCATGAATGATCTTTCACCCATTTATAATAACATACCTACAATTCGTGCCAAGAAACATTTGGTCTTTTTCCTCTTTGCTATAACTATCATAGTTTTCTATGCATATCAATAAAGCAACTCACATGGGAGTTAACAATATACTAAAGGGATTGTACATATATACAGACAACACATAATTATTTCATTCTGGCAGATCCAAGACTTGCAATTTTTCTAGTCTATCTTAAAAGCTGGCTCCTAATTGCCACCCTATTTCCTCGCGCAATTATATTGGAGTTTCATATTGTTTGCTTTGGTCGTAAAACAAACTAACCTCTATAAGAAGTCTGTAATATTAATCGAGTCGAATCGTTGATTATTATTGTGCTCTCGTATATATATAGATAATGCATAATAACTAAATAACTAATAGGGTAATCTATATGATAATTTTGTTAAGATGATTCCACGGTATGTTTTGAACTGAAATGTTTAGAGACTGCTCTTACTCTTCTTGCTCTTGCACCATATGATACATCTACCTCCACACTTTAACCTCTTGAGTGAACTCTCTTGTTTTCAAACGTTATTTTTTTGAGTAACTTATTTTCTCATTTTGCTCTTGGATTGTATTTAAGGACTCGTTCGTCCATAAAAAAAAATATATTTTTGTAATATGACCAAATTTTCATGACATTTGCCATGACATAATATCCATTGTAATAAATTTGTGGTTCATGACATTTGCCATGACATAATATCCATTATAACAAATTTGTGGATCGTGACATTTGCCATGACATAATATCCATTATTAGACCAAAGATTTTTTGCTATAAATAGAGGAGTTTCTCCTCATTTGAAAACACACCAATTCAAGAGCTTTTCACTCTTGGCTTTCTTTCTCCTCCTTTATTTCATTATAGAGTATTTTGTAAGAGAGTGAGTATTGGGAAACACTTGTATGAACCCTTTGTTTGGAGTGATCTTGTGAGGTTAATCTCTTGAGGTATTTGGGATTAATTAGAGTATTTACTCTAATTTTGTACTCTCTTTTATACTCATGTTGGTATAGTGAAATTGCTCCTCTCCGCTTGTGGACGTAGGTCACCTTGACCGAACTATGTTAAATTTGTGTCTTCTTTATATTCTTTAATTGTCGTTATTATCAACTTTCATTGTCTTTTGTTATTGTCATTATACCGTTGTTTGGCTAAATTCCGTACTACCCGGGTTCCCGATCCTAACAAATTGGTATCAGAGCCAGATCTAACCGGGTTAGTTTAAATAGCCAAAATGACTCTAACAAAGTCTTATATTGAGAAATTTGACCGAAGTGCAAACTTCGGAATGTGACAATTAAAGATGAAAGCTATCCTAATTCAGGATGGCTTAGATTTGGCACTGCAAGGAAAGGAGAAGATGCCGGATAAAATGACGGACGGGGAGTTTGCCGTCATAGACAAAAAGGCAAAAACATGTATTATTTTAAATCTTTCAAATGAGGTTTTGCATGAAGTTGCAGCAGAAAGCTCAGCCAAAGGCATATGGGAAAAGCTTAAAACCCTATATATGAAGAAAAAAAAAAAAAAAAAGAAGTAGAAAACAGGCTTTACCTAAAGCAAAAACTCTACACTTTTCGTATGGCTGAAGGTACCTCTATACTTACTCATCTTGATACTTTTGATTCTTTTGTTATGGATTTAAGTAACATAGATGCTGAAATCAAAGATGAGGATCAAGTTGTGTTATTGCTTGTTTCCTTACCCCAATCGTTTAAACATATAAGAGATACTGTGCTTTATGGAAAGGATAATATCTCTTATAAAGATATCAAATCTATTTTGAAATCAAAAGAAAAAATAAATAGAGATATTACTGGGAAAACTAGTGGGAACCAAGGGGAAGGCTTATTCATAAGAGGTAGATCCAATAAGAAAGATTCAAGTAGTGAGAAACCTAAATCAAGGTCAAAATCCAGATACAGAAATGTCATGTGCAAATATTGTCATAAGAAAGGTCACATTATTTCTGAATACTTTAAATTGAAAAACAAAGAAACGCATACAGAAAAGAAAAATGAGCACAAAAATATTGACACTGCCGAAGCAAGTGTAGCTACTGATGAGACTGAGGGAACTATTTTTTTAGCAACTAATAATAGTTTCAAATCTAACAATGAGTGAATTTTAGATTTGGGTTGTTCTTATCATATGTGTCACAGCCGGGATTTATTTACCACATATGAATCTATTGGAGGTGGAGTTATCTTGATGGGCAACAATGTTGCCTGCAAAGTTATTGAAAAAGGTACAGTCCGAATCAAAATACACGATAGTATGGTGAGAACTCTCACCGATGTTAGACATGTTCCTAACTTGAAGAAAAATCTCATCTCTTTGGGCACTCTAGAATCTCTTGGGTGCAAGTATACAGGTGAAGGTGGAGTTCTGAAAATTTCTTATGGTGCTCTTGTGATCATGAAAGCACGCAGATCTGGTACGTTGTATACTCTTTTGGGATCTACTGTTACAATTGCTGCGAGTTTCAATATCAGATAAATCAGATTCTGACATCACCAAATTGTGGCATATGTGATTGGGGCATATAAGTGAAAAAGGTCTTTCCATCCTCAGCAAAAGAGGTCTCTTATGTGGCTAAAGTACCAGAAATATGGAGTTTTATGAACATTGTGTGTCCAGAAAGCAGAAAAGAGTCAACTTCAAATCTCCAGCGATTCATAGAACAAAAGGTACTTTGGATTACATTCATCCAGATCTTTGGGGTCCTTCACGTACCCCCATCAAAAGGTGGTGCCAGGTATATGTTAACTTTCATTGATGATTATTCAAGGAAAGTTTGAGTTTATTTCCTGAAAAATAAAAGTAATGTTTACTTAAATTTCAAACAATGAAAATTTTTGATTGAGAAGCAAACAGGAAAACAGGTTAAGCGGCTTAGAACGGATAATGGCTTGAAATTTTGTAATGATGAATTCAACGAATTTTGCAAGAATGAAGGAATTGCTCGACATCGTACTGTGAGAATGACACCTCAGTAAAATGGTGTGGGCAGAAAGGATGAATAGAACTCTTTTGGAAAGGGCTCGTTGCATGATTTCAAATGCTGGGCTGACAAACGCCTTTTGGGCAGAAGCTATCTCTACAGCTTGTTATATTATCAACCGAGCTCCTTCTGCACCTTTGAACTTTAAGACTCCAGAGGAAGTATGGTCAGGTACTCCTGCTAGTTATTCTGATTTAAATATATTTGGTTGCCATGCATACATGCATGTAAATGCTGAAAAATTAGAGCCAAGGGATAAAAAGTGCATTTTTCTTGGGTATGCATCTGGGGTGAAAAGATACCGACTATGGTATCCTGATTCCATGGCACCAAAATTTATAATTAGCATAGAAGTAACCTTTAATGAATCCTCTATGTTACATTATAGAAAAGAGTCTTCTAGTTCTTGTGATACAGATAAAAGAAAGTGTACACAGAACCAGGTGGAGATTGAGATTGGCATTCCTTCTAAACCAAGCTCATCAACTTTGGAGCAAAATACAGTTGAAACTCCTGAAGTTGAGACAGAAGCTGAAATTCCTGAAGTTGAGACTCCTAAAGTTGAACCAGAAGAAGAGGAGTATTCTATAGCCAAACATAGACCAAGAAGAGAAGGTAAACAACCATTAAGGTTTGTAGATTATGTTGCATTTGCTTTTTCAGTTGCATAGAAAACTGAAAAAATTGGAGAACCATCAAAATATTCAGAAGCAGTTTCTGGTGTTGACTCAGCCAAGTGGCTAATTGTAATGAATGAAGAAATCTAGTCTCTCCACAAGAATGGTACTTGATCTTTTGTGAAGCCGCCATCAGAAAAAAGAATTGTTGGTTGCAAATGGGTCTTCAAGAAAAAGGATGGCATTCCAGTGGTTGAAGATGCGAGGTATAAGGCACGATTAGTTGCAAAGGGCTATAGTCAGGTACAAGGAGTTGATTTTAATGATATTTTCTCACATGTTGTTAAACATAACTCTATTCGTGTCTTGCTTAACTTCGTTGCCATGTATGATTTGGAATTAGAACAACTTAATGTTAAGACAGCTTTCTTACATGGTGAACTTGAGGAACAAATATACATGCATCAACCCGAAGGATTTGAAATTGAAGGAAAAGAAGATCATGTTTGCTTGTTGAATAAATCTTTGTACGGATTAAAGCAGTCTCCAAGACAATGGTATAAAAGGTTTGATTCCTTTATGTTGGGTCATGGTTATTCGAGGAGCATGTATGATAGTTGTCTTTACTTTCGGAAGTTAAATAATGGTTCATTTGTGTACCTATTATTATATGTTGATGACATGCTCATTGCTGCTAAGGATTTAACAGAAATTCACAACTTGAAAAGTCAGCTGAAAAGTGAATTTGAGATGAAAGATTTGTTAGCAGCAAAGAAAATCCTTGGCATGGAGATCAAAAGAGATCGAAAAGCCAACAGGCTATTTCTGACCCAGAAGAAGTACTTGGAGAAAGTATTGGAGAGATTTGGCATGAAAGATGCTAAACCAGTTAGTACCCCTCTTGCTACTCATTTTAAGTTATCAGCTGCTCAATCCCCGCAGTCAGAGGAAGAAGAGAGGTACATGGCACATGTTCCTTATTCCAGTGCAGTCGGCAGTATTATATATGCAATAGTTTATATATGTCCAGACATTTCACAAGCAGTGAGCGTGGTAAGCCGGTATATGGCTTGCCCTGGTAAAGCACATTGGCATGCTGTGAAATGGATTCTCAGATACTTATGAGGTACTTCAAACACATATTTGGAGTTTGGGAGAAATACTAACACTTTGGTTGGTTTTGTAGACTCAGATTATGCAGGTGATCCTAACAAAAGAAGATCACTCACATGCTATGTATTTTACATCGGTGGTTGCGCTATTAGTTGGAAAGGTACATTACAACATGTAGTAGCTTTATCTACTACCGAAGCAGATTATATGGCAGTGATCGAGGCGATCAAAGAAGCTTTATGGTTGAAGGGTCTATTGCGGAACTCAGTTTACACCAAAATGGTATTACCATTTTTTGTGATAGTCAAAGTGCCATTCACTTGACTAAAGATTAAATATATCATGAGAGGACGAAGCACATTGATATAAAGTATCATTTCATCCGAAAAACCATTGCTGAAAGAAAAGTCTCTGTTCAGAAGATCAATACTAGAGACAATCCTGCTGACATGTTCACAAAACCTCTTCTAGTGTCCAAGTTCAAGCTTTGCCTGAACTTGATTGGCATTTATGAAGAATGATTTTGCCCATTAGGGTTTTTGCGGAGAATGTGGAGCAAATTTACTATATATAAGTCGAAATTAGGCCAATGTGGAGATTTGTAATATGACCAAATTTTCATGACATTTGCCATGACATAATACCCATTGTAACAAATTTGTGGTTCATGACATTTACCATGACATAATATTCATTATAACAAATTTGTGGATCATGACATTTGCCATGACATAATATCCATTATTAGGCCAAGAATTTCTTGCTATAAATAGAGGAGTTTCTCATTTGAAAACACATCAATTCAAGAGTTTTTCACTCTTGTCTTTCTTTCTCCTCCTTTATTTCATTATATAGTATTTTGCAAGAGAGTGAGTGTTGGGAAACACTTGTGTGAACCCTTTCTTTGGAGTGATCTTGTGAGGTTATTGTCTTTGGGTATTTGGGATTAATTAGAGTATGTACTCTAATTTTGTACTCTCTTTTGTACTCTTGTTGGTATAGTGGAATTGCTCATCTCCGCTTGTGGACGTAGGTCACCTTGACCGAACCACATTTAATTTGTGTCTTCTTTATATTCTTTAATTCCCTTTATTATATTGTCTTTGTTATTGTCATTATACCATTATTTGGCTAAATTTCGCACTACCCGGGTTCCCGATCCTAACAATATTTTTTTTCAAAAATTTATTTGTCTATGAAATTTTGTAAGTTTTTAGAAATTTTTCGAAAATGAGTTTTTCCAAAAAAAAAAAAAGAACTCTCTACTCACAAAAGTGCAATATTTTTTCAGTAAAAAATATATCAAAATATAATTTTAAATTTTAAATATTATTTAACAACTTAATTCAAAATATCAGTTTTTAAAAAAAAAATTATAATTTTTATGTCAAAACGCCTGCTAAGAAAGTTGAAATTGTCACTAACTTTCTAATATGCGTTCATTTCTGTACTTTTGAATATATACTGATCTGGCATGTGAGAAATAGTTTCCCATGTTAGAAATTCTAATAAAAAAGGGAAATGTCATTTAATGCACCGCTGTAACTTATGGAAAATTGTGTATCAAAAGGCTTGCCTTAAAGCAGGACAAAAAGAAAAGATATTTTGCAGTGACAAAATCATAGTGTGAAACTCTTTGTACACTGTCAAAGATTGTGAGTCAGTGCTAGTATTAATTATGAAGGCACTATTGATGAGACAACAAATAAATGTGACTGATAATAGGTGCAATCTACCTGTTTCATCCAATCCCAACTTACGATTTCCTAAAGTCAATTGTAAGAAAGTCAAAACACTTCTTAAAAGTACTTCTAAAACTATGAGACCAGGATATTTTTAAATTTTTAATGACTTGCGTGTAGTTTTAACCTCTGTTTTGAAAAGACAGAATTGGGATTCGCCTGGGCTCGCTTTGGGACGGAGCACTCGTAAAACGTCCCTGAATTTATGTGTGAGGCTTAGTTCCGTGAGACTTACGCCCCGGACACGCCCAACGCCTAGCGTACTGGGCTCGCCTAATAGAACTTTATACAATTGTGTGTAACTAACATTGTAAATTCACAAATTTTCTTAATAAATCGTTGACTATTAAGAATTATTTTTTTCTTAATCATAAATCATTAAGTTGAGAGTATTTTATGTCATAATTAAAATAAAAATTATTGCACGTTACCCAATAAGACTGCTATAATAGTAAATTTTAAATAAATCTTTCATTTAAAAGTATTTATTTATTAACTTTTGTTATGTCTTTATTATATAATAGTCCATAAATTTTTAAATAATTATTTTTCTAAATATTTTTTTTCACGTTTACGAGATACAATACTTATTAATTTAATAGCTCAGTATTAGCTAGCAACTATTTACAAATAATTAGTTATCATGGTATAGTATGGTGAATTATGTGTCACTTTATTAACCTATTGAAACTTAAAAATAAATGATGCTAGAGAATCATATTTAAATTGTGAATTATATTTTTATATAAATTCTTTTTTAAATAAAAAGCATATTAAATAAAAGGAGTATTTTAAAAAAAAATATCAAAATTATAATATCGAAATTCTTTCAAAATTCATTACTCCTTAAGAGATACATATAAGATTTCGCATCGAATATATTACTTTTGATGTTTGAATTGTAACGACATCGCAGCTAATTTGCATATTATGATATATGTCATACTTTTCGTATTATTCATAGTTGAATTATAATTTATAAATATTTAAATAGATTATTTGTTATAATTTTGTAATTTTAATGTAATTTTTATAATTATTTTTTATTTTATACTCCTTCGGTCCACAATCAATAATCATTTTACCTTTGGCACACCTATTAAGAAAATACGAACTCCTAGAGAAAAAAAGATATATTACTAAACTAACCATAATTAATTGTTATCTTGACACATTGTAATATGTAAATAAAGGCAAAGTTTGAAAAAATAAAATTAATTCCTTCTTGATTATGTAAATGGATACTTATTTTGGACCAAAATAAAAAGGTAAAATTGTCACTTATTATGGACCGGAGGGAGTACTATTTTAAAATTCTTGAAATTAGTAAAATTTAAAGATCCGTGGGACTTTCGCTCCATATCTCAGGGCTTACGCCTCGCCTCGAAAACGTCTCGCCTCACGCCCCCACCTTTTAAAACATTCGTTTTAACTATCTAAATATTATTTTCAAGTGACGATTTTATGCCTTATATTACTGTGAGCTCTGGTCAACTTTTTCATAACAAGAAGACAAAATACATAAAGTCCCCATTAAACTTGTCCAAAAAACAGGTTTGAGCACTTAAACTAACCGATAATTTCTTTACCCCTAAACATATTTGGAGTGAATTACTTTCCCCCCATGAAGCACTAATATCAGTCTCATAATATAAGATGCTTCACGCATGCGCTCCACGTCAGCACCATGTCAGCGCCACATCAGAAATCTTCAATCTTTGGTAATTTTTACTCTTTTTCTTTTTTCTTTTTTGTTACTTATATTTTTACACTAATAATCCCAATTAACAACTTAAATACTTGAATAATAATATAACCAACATCTCTCTCTTCAATCAAATGAGTATAAAATTTAGATTCAAACAAAATCTCAATCTATTTCTCTTTCTTCAGCAAAACAATCACACAACCTACAGATATGTCTCCAATCGATTCTCCTTTCAATTCATATCCGAAATGCTCCTTTAATTTTTTTCCATTTCACTTCCACCCGTTGTGTGAGACACCGCCACATTTTATTGTTGAAGATGTTAAATGATTTATTGCAGTGAGGTAAGTCGACTACGACGACCTCTGTTGTAGCGCTAATCCTCACTGCGGCTTCATTCTCTTGTTTCGTCATTTACAGAGCTGAGTGAAAATGTTGGGTTCAAAATATGAATAGGTCATATTAATTCTTTTGTCTTATAGTTTAGTACAAGTCTGCACATTAATTCAAAATATTCTACTATGTTTAATGAAAAAAAGAACTTAGAAAAAAAGAAGAAGAAAGAAACAAAAACTGAAGAAGAAAGGGGGAAAAGGAGAACGAAGGGGAGTGGTTGAAGAAGGAGAAGTTAGAAAGGAAAAGGGCCCACCTTTTCATATTTTTTATCATGTGCGCGCTTAAAAAAAATTCTTTTCTTTTTTTGCCACGTCAACTATTATGGGAGAAAATAATTCACTCCAAATATGTTTAGGGGGTAAAGAAATGCTCGTTTAGTTTAAGTGTTCAAACCTATTTTTTGAACAAGTTTATTGGGGTCTTCGTGTATTTTATACCTGGCAAAAAAAAGGACAAACATTTTCAATATACTTATAAGAAACATTCCTTTTTTTTTCATCTCTTAAAACTTAGTGAAAATCTTCCCCTTTTTTTTCTTTAAAATAATGTCTAGGCATTAAATTCAGTAAACAAGATTCTTTTGTATTCTTTTTCCCCTATCTTATTTTGGTTCTCTATTTTGGACCTTCGCGGGAGTCTCCCAAAGAAATAGCGTGGAAATTTTTTTAGTTTACTATTTATAATTTGACCTCGTTAAGAAAAGTTTTGGAAATAGGACCTTTTGCTAAAAATTTAAAATATGTTGGTTAAATGATAAGTTATGTGTCTTACTATGTTTTGATGATTTAACAAACTTTGTTGAGAACCAAATGGGGAACATGTTCCACATCCTTTGAGTGCTCAAAGATCAATAAGTCTCAAGTTTGGAACATGTTCTAACATTCAGAGTCCAAGAAACAACAGAGGGAACAGATCGACATCAGTTCCCTTGCTGACAGTACCAATCAACTCCCCACAGTTGTAAAGTGACTGCAACTGTTCCTCTGCACACACGCAACAGTGCAAACAGTAGAGCAGTCACTTTATGGGGAATGTCTTTTGTACCAAACATGCTTGTATCATTCAAGTAATGTCACTTATGTAATATTAACATGAAACAAAGTAAAAAACAACACACTTTCATACTCTAGAATTCATCAAGCTCTCTCTCAAGTGTATTGCCAACCCGCAAGTGACATTCAAGACGTCAAGAACAAAGAGCAATATAACGAAGGACCAGTTTCCTGCATTGAGTCATCATATATCCTTAGTTGTATACCATCTTTGTCAAAGTGATTTACTTGTAATTCCTACTTAGCTTAGTTAGAAGCATTGTATAAGAAACCTTTGTAAAATCATAAATCATGTGTTTGTGTCTTGGCTAAAGTTAGTCGAGTTGTAAGCTTTGTAATAGAGTTATTATAAAATGGGCTTGTAATAGAGTTATTACAAGTTAGTGAGGGATTAAGAGGTTAATTCCTAGGTTATAATAGTTTGTAATCTGAAGTTTGCTCAGTAGTGAAGTTAAAATCCTACAAGGGTAGGTTGTGGTTTTTAATACCGTGAGCTGGGAGTTTTTCACGTAAAACTCTATTGTGTTATTTACTTACAGCTGTGTAAGTGTATTCTGTGGGAATTAATAGAGGTTCTCTATATAAGTTTGGTGGACCCTTAGTGTCTATTAATTGGTATCATAGTAGGTTCTTTCTATCAGGCTAACACCTAGAAAGGATCCTCATAGCTGCTCCACCAAACTTCGAAGAAGGTCAATCCACCTACAAACCACCAAGATTCAATAGCCAATACTATAGATGGTGAAAGACAAGGATGCATGATTTTATCATGGCTGAAGATTCAGAGTTCTAGGATGTTATCTGAGACGGTCCTTTCGTTCCTATAAAAACCACTGGGAACCAGCAGTGACAGTTCCCAAGTCTAGGAAGGAATACAATGATGTTAACTGCAAGGCTATAGAGAAGAACTTTCGAGCAAAGAAAATCCTCATCTGTGGCATTGGGCCAGATGAATACAACATGATTTCGGCTTGTTAATCTTCCAATGAGATCTGGGAAGCTCTCCAAATAGCACACGAAGGGACAACTCAAGTCAAACAGTCGAAGATTGATATGCTAACCACTGAGTATAAACTCTTCAGGACGAAGGACGATGAGTCCATTCAGGACATGCACACTCGTTTCACCTCTATCATCAATGAGCTCCATTCCCTGGGAGAAATCATTCCAAGGAACAAACTTATCAGGAAAATACTCAACGTATTACCTGGTTCCTGGGAAAGCAAAATAAATGCTATCACGGAGGCAAAGGATCTACAAAAGCTAACCATTGATGAACTCATTGGTAATTTAAATTTCAAGCCGTTCACATAGTACACATTTTCAATTGAGTGGTGAGTGACTTCCCAATTCTTCCTACTCCCAGAATGTATCCCTTTTTGCCATTGCCAAAGGACACACTCCCTCCTTGCAGGGCTTTGAGTGAAACGAAATCATCGATGCTTCCAGTCATGTTCTTAGAACAACCACTATCCATGTATTATTTTTGGCTAGTTCCTTTCACTGCTCCCTGCACAAGAGAATCAAGGATTAGACTTAAAAACCCAAACAAGTTTGGGTTCCTTGTAGTGAGGAAATGATCAAATTAAATTTTTTTTTGTCCAGGCATGCAGTATACATTTTTAACGAAGGGACCAGGTTCCTTAACAGTAGTTGCCTTTTCAAAAAACACCTTGGTTTTCTGTTGGGACTGAATTCTAACCTTATAGTTTTCTTTAAAGTGACCAGTGTTGCTACAGTGAGTGCAAAGCCAGTTATCGGGGACAGTAACATACTTGCTATGTGAATTGTAGAGAGTCTTTTCCCTTTAGAACCCGATGCCCTGCCTGTTCCCACAATTGCTTGTATACATGGCAACAATTGTATCAGAGGAACTGGTCCATTTTAGAGATTTTTCAAGGTCATTTTTAACTCTGCCTAGATCTTCTTGAAGTTGTCTATTTCTTTCAAGTTCAGCACACATACTAGATTTCACAGATTGTAGTTCATTTTCAAGCTTAATGTGTGCCTCACTTGCAACTTCCTTCCCCTTTTGGACAGTCCCAGAATTGTTTCCCTTTTTTAATTCCTCTATTGTTTCTTTTAGGTCCATGATGACTACTAACAAGTCATCTCTCTCATTCTCTATGTTTTCAGCCTTTTTAATTAGAACATTTTTTTCTTTCACTAGATTCTCGATGGGTTCTTTTAGGTCGGCCACTACAACTACTAAATCATCTCTCTCATTTTCTACCTCTTGTAACTCTATAGTTAAGGCATTTTTATCATTTTTAAGATTGTGATAAGTGTCAATTAAAATATTTCCCAAGGATATGAGCTTTTTCTGGGAGTAAGACTTCAGATTTCTCTGAATGTCTAGAAAGTTTACCTCATCATCATCATTATCTTCATCATCGTCAGATTTTTCCATCAAGGCAAAGATAGAATCATAATTAACTGCTTCACTTTCGACTGCCATCATGGAGATGTCACCTTGTGCATCATCTTCTCCAGATTCGTTGGAAGAGTCTCCTCATGCAGCAAGAGCTTATTTCACAACATTGTCGGCAACTTCTTTTCTTTTAAATCTTTTGTCAGGAACCGGGTTCCTCTTGGCTGTTTTGTCTATGTTGTGCTTGTACTGGTCTTGCTTAAGGAGGGGGCAATCCTTGATGAAATGTCCTGGCTTCCCGCACTTATGACATAAGTCATATCCTCTTGGCTTGCTGGAGATGCCATTCTTTGGAATACCTCTATTTCTGCGGACCATCTTCTGAAATCTCTTTGTCAAGTAAGCCATATCAACATCCTCACCACTTGATTCATTGTTGTCTGTCTTGAGGACCAGGTTCTTCTCCCTTTTGGGCTCTCTTCTCTCACAATCCTTTTTCTTCTTCATTTCATAAGTCTACTGAGTGTTTCCCAAATCTGCGACAAAGGAAATAAAGTGGAATTTATGTCAAAAGTCTACACAGTTACAAACCATGTGACTGGTGAAGTGGTCCTGATGGTAAAAAGATACAGGAATATTTATGTTGCTGATTTTGAGTCCCTGCAAAATGGGGATCTCACTTGCTTGAGTGTTGTTGATGATGATGCTGAACTATGGCACAAAAGATTGGGTCATGCAAGCTTTACATTGCTGAACAAACTGGTTAGGTAGGACCTGGTTCGTGGCCTGATGATGTCAAGTTTCAAAGACCACAATGTGTGTGATGCATGTGTAAAAGGAAAGCAAGTCAAGTCTTCTTTCAAGCCCAAAAAAGATGTTAGGACCTCAAGGCCACTCAATCTCCTCCATATAGATCTGTGTGGACCTTTGAGGGTTCCAAGTAGAGGAGCAAAGAAGTACATTTTTGTTATAGTGGATGATTATTCTAGATTCATCTGGACCTTATTCCTCAAAACTAAGGATGAAACTTTTCCAATGTTTGTTGCTTTCATTAAGAAGATCCAAGTGAAGGTGAGCCACAATGTTGCATGCAGAAGATCTGATCACGACACATAGTTCGATAATGCAAAATTTGATGAATTCTGTGCTGAAAATGGCATAAGTCATAATTTTTCAGCTCCAAGAACACCTCAACAAAACAATGTTGTGGAGAGGAAAAATAGGACTCTTGAAGACGTGGCGAGGACAATGTTGATTGACAGTGGCATTGTTAAAAACTTCTAGGCAGAAGCATTTAACACTGCATGATATTTGGTGAACATGTGCATGATCAGGTCCCCCCTAAACAAGAGTCCATATGAACTGTTGAACGGAAGGAAACCCAAGCTAACACATTTGAGAACATTTGGCTGCAAATGTTTTGTCCTCAACAATGGTAAGGAAGCTCTTGGAAAATTTGATGCCAAAAGTGATTAAGGAATCTTTCTGGGCTATTCATCACAAAGCAAAGCATACAAAGTCTACAATAAAAGAACTCAATGTGTTGAGGAAAACATGCATGTGATCTTTGATGAATCATACCACCTACATGGGAAAGATTCACATGATAAGATTGATCAAGATGGAGAGCTGTCAACAGTCCCTGGTAAAGTCATTGATATGGCAAATGGAAAGGCTGACATGATGAGCTACGTCAAAGAATCAAATGATGATGATGCAGCGGTCTCTCCAGCGGATATAGAGGAACCTGGTTCCTCGGTCACAACAACTGAAGCTGAGAATAAAGTTGCTAATGTTGTGCAAGGAACCCAAGATGCTGAGCTGAGAAGTGGGACTCACATCAACCATGGGTCACATTCAGAAGTACCTGGACCCTTTCACAATGGATTCAGGTGTCTAACTGGAAGCACAAAAGCTCACACCCTCTTCAAAATGTGATCACTCCTCTCGACTCAGGGATTCAAACTAGATCGAAGTCGAGAAACTCACTTGCCTTCTCAGCCTTTCTCTCTCAAGTTGAGCCCAAAAATATAAAGAAAGCATTGAAAAATGCTGACTGAATTACTGCTATATATGATGAACTCCATCAATTTGAGAGGAACAACGTATGGCACCTGGTTCCTCGACCTGCTAACAGAACTGTTATAGGAACCAGATGGGTATTCAGAAACAAACTTGATGAGTTTGGGAACATAACAATGAACAAGGCAAGGCTTGTAGTTCAAGGGTACAATCAAGAAGAATGGATTGACTATGATGAAACTTATTCCCCAGTTGCTCGAATTGAGGCCATTAGAATCCTTATTGCATTTGCATCCCATATGGAATTCAAATTGTTCCAAATGGATGTCAAAAGTGCATTTCTGAATGGCTTTCTAAAAGAAGAAGTCTTCGTCAAGCAACCTCCTGACTTCGATTGTCATGAGCATCCTGAGCATATTTTCAAATTCGACAAGGCCTTATATGGGCTGAAGCAGGCTCCTCGCGCATGGTATGAAAGGTTGTCCAAATTTCTCCTAAAAATGGTTTTACAAGAGGAAAAATTGACAACACCTTATTTCTGAAGAAACGGGGGAGGAACCTGCTCATTGTGCAAGTTTATGTTGACGACATCATCTTTGGTGCAACAAGTGATTCTCTGTGTGAGGAGTTTGCAAAGCTCATGGGAAGTGAGTTTGAAATGAGCATGATGGGGGAATTGAATTTCTTCTTAGGACTGCAGGTCATGCAAACTCCTAAGGGCACAATGATAAGTCAACAGAAGTACATCAAAGAGCTTCTGAAGAGATTTGAAATGAAAAGCTCAAAAGTCATTAACACTCCTATTGCCACTGCCACTCGACTGGACATGGATGAACCTGGTTCCTCTGTGAACGAGACCATGTACAGAGGCATAATTGGGTCAATCTTGTATCTTACAGCAAGCAGACCAGATATCATTTTCAGTGTGGGACTATGTGCCAGGTTTCAATCAAATCCAAAGGAATCTCATATGAAGGCTGCCAAGAGAATCCTGAGATATCTAAAGGGAACACATGTTAGTAGTTCCTTTTGTACTCTCATGCACAACATTTTAAACGGCTAAAAAAAGTGCCACGTCATTAAATTGTCAGCTTCTTTTCTTTGGAACCCAAGCGTCCTACCCGTTACAAAACGACCCGTCTACCTAGAAAATCAAGACCCGTTCCCAACCGGTCCCTCACCCCCTTTTAATAAACCCAAACTTTGTCACTCTCACAACTGTTCACATCAAAAGCCAATATTTCCCTTTTTCTCTCAACAACCAAACACTCTCTTCTTTCATAAACTCTCATTATACTATAATGTTTGAGAATCTCGAAGCCTCAAATGTCCCCAATGTCATCACCACTATATCTTCATCTCTTGAAGCAACAATGACAGAGTCTAAGTACCTTACGCCACCCAGTCCAAACCCTAAGCAAGATTCCTAACCACCCACTACTTCTTCTCCACCCCAATCAAGTTCTGGTTCTCATCGGAGTCGCAAAACTTCGAATCCTAAGAGGTTTGTGGCTACAACCTCTCCCTCTACCTCGCCAAAAAAAATGGCTGAGGGAGAAAAAAATCAAAAAGTTTCCAGTCTGCGTTTAGAAGAGAGTTCTGAGGCACAACAAAGTGTGGTTAACACAATGACTACACCAAGTGGGGGTGGCCAAGAATTAATGAAGGAAAAATCTGAGAAATCAGAAAGTGATATGGGGCAGAACATTTGCCCCTAATATTCTTGACATACCAGGAATGCACCAACTGGTTGATATCTGTAACTTTCAATAGTGGACACCTTTGTTCACAAATGAGAGTCCTAAAGTATATGAGGCCGAAGTGCGCAGTTTTTATGCTGATCTTTTCACAGTCGAGGATGACAACATCTGCATGAAGGTGAATGGGGTTGATTTTGTATTGGACGAAGCTGTGTTGGGAACCATCTTGGGTATGCCTACTGACGAAATATCCTCCATTGAAGGGACTTGTTCGTCAAACTTCATAAATGCCATTTTGAAGGATGATGCAGTGCAACAGGGGGAACGAGTACACAAGAAGTCCCTCCTTCCAGTGTATCAGCTGTTATTTGAGATGGTGAACAAGGTGTTGCTCCCTCGTGCAGAAAGGAGTTCTATTACATTTCGAGCATACTTGTTCCTCATGGAAGCATTGGATGCTTATTACACTATTAATTTGTCGGGTATCATGATTGAGCACATGAAGAAAGTGGCATATTTCAAAGATGGTAATCATGGTCTGCCCTACGGGTTTCTAATCACCAAAGTTTTTAAGTTCTTCAAAGTCCCTTTGGGAAAGGCTACGGTGGGTACTCGCAAGCAGAGCTTCTCCAAAACCACCTTAGAAGAGTGTGAGTGCATCGATAAGAAATGAGAGGTTGGCAGAAATTCCACTATCTCTCAACTAATTGAAGCTCAGATTACTGCCAATGAAGAGATAAGGAAGTTGAAGGTAAGGAATGTTATCCTTGAGGGACATATTAGTCAGGCCTAGGAGGCACCATGTTCCAGCAGCTCACAAAGCGCAGAGGTTTCCCGTCTGACCAATGAGAATGTTGATCTCAGGAAACAGGTCGAGGACCTGAAGGAAAGGTTACTCATTGAGCAAGGGTCTCATAATGCTCGAATGGATATCCTCCTTAGAACTCTTGCCTCTTCATCGTTGCCTCCCCCTTCCAGTGCTCCTTAAAACCATTTCCTTCCAGTGTCAAGTTCTAGTGTCTTTATGTTTTGGTATTCTAAAGTTGGATATGTTTAGTGGTTGGTACTCTTTTCTTTTTTGCTGTTTTTATTTTGTGGAATGATTATGCAATAAATGGAACTGCTCCCTGTTTATTTTCAAAATTAATAAATATCCCGTCCTTTTGCTATGTTTATCTTATCTTCTTTCTTGCTCTGTTTTTAGTCATGTTTGTGTACACACAAGTGGCATGAGTTAATCAGGCTAGACTTCTTTTTGCTTATTGCTTGTCACTAATCTTTTTATGATGTCTAAAGGGAGAAAATTATTTGAGGGGAAACAAGAGGTGGAACAAGCACAGTCTCGGGGGGAATTTCAATTACAAGTTTGTCATCATCAAAAAGGGAAAAATTGATAAGTTATGTGTCTTGCTATGTTTTGATGATTTAACAAACTTTGTTGAGAACCAGATGGGGAACTTGTTCCACATCCTCTGAGTACTCAAAGATCAACAGTCTCAAGTCTGGGACATGTTCCAACATTCAGAGTCCAAGAAACAACAGAGGGAACAAATCGACATCAGTTCCCTTGCTGACAGTACCAGTCAACTCCCCACAGCTGTAAAGTGATTGCAATTGTTCCTCTGCACACACACAACAGTGCAAATAATGGAGCAATCACTTTATGAGGAATGCCTTTGTACCAAACATGCTTGCATCATTCAAGTGATGTCACTTATGTAATATTAACATGAAGCAAAGTAAAAACAACATACTTGCACACTCTAGAATTCATCAAGCTCTCTCTCAAGTATATTGCCAACCCGCAAGTGACATTCAAGGCGTCAAGAACAAAGAGCAACATAACGAAGGACCCGTTTCCTACATTGAGTCATCATATGTCCTTAGTTGTGTAGCATCTTTGTCAACGTGATTTACTTGTAATTCCTACTTAGCTTAGTTAGAAGCATTGTGTAGGAAACCTTTGATAAACCATGTGTTTGTGTCTTGGCTAGAGCTAGTCGAGTTGTAAGCTTTGTAATAGAGTTATTACAAATGGGCTTGTAATAGAGTTGTTACAAGTTATTGAGGGATTAAGAGGTTAATTCCTAGGTTACAATAGTTTGTAATCTGATGTTTGCTCAGTAGTGAAGTTGAAATCCTACAAGGGTAGGTTGTGGTTTTTAATCCCGTGAGCTGGGAGTTTTCCACGTAAAACTCTATTGTGTTATTTACTTACAGCTGTGTGAGTTGTTATGTGGGAACTAATAGAGAACCTGATTCTTTATATAAGTTTGGTGGACCATTAGTGTCTATCATAAACATTTTAAAACATCAAGAATCTTGACAATAATCATACCTTGCAAGAGTATGGCAACCATAGAATTTTGTGATGGTTATCATAGCTTGCAAAATTATAGCAACCCTTAGGATTCTAATGAATTACCATAAGACTTGCCCAATAATTTCTAACCAACATGTTTCAAAATTCGAATTAAAAACTATTTTCTTACCGGAGCCAAAATTTAGATAGTGACAGCAAATAATCTTATTTGTGTCATTTGCACTAGTCTCCATCTAAAGAATTTTGATTGACAAAAAGAGCTTTATGCCTAGTTTTCTTGCGGAGACAAATCATTGTATGAAATCCTTTGCTCAACAACCAACATATTAAAATCATTACAATCATATTAAATTCGAATGAGGTACCACAATAATTGATGTGTGTAATAATTAAGGAAGTGAAACCATATTTTCTCATATTAGTCATCTTTGGATTCCACAAAAATCTCGGCCATAAAGCTATATCTTATTTGTATTTAGAGTTAAAAAATCATTATGTGCAATTATTAGGGATATATATTTTTATTTATCCGAGTAACTTCCAATAACCTTAAGACATCATTGTCCAAAAGGTATCAATAAATTATTTAAGTGATAAAGGTATTTTGAATAAATAAAATTTGTGTACCCTATTGGCCTACATGTAGTAGACTTGCAAAATCCTTCTTTAAACATATATCACGGCGTATTATACTAAATACAACGGTGAAAAAAAAATACAAAATACAACAGTGAAGTTCATGTAAAAGTAAAACAATTGAAAGGATAAAAGTCGGCCTACTCCTATTCGATTGGTCTCGATTAAATAAAGGAAAATTACACATTAGGCCGCTCGGTATTTTACAAATCGAGCCGAATTGAAATTGGAATTGAGCATTTCTGCAATGAAGCCCGCCAAAATCGAACTTAAAGCTCATTCTGATAGCCCAAAAATGTCGATTTGGCAAGTTTGTAATTGCACTTGAGTTCTTCAAAGTTGGTTTCATCATTGAGGTTTTAACTTAGACTTAAAGTGTTGAAAATTAATTACCAGGAACTAGGCAATCTAGATTTTAATCCAAATATAGTTAATCCATATGCTTGACTTATTATATAGCAAAACAAGCCAATCTAAGCTATATCATCCTGTGATTTGAGTTTCCTCTCAATGTTTCACTTGCAGACTTGCTATCGACTTGTCATCTTATAAGTTTATCATTACTTTAAAAGAAATAAATTGAATCAAGCATGAAATGAACACAGTTCAATTCTAAAGCGCTTCAAATTGAGTCCAATCCTAAACTGTTTTTTCTTTTGAAGGATTAACCCAAATAGCCGTTTACCTAATCTTTTTAACTAAAATAGTCGGCTGATATATAATATATGTGTAATTCATATATAATACATATATAACTATATAATCAATGTGTAATCTGTATATACCGACTAAAAAAAGTAAACGTTGAATCTGACCGGCTATTTATGCGACTTTTCTTTTACTTAAGCATTTTTCTCTTTACATTTTTTTTTTATTTTGTATAAAACCGTACATTAACCTTTTAAAACTTAAGTGGTATTCAAAAAATTGAGGGATGTAGGTGCAAAATATACTTTTCTTCCGTTACAAAAAGTTCTCTTAATGTTAATTACTTCTAATCTTCTATCAATTAAATGTTGAAAATTTTAAACGACAAAAATTTACCTTCTTTTTTAGTTTCAATTTTCAAAGATGTTTAGTACACTCCATAAAATGTGGGAGTCATAATCACATCAATGTCCTTAAAAGACAAAACTATCCCCTTATCTTAGCTAAAATTACCGGAAATGGCCAACCACATGACCGACATCTCCACAGTCTAAAGGGGCTCTTATGTCTTTTCAAAGTTCCCCCTTTCACAAAAGTTCCCCTTTCCTATATTTGCTCTGTGGATTTGGAATCCAGAGCTTAATAGACATACGTCTCCCCAATTTCCTTCTCCAACAGAAGGGTAAAAAAATTACACTGCTAATTTAAAAAAAAAGAAGAAAGATTTATTGTGCAGGACACTAAAGTTTACAGTGGTTTGAGGCATTCGCATTTTGAGAGTAAGTAATGGGTGGGTACAGAGCTGAAGATGATTATGACTACCTATTCAAGGTGGTATTGATAGGTGATTCAGGTGTGGGCAAGTCCAACTTGCTTTCAAGATTCACAAGGAATGAGTTTAGCCTTGAGTCGAAGTCTACTATCGGCGTTGAGTTTGCTACCAAAAGCTTAACTGTTGATACTAAAGTCATCAAGGCTCAAATTTGGGACACTGCTGGCCAAGAAAGGTACCATTTTCGATTCTTTTTTCCTTGATTTGAGCATCTTTTCTTAGTGCATTGCATTGAATTCTTCTCTGATCTGATGTATTTTGGGCATTTCTAGTGAGTATTTATATCTAGATTTGGGAAAGACATGTGGTTTATGTTCAAGAATTGCAAAGCCCTGATCTGAATTTTGTTGGAAGTTATGATCAAGAATGTGCTTTTGGTGATTTGGTTTGCAAGATGTGAGTTTTATATGCTAGCTTTTTGGTGTTTTACTGGATTACATGTAGGAATTAAGTTAAGATGTAGTTTCTAATAGATCTGGTGGGTATTGGATTCTTGATCTGGGGTGGTGGGGTGCTTTTGTATTTTAATGTTTGCTTTAGATTTGAGTTTCTAAATTCTTGTGATGGATGCTATTGGACATTGGAGGTAGATCTTCCCTAGATTCATTGGATGTACTCCCACTTATTGCTTTCTGATTGTAGTTTTAGACACAATTGACTTTCTAAGGTAAAATGTCTATGTACACGCAATTGTTGGACCACAGTGACTATTACCCAAAAAGGAAGCGTCAAATTTATCACCTTTGTGATAATTTCTTCTATGCTACACTTTAATGCACTTGCAAATTGTGCAAACTTTTTTGCTTCTGGATTTGTCTTCAAATTTCTCTTCATTCTGTGAGCTCATTCATACATAGTTGGCATCAAATTAAACTGCAGTGCAGTGCTTGCGCTCTTACATTGCAATCATAGGATGTTTATGACTTGATATCTTCGTAGAGCAAGTTCAAAAATATATAATTTTTAGGGAAGGTAGTAATAGCTGATTATCTTCTATAGATGAGTTTCACTATAGGCATGGATGATTGTGTCATGCTATTAATTTTGGTTTAAATTGTAGTTTTTGTATTGGTAATAGCAAACAGGTTGAGTATAAGTAGACCAGTTGCCAAGCCATGTTTTACAGTAGTGTTCTATGGGAAGATGAAAGTGTTAATCTCTCAGTCCCATTACCATTATGCTTACATGGTCAAACTGTTATTTTCTTTGACTATGTTTTTTCAAACATTTTCTACAGTTTAATATAAAAAAGTGATTTATAGTACTTCTCGTATATCTGTGAATATGTAAGTTTTACTTTTAAAAAAAAAAACCAAAGAGCTGATATCCAAATTCACACTGAAAATTTGTAAAGTGATGCAGACGCTAGTTTATTAAGTAACACATGAATAGATGAGGCAACGGAGCAAAGAATGCAGCTGACGGTTGTGTTGATATTAGAGCTGTGCAGAAAGCTGCTTGGTAGTGACTAGCATTGAAAATGTAAAAGTTTAGTTTCTAGGAAGCAAAGCAATGTTTGGCAAAGTTTGTGCAGCAGCATGCTGGATTGGGATGTTGAAAGTGTGTGGTAACAAGTTCTATTGGCGCTTAATTACATTTTTATTTTAGCTGAAAGTAGTTAAATGATTTAAAGTGAGTCATATAGGGTGCCATATGCTTGGTGTGTGTTGGGGCATGCATTGTTTATGTTTATGCCATTGGTAATGGAAGTTAAAAATACAAATTTGTCTCCATAATAGATGGTTAAATTTCAACATGAAGTGTGGGTCAGAACCACCTCCACGGAAGTTGAATCTTTATTTCCCTGAAAAATAGAAGTTCTGATTGCTGAATTTTGTTGATCTTGTATATGGGAATTTATTCCTATTTTTGCCATCAACAACAACAACAATAACAACAACCCAGTAAAATTCCACTAATGGGGTCTGGGGAGGGTAGTGTGTACGTAGACCTTACCCCTACCCCGAAGGAGTAGAGGCCTATTTTTGCCATCAATGGAACAATTTTTCCAGAAAGGAGGAAAAAATAATACTTCCCTAAAGTCAATTTTCAACTACTAATTTATTATCATGCATTGGAATGTTCGGTAAATAATGTTTTGAAAATTTTCTGGAACAAGTTCTTGTGGGTTTATCTACCGTTAGGTAGCCAAATAGGAGAGAGGTGCACTGTGCCAATATATACATTAAGAACTACTTTGCTTGGGTATAATTATGTTTTTATCATGTGCAATGTATCCTTTGAATCAACTTCTCAAAAGTTCTGTTCATTAGAAAAGAAAAATCATGTCAAAGTCAAGACAGTTGAGTTAATCTTTATTACCCTAGGCTAAAAGTGGGGGAATTCTGTTATGCAGGTATTTTGACCTCTGACAACATTCACTCTTTCCCCTAACGCATCTAGAAATTTAATGATACCTCTCATTCCAGATTGTGCCGAAAAGGCATAGCGGGTTAGCTTTACTTGATACTTTAATCTTGGTCGGTCCTCCTCATCTTCTGCCCTGCATAGTCCATGTCCTATGACCTCACATTTCCTTTTAGCCAACATAAAATATTCTCTAATAAAGAACAATTAAGGTGCTAAAACAGAGATATCGTTTCGAAGGATTGTCTCCAAAACTGATTTGTTTGTGTCATATCAGCTTTGACATAGTCAATTTTCTACTTTAGTGGGGGTTGAAACCTTGGTAGATGTTGTGGTGGCATCATACATTTGGTGGTTGAAGTATCATATGCAGGACAACTACATCCTTATGTGTTTGGATGATGAGCAGATAGTCTGACTATCTTGTACTTTTTCGACTTTTCTTTCAGTATGTAATGGATAACCTGATAACTACAATCACAAAAGATATGGAGAAAGTGAAATGTAATTTTAAGTTTTTGATCTGTTCTAATTTCTTCTTCGTGGTTTCATTTCTTACCAGAGGCATGGTTGGTTGAGTGAATGTTAGTTATACTCTTCTACCAGTCAAACAAATAGCAATGTGGATGTCATGATCAGTAGTTTGACCTAACCTAAAATGAGAAGGGAACATTGCTATGTACTTTCGGCTTTTTCTTCTCATCTTTTCATTGTCTGCCTCTCAAGAGCTAACCCCGTGAAACTGAAAGCCACCTTTCAGCTTTGAACACTATCGTTATTGTCACTAAAGTTGCAAATAACTATACTATCTAGTACCGATTTTATGTATGTAAAGGATCCAAGTAACACAGGTTGTCAGTCAGTTGTGCACTTTTAACCACTTTTAATAGTTCAAATTCATAAACTATTCAGATCCTAAATTTATGTGATCTTTTCTGTATCAAACTAACTTTTCAATCATTAATATGATGTTCTTCCTCCACTGTTATTACTAGTTTAATTTATAAGTTAACAAGTTGAACTCTTTAAAGTGGACAAAGGGCGTATTATGTTTAATTTTTTAAATTCATTATTAATGTTGCTTGAGCTTAATTTTTTCGTTTCTCCATCCTGCCACATGCCCTATGCACCCAATTCTCCATCCCCTCCCTCCCTCCCTCCCTCTCCACCCAAATTCTCTAATATTATAAGGAAACCTTCGATTTTGTTTGTTATAGGGCTATCTGCCAGTCGTCATTAGAGATCGATATGTACTTTGCTCAATAATACTTTGTTCTAGAACCATTTTTGAATGTAAAGCAGTCTATGGTGTTCCATTTTTCTTTATCTTTTATTGGGGCAAGGAGTGTGGCGAGAAGGGGTATGAGATGCATCTTTTTGTCTTTATACTGGATATGTTAGGGTTAGAAACTATATGAGCTTGTGCTCAACTTATTATCCGATACCACAGAGAAAATTCCGGAGACTGTACTCAACTTATCATCTGATGCCTCGAGAAAAGTCCAGGAAATAAATACGGCACTAGATTTCTCATGTTGTCATCAATAGTTGCATAATGTGATGACCGTTCCAAGTGATATCATTACATGTTTACTGATAAGCTTTTCCTTGTTAGTAACTTAGAATAAGCTAAATTTGTCTTCTACATTATCTGACAATGTTTCTTTAACGCTTACAGAAATTGTAACGATTGTATTTCTCTGTTCTGTAGGTACCGCGCCATCACCAGTGCCTACTACAGAGGTGCTGTAGGTGCTTTGCTTGTGTATGATGTCACTCGACATTCCACATTTGAGAATGTTGAGAGGTGGCTTAAGGAGTTGAGAGATCATACAGATCCCAACATCGTCGTCATGCTCGTCGGAAACAAATCTGATCTGCGACATCTGGTAGCAGTGTCGACTGAAGACGGAAAGTCTTTTGCGGAAAAAGAATCCCTCTACTTCATGGAAACTTCTGCCCTCGAAGCTACAAATGTTGATAATGCATTTGCTGAAGTTCTCACTCAAATCTACCATGTTGTTAGCAGAAAGGCGATGGAGAATGGTGAGAATGGAAGCGCAAACGTCCCTTCCCAAGGAGAAAAGATCGATATAGGTAAAGAAGTATCTGATGTCAAGAAAACTGGTTGCTGTTCAACCTAGAGGTAATCTGTGCTGCTGTGTCCGGTTCTAGGTAAACTGATAGTGTAAAATTTTCAAGACTACCTTCGGTGCGGTTATGTTTCGATCACAAGAGCTGCCTTTTTATTGGTTTCATTTGGTTGGTACTAAGGAATGTCAATGTTAGAGAACCTTGTCTAGTGGAACACTTGTGTAGACCTGTTATGGCTTTAACTTACTGAATCATTCTTTCTCTCTTTTCAGTTACTTGAATTCTAGATATCTTGTATTTGCTATGCTGTTGGCACTCGAGTGCTTGTGATGAAGAGCAGTTTTAAGACTAGAGGTGGATTTTGTAGGAGATGGGCATATCGTAACTATCTTCACTATTTTGATAGTACTTATTTCATAACAAACTTCTTGTCATAGTTCAAAGAGACGCAAATAATACTCCTTTTTTTTTTTTACATTAGATATACGTATTATACACTGATCATAATTTTTTTTAGTTAGGAGCCACTTTCAAAAATTTAACGAACTAACATGCCAAATACTTCTATTATGCGGGGTAGAATTCACTTTACCCTTAGGATGAGGAACAACATAATCTTTCAACCTTGTAAAGGGAAACTTTCTTGACAAAGTTTCTTTCTTTGATTCATGGATTCCTTTTGGTGAGTCCAATGCAGGTATACCAATTGATTTGAGCTATTAATCTGACTCGAAAATTTTAAAAATATATTTTTCTAGTGCATCTAGCTATAGGTATCATTAGTTATTTGTAACATAAGCGAAATCGTTTGAAAAACAATTTATTAGTTTAGAAATTCGAAGGCAACTTATTACTTGTCGCAATCAGATCAGATTAGACATAAGACCCTAATCAAATTTTGGGAGGATGTCTCTATGAACAATCTGTGCATATAGTGTCAATGTCATTTTAGCTGAATCCAACTCCAATGTATTATAGTCTGTTTGGTCAAAAGTGCTTTTTTTTTTTTTTTTTTTTTGCCAAAAGTATTTTCTTTTTGGGCCAAAAATATTTTTTTTTCTAAAGTTAAGATATTTGGTCATGTTTTTAGAAAGAAAAATGTGTTTTTGAGTAGAAGTAGAAACAGTTTTTGAGAAGCAAAAAAATATAGTTTCTTCTCAAAAGTGCTTTTTGAAAAGGACTTCTGAAAAAATACACTTGATACTTTTTAAAAGCTTGGTCAAACTTTAATTTATGCTTAAAAGTACTTTTCAAATTAATTAGCTAGACACAAACTGTTTCTCACCATAAGTACCCTTTTGAAAAGCACTTTTGAGAAAATTACTTTTCAAAATAAGTTGATTTTAGAAGTTTGATCAAATATGCTAGTATTATTTAGGAAAAAAGAAAAGAAATGAAGAAAGGGATAAATTGGACAACGAAAATCAACTTCTTACTTTTGAAGTATAGAAAGATGACTAGTTGCAGAATATACCTACTACCTAGTACTAGACACTACCTATATTCTAATAGGAGAGTAAATCAACATATAATTGTCGAAATATAGTAAACAAATTTGATTAATAATCGGAGACTTATGGATTGGTATTTTGATCTTAGCATACCAGGCCAACTTTAAATCTTATACTCTAATGATGTCAACACGTAATTTGACCGACTTTTTATCCTCCACTTGTCTTTAGTTACGAAACATACTTAGTGTAAATACATTTTTAACGAAGTACATATAAAAATAACTGACGAATGTATAATATATATAAATATTTTATATGCTTTTCGATTTATTTTTCTTGTAGTGGTTACTAAATAATTGGTCTAAAATACTTGTCATTTTAGAAAATCAAAATAAAATTTGTTATTTTTCCTACTTTTATCCATACTCTAATAAATGTAGAGAGAGACTAATGCAGTGAAATGAAGAATAGTATTAAATTGAGATCAAAAAATAAATAAAGACAATTTAGTTAAATTATCTTTGTATTTAGTATTTTCTTGAGAGGAGGGAGTATATAATATGTGTATACTCTATGTAATTACTAGTATATGCTAATCTATGTAAAGATCCTTTTTCAATTTTTTAAATATGTTTTTTTATGTTGACGGTGGATAAAGTTTAAAATCATTCAAATTATGGTAGGGCCTTTTACCAAATTTGATTCCACAAAAGCTTTATATGACTGCCTAAACAAAAGGAGATCAAGTGCAGATCGACTTTTAGCAACCTTTCACTTCAGGTCATACATTTAAATAAATTTATACTACTTGGCATTTTCGAGAAAGTTAATTTATCATAAACAAGAGATAAGATAGCAGAAGCAACAGATAAAGATTCTTAATCTCATGACGTTAATACTATATATTTTCATGTGACGCCATGACTTGCACGTGCAACATGTGGGGACACGTATCACTCAAAAAGTTCATTAAAAGCTATAAGACAACTTGATAACATATTTAAAGAGCAAATATAAAACCCCTAATCGCTACCCAATACCAATAAATTACTACAATTTTAAAATCCTAATTATTTACAAATAATGTAAGGGCAATTGGGGTCCCTCATTTAAGCCTCTTCACCTACTCAATATTTTATTTGTTTTAGTCATGATTAACTAACGCTTAATTAATAACTCCTGTATTAGCTAGCTAAGATAAGGCAATTTGATTCGAAATCATGTGCAACTACCATTATACAAGGAGCTTGATGATCATAATTATATGTAACCAATCAAAATTATTGTGGGACAACCCCTATTCAGCCGTGTACAGCTATCGTTGCTTAAAAGGTCAAAACTTTGGCTCATTTTGACTTTTGGGGCAGTCAGCTAGTAAAGTTTGTACTCCTGATTTTTTGGTTTTTTTTATCTATAATATTTGATTTTTTAAATATCACAAAGGAATTAACTTCTTTTTTTCAAAGTTGTCCTTGCATTAAAAAGCCTAGGAGTATTTTGTTATATTTTCAATGAGCAAATTAAGGTTAATATGGTCAATTTCATTGTTAATTAATGCTAAAAGGTGAATTTCTTAATATATGTGACAAGAGCCAAAAAAAATCACTTAAAGTGGATCGGCGGGAGTAATTGTGAGTCGCATCAAATTTATGAAAAATTATTAATTCGTCCAATTTTGCAAGTTTACAAATAAAATTAAATGCATATATGGACTTTGGGAATTGAGATGTGCTACACTTTGCTTGCAATAAAGGAACTAAAAAAGAAACTACTACTATAATAAATAGGGTTGTTGAATTTGTTTCTGTCTTCCTGTTGTTTTTCAACTATTGTTTGGGTACGGTCTACTCAATTTTTTTTGCGAGCTTAGCTTTCTCGTTTCCTTTGTAAGAACAGATCAAGGGATTGGATAGCTAAACCAAATTAACTAGGATATGCTAAACATACTTGTTCACTGTTATATATATCGCATGTTTACCCTCTATTTTCTATTGCATAACCACAATTATATAACAAGTTAATGACTACCGGCTTGTAAGGCTTAAGCAAAGGTTATATCACATGATGCCATGTTGGTTTAATAGGATCTGACTAGAAGATATTTTTTTTGACATTCATTTTAGACGCAGACATTGTAATAAGTGTATTATCCAAAATTAACAGACTATAATACGTTTTTTCTTTAGATACAGGAATATAAAATTTTGCCAATTACTCTATTATTCTGTAGTTATGAAAACATCCAATGAACTATTAAAATCTAGCGCTGATTTCCAGTTTGATATAATACAATATCCAATGTTTAATATATATAAACTGAGTAAAAATCTAGCCTTAATTTTTGCTGGGAGCTAGGTTAAGATAGCTATCACTAAAATTTACAGTTTAATGGAATTAATTAGTGGAAGTATCTCCCACATAATAGGTACGAGTTTAATTATTCTTCGTTTCCTTTGGTTGATCTCCAATGTAATAGTGGAAATATAAAAGAAAAGAAGAAAAAAAAAGGAAAAGAGGTAGATCGCGAATATTGGCAAAATTCCCAAGATAAACAATAGCATATCTCTTCCTTCTCACTTAAAGTAAAGTAAAGAGGCATCGAGAGGAATTTAGCCATTGAAAATGAAACGGCCGGCAATGATGCTAATTACAATAAGATTGAGACAAAGCCCTCTCAATTGGAGAACTTTTATTTTACTATACTACAAAACCTACACTGAAATCTAAGAAAAAGTTAAAAATATTAAAAAGCAAAACCAAATTGCTTTGGTATCTTATGGCGCACGACGCGCAATTTTCTAATGAATTAAAAGAGTTAAAAATATTTTCCTCAAGTAAAGACAAATGTAGAGAAGTGACACGTGTTGAACGATCTCAACCCAAGGTCCCACACCAAGATGTCAAGCTCAAGCTATGTCGCCGGCGTTCCTCGTCCCTTTCCATCATTCCACGGCCAAAAACCCTTGAACATTCCGGCAACTCTCCGAGATCGGCGAAAAGTGAATCATCTTCTTCTCTCATTGTTGTTAAAGTTGATGACATGTCAATATCAGTAACTTCGACTTCTGTTAAAATAGGACTTTCTAGCATGGTAGTAGAAGTACACTCAAAATCCGAAAACCATCCAAATTCATTGCAACTAATAAGAGATGATTCGCCAAGATTGGTAAAGTTTTCGTCCGAATTTGGCTCCGATTGGCTTGCGAAATTGCTCGTGTCTTTTTTGCGCTCAAAGTCTGAAACTGCAATATTGGTAGTTGTTATTATTGTTGTTGTTGTTGCTGTTAGTGATGCTAATGTTTTCGTCTTCGTCTTTGCATTATTGATACATGATGTAGTAGTTGTACGTTGGTTGTGTTGATTATTCCTAGAAGCCGGCCAAGGGTGGTTATGTTCGCAAGAATACGTCACTACCAACATGTTAGGGTCTGCACGGCTCCTTTCTACTTGTTTTCTTGCTGGACATCCCTTTGAACTACTGCATCTATAATATCCCCTGTATTTATCATAAATATTCAATCAATTTCAGATATTTCATACAATTCAGTCCTAAAGTTTATCAAATTATGTGAAATTACCAAAAATAATTAAAAGGAAAATTCAATAAAATAACTAACCTAGGATAGGGAGAGCCTTTGATGGGCTTTTGTCCATATTTCCTCCATGCCCAAGAATCAGATGGTGGCATGCTTATTTCACCCTTCATCTTTGTACCTTCAACTTCTTTAATTGGCACTGATACCACTCTCTTTTGTATGGATCTTCTGCTGCAATTCAAAGAAATTAAATATGTTGTGAGCACCATATATTTCTCATGCACGCACATGACTGAAATAACACTAAAATCTCTTAAGCTGGAGTGATATTTTTCACCAAAAAATGTAAGGTAAAAGAGAGAAAACAAAAATGAAGAACTCCTTTAGGATCACACACTTATGGAAAAAGAAAAAGAAAAAGAAAAAGAAAGAAGGTATATGAGACTGACCTCCTTTTTGGGGAGGAAGTAGAAGTCATCATCTTATTATCATTGAACATGTCGGAACGCGGCGAGTCGAGGCTGTTTTCCGGCGAATTCTCGGAATCTTCTTGCTCATGAGATACAAAAATATTATTGAATCTTCCATCCATGGCTATATTGAATTGAAGTAATTTTTTTTTTGTCTCTTTTGGTCCAAAGTTTTGTAATTTATATACAGAAGCTGTTGATATTTATGGAAGATAAGAGAGAGATTTCATGGGAACAAGAAAATGGAGGAAGAGAAGCGAATAGTATAAAAAGGGAGAGATGGGGTAGAGGTAATTGTTTATAGAGGACGTGCAAGCAAATGTGAAACTAATCCAAAGGCCAATTATAATATTACAATTTGAAAACGACCTTAACGTTTGTTTTATCGTTATTCTAATCCTATTTATTTATTTATGGGCGCCATCAATTTTGGACTATATGGCTAGCTAATGGCTAGATGTCTAAATTTTCATAACTTGGTCCTCATACCGTGTTTTTATTTTCCTTTTTATTTTTCACTTAAAATGACCTGTACACTTTGTTGATTAAGCATTGACACCAAACAACGAAAAAACCCTGTTGATATTAGCATCGACACCAAGGAAAAGAAAAGGGGAAGAGAAAGTCCGTTTAAGCTTAGAATTGCACCAATTATATGTAGATTTTGATACCTTTAGGCTTTAACAAAGCCTCGTTGGGTTCACATGCATGTTCCGAAATGCATAATGCGACCTACTTTTGTATACAGTCGAAACTGATTTCGGGCTTCGTACGACTAATCGATATAGGAACATAATAGACCGACGAAAGTTTTTATAATATCGAGATGGGATCTGAAGAAGGCACAAACGAGATTCGAGTTTCAGGGACATGTCAAATACCGAGTTCGAAGTCATATTCGTGCTCATGTCCAAATCGAACTATGATGAGAAGTGATGGAATCGAGCTTAAGGGCCAGAGGCCAACCAATACTGCCCCGATACTAGACCCCGAGTCAACATCGAGCTCGAACCCACATCGAGCTCTAAACCTGAAAACCGATAAATACCGAGTCCGGTCAAGATTGAGCTCATAGACAAGAGCCGTTACAACCGCACTAAGAGAGAGAATCTCGACAAAAATTAAGGAAAAACTGATTTATCATGGGTTTTCCACTATATATTTTTAATTATATCTAAAGTAGGATCCCTCCACTATAAGAGGGATGGCTATATTTCTGTAAACGGGCAAGTTTTGATATACATTGTAACTCATATATCATACATTCCCATATTGAAGAATTGTCCTTTTTAGCTTCATAGATTGATTCATCTTGCTTAATCCATAAATCATCCTCTTTTCAACTTTGCTTATTTTTCATTCTCTAGAGTCAGTATTCGATATTTCTATTTACTCTTACGATTTGTGTCAAGTTATACCACATACCCTTAAAACTACGTACAAATTCACCTCTATCTGTTTTTCGGGTAAACAACTTTAAAAAAATGGTTTAAGCGTACCTATTGGTCAGATTAATAGGATTGCATCGTGTAGGGCCTATTAAAAAGAAGTATTTTCTAGCTATCAGTGGTTGATCTATTCTCCGAGATTACTGATTAAGGATAAATAAAACTCATCATCCCACTACATTCCTTAATAATAACAACGTCTAACGATATGTAAAATGAAGTCGATCTGTTAGCTGATTCGCCAAGCAGAATTTGCACTTGAGCCGAATCCGCTAAGGACTAAGATCTTGTTAAAGGCTTGTGTACTTTATATTACTAGTCTCTCTGTACGCGCGTTGCGGGTATACCATTTATTAATATAATATAGATATTTCTAAAAATTGCATAAATGTTATTAAAAATATGTTTGACAAAAAAATTAATTAAAGAAAAAAGTGTACAATCTTGAAAATAATAATAAGCTAACTTAATAGAAGAAGAAACTAATACAAAAAAATATTAAAAAATGGTTCTACAAGAGTAGAACAATATTTTGACTTGTATTCATACTGATTGTATTAGTATTTCACCCCTTTGTTTAACCAAAGAATTAGATTCTCAGTCAAAACCTATTTTTAAAAGTACTCGGGTTACTGATAATCAAGAAATTTAATATTCTCTCAGAAATAAGAAAGGAAATTAGAATAAAAAATGACAAAATAATCAATAGAAAGTACAATAAAGTAATTATATTCCAATAATAATCAGAGCGTTTTTGTACAAGTGACATATTCTTCCCTTATATAGGAGTCTATAAGTACAACGTCTTTTCTCTTTTATGACCGAATCATTATGAGCATTAATGATATTAATGAGACGTTATAATTGGTAATCGTAACTGTTCATAAAGATTCTGTAATGTTTGTGATCATTCACGCTCATTAATTGATGATTCATGAATCTTCCCTCTTTACTGTCTTGATTCATTCCGCCGGTGCCTCTTTATTTAACTACTTAGACTCGAGCAACCATATCCTTTCATCTCGTGGGTGATTTGCTCGCATTTGTTATGACTCGTGTCTCTTTTAATGCATCTCTCCATCTGTCATTTTTTAAGTGATCCACGTGCCTTTCTATATCAGCCACATATTTAATTCCACGTGTAATATTTATTTTTACCAATACAGATAGTCCCCCCACTTACCAATTATTCAGCAATTGAATATTTGGGAAGTGGATCACATTTATGGCGGGAATTATTTGCCACCATTTCTCATATATCATTGTGTCTTCTTCAGAACCAACACATCGTATGTCACTTTCATTTAATGCGTGCGACACGTGGTATTCATTGATTGGCTCTACAACTCTTCAGCAGGTTTTAGGGCTTTTTTTGCGGCTGCATCAGTCACGGAGTGACTGTTTCATTATGACGTTTCCATCATGACCCCCTTTACATAACGGTTGCTTCTTCGTATAAATACCTCCTTTGCCTTTGTTTTTACGAAAAAATTTTCTATAGTGTTCTTTGTTCTTAATAGTTCTTGTTCATCATTACATATTACCTTCTTATAAAACTATGTCTTTTCCAAATCCTGATCCTCGTAAAGTAGTTATAGTAGATGAACTTCCCCCTTCATCTGCTCATATCAGAAGTAGAAGAGGTGGCAAGTTACGTAGTTTAGGGTCTGTATCTATCTGTGATTCTTCTTCTTAACCCAATATTACTACCCCTTCGTCTTCTAGAACTAGGACTTCTTCTTCTCATAGATCCTCTGCTAGAAATAGGGATTCTAGTGAACCGCTACGTGAACCCATTATTGATGAGATTATTCCCGCTGAACTTTCCTTCTTTACTGATACAGAATCGATTAGAAATCAAGTTACTTCCATGACTTCTCATGATCGTGCTGATGTTTACCCTTCCCAGATTATTGAGGGCTTGATTTCTCTTGTGCGAAGAGAATGTCATTGGAAATTCGATTTCCCAATTTTAGTCCCTAATGCAAATCAAAGGATCACTTCATACAAAGCTGGTTATTCTTTTGTTTATATATATCCCTTTACATTAGGCTTCAAACCACATATCGACCCAGTCATCATAGAATTTTGTCCTTTTTTTAACATTTGCTTAGGACAGATTGGCCCTATTGTATGGAGAGCTGTGGCATGCTTGAGATACTTGTCAAACTTGGCCTCTTTACCCTTTACCTTCTATCATTTGATTCATCTTTATTCCCCCAAGTTATTTCGTTCTAGTGTTTTTACTCTCGTGGCCAGGAGTAAGAAGGTTTTAGTGAGCCCTGAAGATGACAAGGATCGTGGTTGGTATGCCAGATTCGTTGCTACTCCCACAAGTGGGTTAGTGGGTGAAGAGAACATGCCTTTTCCAGAAAAGTGAATCTTTGCACGTAAGTTTCTTTTCAGATTTTTTCCTTCTCTTCCTTTTTTTTTTTTGTGAAGAACCTGCAATCTCGTGACTGTTTTATTTTTTTTTAGCAACCATGGAAGCTGTTGAGGAGATTTCAAACTTTCGTGGTTGGGTAAAAACATTATTAACTGTTGCTCCTATGGAAGAAAGGTCCTGGAAGTACCTTTCTAATAGGTTTGATTGGAAAGTGAAGACTCGTGGTATCTTTTTCTTCTATTTTCTACCTTACTTCCATACTTAAAAATTTACTAACTCCTCTCTTTACTAGGATTTCCCATTCGAGGTGTGAGTGCCGCATCTATTGCTGCTTCGAGACTCTCTCTGTTGATAGCTCAAGAGATGATCTTGAGTTCTTCATCAAAAAGAAAAGCTGATAGAGCACACAGTTCCGAGGGTGAAGAGGAACGGGATAAAGGCTCGTTAGTTCGTAAGCCTCGAGCTAGGAGACGTGTCATTTTGGATGACGAAGCTACTCTTTCTCCCAGTTCTATCCTCATGCACGAGCCCGAAGGTGCTACCTTAGTCAGCTCTGATGTAGAGATGCCTGCCACACCCCGTGACTCTACATAACAACTCTTTTCTCGTGGGTTTGATAATGAATACTTCGGCTCTGTATCTGTTCCAGTTGATCCTCAGTTCCCCGCACCTGTTGCTGCTACCACTGCTTCGCCCATGGCTATTTTGACTCCCTCAACTGCCCCTACTATTACAACTTCTCATGTTGAAGTTGGTTCTTCCAGTAATAGTAGGGTAATGAAAATAATTACCATCGAGGTTCCTGAGGATGGTAATCTTTTGAAGAAATCTGGCCAAGCTGATGTATGGCTGAAACAATTGATTGGCCCAGTTGAGAAGTCCAAATTGGAAAGCCACAGTTCTTTAACGTGGATGAATGATATTGTACATTCATCTTTTAAGGTATAAGCCTTAGCTTTTTATTTTGCATATGATTTCCTTTTCATCTATATTTGATAATCACATTTGCCTTTTCATTGTGTAGATCAACCTAACTGGAACAGAGATGATGAAGAGGATCGTCCATACTGAGCAGTTAATGAACGACTATCGCACCGAAGCGGACAACTGGAAGGAACGGTTCGAAGGTCTTCAAATTGATAAAGAAGTCTTAGAGGAAGAAGTCTTAGAGGAAGAAAAATGTACCTTGGAGCAGCAGCTGAAGGTAATGGCAGCAGAGTTGGCAGTTGAGAAAGCCTCATCCAGTCAAGCGGGCAAAGATAAAGACCTTTTTGAGTCTTCATTTGCTGAGCAGCTTTCCAAACCCACTGAAGAAATTAGAGGTTTGAAGGAACTGTTGAACCAAAAAGAAGTTTATGCCAGGGAGCTTGTTCAAACGCTCACCCAAACTCAAGAAGATCTATGTGCATCTTCTAACCAAGTTCAGTTCTTAGATAGGTCTCTTTCCCCCTTACAGGCTTCTTATGATGTTGCTTTGAATGAGAAGGAGGAGCTAAGAACTGAAATTGAGCAGTGGGAGAGGGATTATGAAGCCCTTGAATACAAGGCTATTGTTGACGTTAGTTGGGCTTTCTTGAACACGCGCCTCGAAACTTTAATGGAGGCAAGCCGGGAAGGTTTTGACTTAGCTTCTGAAATTGCAAAAACTAAAGAAACTATTGAGAAAACTCAGCAAAGTCAAAGCTTTTCTTTACCTGAGGTCGGCATTCCCGAGGGTAATGAACTTACTCCTGGTAAAGCTATTGTTCAACCCTCCTCTGCTCAAGTCATTCCCTCTGCTGCTGATGATGCCAACTTGAATCCTTCTGATAATACTGGTTCAGATCCTTCCCCACAGTGAAAGTTTGATTGAAAAGTTTGAAGTGTTGTTTTGTTTTTTTTTATTGGTAGAAGTTTACCCCTGGTCCGTTTTGGGGTTTGGTAATGATTTGGAAAGTTTTACCCCTGGTCTGTTTTGTGGTTTTGTATAAAAGGTTTGTGATTTAGTGAGCTCTGATGAAGAGATGCCTACCGCACCCCGTGATTCTAATGAAGACTTTGGCTTTGTTTCTGAGGAAACGCCTCTTGCCTCTTTTTCTGTATCTGTTATAGTTGATCCTCAGTTCCCCGCACCTGTTGCTACTACCACTGCTTCGCCCCGTGGCTATTTTGACTCTCTCAACTGCCCCTATTGTTACAACTTCTCATGTTGAAGTTGGTTCTTCCAGTAACATTAGGGTAATGAAAAGAGTAACCATCGAGGTTCCTGAGGATGGTAATCTTCTAAATAAATCTGGCCAAGCTGATGTATGGCTGAAACCATTGATTGGCCCAGTTGAGAAGTCCAAATTGGAAAGCCACAGTTCTTTAACGTGGATGAATGATATTGTACATTCATCTTTTAAGGTATAAGCCTTAACTTTTTATTTTGCATGTGATTTCCTTTTCATCTATATTTGATAATCACATTTTCCTTTTCATTGTGTAGATCAACCTAATTGGAACGGAGATGATGAAGAGGATCGTCCATATTGAGCAGTTAATGAACTACTATCGCACCGAAGCGGACAACTGGAAGGAACAATTCGAAGGTCTTCAACTTGAGAAAGAAGTCTTAGAGGAAGAAAAATGTACCTTGGAGCAGCAGGTGAAGGTAATGGCAGCAGAGTGGCAGTTGAGAAAGCCTCATCCAGTCAAGCGGGCAAAGATAAAGAACTTCTCGAGTCTTCATTTGCTGAGCAGCTTTCCAAAGCCACTGAAGAAATTAAGGGTTTGAAGGAACTGCTGAACCAAAAAGAAAATTATGCCTGGGAGCTTGTTCAAACGCTCACCCAAACTCAAGAAGATCTCTGTGCGTCTTCTAACCAAGTTCAGTTCTTAGAGAGGTCTCTTGCCCCCTTACAGGCTTCTTATGATGCTGCTTTAAATGAGAAGGAGGAGCTAAGAACTGAGATTGAGCAGTGGGAGAGGGATTATGAAGCCCTTGAAGACAAGGCTATTGTTGACGTTAGTTAGGCTTTCTTGAACACGCGCCTCGAAACTTTAATGGAGGTAAGCCAGGAAGGTTTTGACTTAGCTTCTGAAATTGCAAAAACTAAAGAAACTATTGAGAAAACTGAGCAGAGTCAAAGCTTTTCTTTACCTGAGGTCGGCATTCCCGAGGGTGATGAATTTACTCCTAGTGAAGCTATTGTTCAACCCTCCTCTACTCAAGTCATTCCCTCTGCTGCTGATGATGCCATCTTGAATCCTTCTGATAATACTGGTTCAGATTCTTCCCCACAGTGAAAGTTTGATTGAAAAGTTTGAAGTATTGTTTTGTGTTTTTTATAGGTAGAAGTTTACCCCTAGTCCATTTTGGGGTTTGGTAATGATTTGGAAAGTTTTACCCCTGATCTGTTTTGTAGTTCTGTATAAAACAATTCGGTTAGAACTAAGTTTATACTTAGTTTTTGCCCAGTTATTTTAATATTACTTTCCGAGTTTTTGTTCAACTCTTATAATATCTTATTTTGAGTTTCTGTACTACTCTCTTATTATGTATTTTAAAATACTTCAATACTCCGTGACTTTTTTAACAGGCACGAATTATAACAGAGGGCCCTTTATAAACGACACTTAATGAAGAAGACGTCTCAACTTTATATTGGTGTAAACATACGAAAGAAGGAATAGGAACACACATGTTTCTTTGAATAATTTGAGGAAGTTTTGTATTGTTTGAACTTCCAAACTGTATAATACTTTACACGTATTCAAGTATCATCTACAACTCTTTCGTAACTGTTTTCCTTATAACAGATTTTACAAAATTCAAGGGTATATCTTGCAACCCATGACTAAATATTGCCTTTAACCTATATATTCGTAAGATTTTGTAATTTACATCTACGAGTGTATTCCTCATCATAAGTTTTTTGAATCAGGCTTGTGTTTTTGCTCTTAACTTTCGATTTGTTGGGTAGATTGCCTCAGGCTTGACTCGAATTCTAACTTTTCCAGTCTTCTTTGCCTTATATATATATATATATATATATATATATATATATATATATATATATATATATATATATATATATATATATATATATATATATATATATATATATTAGTCCCCAAGTGTTAGAGCTTTGAAGTATGAAATCTCGAGTACTTGATTATTCCTTCTATGTGGTCCATTTCCTGAAAAGGAAAAATATACGGGACTCGGAGGTATATATAATTTAGATGATGACTACTTAACCCTTTATATTTCCATCAAAAAGGCTGCAACCCTAGACATGGAATAATGTTGCTTCCGCGTGTCTTTCGGGTCTAATATCATCATTTGGTGGGCTAGCTTTTTGCCTATCATCTAAAATTATTAGAATAATTTTAACTGTACAAAACAAAAATCGTATTTAAACGATACCTGACCATAGGTATTTCTTTTGCTCAGAAATAGTATTTCTTTAAATGAACAACATTCCAACTCGAGGGTAAAACCTTGCCATCCATGGTTTCTAACTCGTAGGCACCTTTTCCAGCGATACCTCGAACTTTATAGGGTCCTTCCCAATTTGGACTTAACTTTCCTACTCCGGTTATTTTTATTGATTGAAAAACCTTTTTAAGAGCGAAGTCCCCAATTTTGAAGTACCTGAGGTGAGCCTTTCTGTTATAGTATCGTTCTATGATTTGCTTTTGTGCTGCTATCCGTATTAAAGCTGCTTCTCTTCTTTGTTTGAGTAAGTCCAAGTTTATTCTTAATTCCTCATCGTTAGACTCTTCCGTTGCCAATGTGAATCTCATGCTTGGTTCTCCTATTTCAACTGGGATTAAAGCTTCCGAACCGTACACAAGCGAAAATAGAGTTTCTCCCGTGGCTGCTTTTGTTGTGTAGCTATAAGCCCATAACACTCCTGGAATTCTTCAGGACAATTCTCTTTTGATTTTTCTAGTCTCTTCTTCAAATTATTGATGATAATCTTATTTGTTGACTCAGCTTGTCCATTTGCCACGGGATGGTAAGGTGAAGAGGTTATTCATTTGATTTGCCAACTTTGAAAGAACTCCGTAATTTTTGAGCCTATAAATTGTGGGCAATTATCACATATGATTTCTTTTGGAACTCCAAATCGGCATATAATGTTTCACCAAATGAAGTCTTTCACCTCCTTTTCTCGTACCTGTTTGAAAGCTCCTCCCTTTACATATTTTGAAAAGTAATATGTTAACATTAATAAGAACCGTACCTTTCCTTTAGCTTGTGGTAAAGTCCCTACTATATCCATTCCCCATTTCATAAATGGCCACGGGGAAATAACTCTGCAAGTCGATGCATATTGTTGGCATATCATTGACACTTATTACATTTGGCTACAAAATTTTCCGCATCTTCTTCCATTTTAGGCCAGTAGAATCCTGCCCTGATTAGTGTTTTAACTAAAGATCTTTCACCTGCGTGATTTCCGCAATGTCCTTCATGTACTTCCCTCATCACGTACTCCGTTTGATTGTGTCCAAGGCACCTTGCTAAAGGACTGCCAAATATTTTTCGATATAAATTATCTCGCATTAGGCAGTATCGAGCAGCTTTTCGTCGAAGCACTTGGGATTCTTTATTGCCTTCAGGTACGATCCCGTACTGCAAAAAATTAATAATCTCGTTTCTCCAATCCCATGTTAAATTATTAAAACTTACCTCATATTTATCCTGGTCAAGTGCTGAATGAAATAAATGTATTACAATAGCATTTTCTTCACTCGTTACTTCTGTAACTGAAGCAAGGTTAGCCAACGCGTCTGCTTCTGCATTTTCTTCCCTGGGTATTTGCACGATCTTCCATGATTGGAATTGCCTGACCAGTTCTCGTGCCTTTTTCAAGTATTGTTGTATTCGTGCCTCTCTAGCAGTGTAAGTCCCCTGCATCCAATTTACTACCAGTTGAGAGTCACTTTTAATCATGATTTGCTCTATGGAGAGTTCTCGTGCTAGTTCCAAACCTGCAATTACAGCTTCATACTCTGCTTCATTGTTAGTAATATGGTAACATTTAACTGCTTCTCTTATACTTTCACCTGAGGGTGGGATTAAGACAATACCTAAACCGGATCCTTTGACATTTGAAGAGCCATCAGTAAATAAAGTCCACGTACTTGGATTAGCTCCAGTAAAAATTTGTAATTCCTTTTCTACTTCAGGAATTATTTTTGTATTAAAATCTGCGACGAAATCTGCTAAAACTTTAGACTTTATTGTTGTTCTAGGTTTATAAATAATGTCATATTCACTAACTATTTCCCACTTGGCTAGTCTGCATGACAATTCTTGTTTATGCAAAATATTCCTTAATGGATATGCAGTTATTACGGAGATAGGATGTCATTGAAAATATGGTCTCAATTTCCTAGCTGCCATGACTAATGCTAAAGCTAGTTTCTCTAGATGAGGATATCTAGTTTCAGCATCTAATAAAGATTTACTAACATAATAAATAAAAGATTATTTACTTTTGTCCTCCCTTACTAAAACTGCACTTATAGCTACTTCTGTAACTGCAAGATATACAAATAGTCTTTCTTCATCCTTGGTTTAGACAATAGGGGAGGATTTGTTAAGTATGCCTTCAAATCTCTGAGGGCTTGTCGGTATTCCTCAGTCCATTCAAACTGATTTTGCTTCTTCAATACTGAAAAGAATTTAATGTTTTTCTCTGAAGATCTTGAAATGAATCTTCCCAAAGCTGCAATCCTACATGTCAATCTTTGTACCTCTTTTTTGCTTGTGAGTATATCAGGTATTTCTTTAATAGCTTTAATCTGTGCAGGATTTACTTCAAGTCCTCTATTAGATACGAGAAAGCCTAGAAACTTACCTGAAGCTATGCCAAAAGCGCACTTTTCTAGGTTCAGTTTCATATTATATCTGTGGAGGATCTCGAAGGTCGTTGAAAGATGTTGAAAATGATCTTCCGCTTGTGTAGATTTAACCAACATATCATCAATGTACACTTCCATCATCTTCCCCCAGGTGTTCTTGGAACATCTTGGTCACAACCTCTGATATGTAGCTCCAATATTTTTCAAGCCAAAAGGCATGATTTTGTAAAAATAAGTCCCCCTGTTTGTAATAAATGAAGTTTTTTCTTCTTCTAAGGGGTCCATTTTTATTTGATTATAACCAAAATACGCATCTAGAAAGCTTAATAATTCGTGGCCTGCGGTAGCATCAATCAATTGATCTATATGCGGTAAAGATAATGAATCTTCCGGGCATGCTTTATTTAAGTCAGTGTAATCCACACAAACTCTCCATTTACCGTTCTTTTTCGGAACTACCACAGTATTAGCTAACCAATTAGGATATTTTACCTCGCGTATTGAATCGATCTTTAAGAGTTTCTGTACCTCTTCATCGATCACTTGAATTTGAATTATCCTTGCTTCCTCTTCTTTTGTTTGACAGGTATGAATGATGGATCTTCATTTAATTTATGAGTCATCACCTCCGGAGGTATACCTGTCATATCTGAATGGGACCATGAAAAATAATTCGTGTTAGCTTTTAAATATTCAATTAACTTATCTCTCCTATCTGGGTTTAACCTTGCTCCAATATGAATTTTTCGTTCTGGCCATTGTTCGAATAGTGGAACAACTTCAAGCTCCTTAATCGTTATTTTAATATTTTCGTTCTCCTCTGGCTCTTGAATTACATCTGGTCTGGAGTCCACGTCTGTTTGTTTTGATATAATTTCTGTTGAAATTTGGTTTACCGCATCTTTCTCACTTGCACCCGCATCTTTTTGACTTGCACTCATATCTTTTTGACTTGGTTGTATCACCGAATTGATGCTCCTTGAAGTTTGTTGATCTTCTCGAATCTGTTAAACTCCCCATTTTGAAGGGAATTTGATAACCTGATGTAATGTGGATGGCACAATATCCATATCATGAATCCATGGCCTCCCAAGAATCACATTATAGGCCATATCCGTGTCTATCACTTGAAGTTTTGTTTCTTTGATGACCCCTTCTGCGTATGTGCTTAGTTCAATCTCGCCCTTTGTAATAATGGTTTAGTTATCAAACCCAGATAAGGAACGTGCTTTTGGAACTACACTATCGCCCATCAACATTGCGTTCACCACTCGTAATAGAATGATATTCACAAAGCTACCTGGGTCAATCAAAACTCGTTTTACATTAGTATCATGTATAAGTAAAGATATTACCACCGCATCGTTATGAGGAATCATTAATCCATCGACATCTGCATCATCAAAGGTTATGTTGCCTTCTTCCAGAGTTTGGCGAGTTCGCTTCCCATGGGTTATTGTGAACTTTGTTGTTTTCCTCGCAGCTGTATAGATTACGCTGTTGACTTCTTCTCCGTCGTTTATCATATTTACTGTTCTCTTTGGAGACGGAGGTTTTGGAGGCTCTTGACTATTTTTCATGTAAGCTTGTTTGCCTTTCTCGCTGAACAATTCCGTCAGATAGCCCTGCTTCAATAAACGTTCCACCTCATCTTGTAATAATCTGCAGTCTGATGTTCTATAGCCGTGGTCATTATGGAACTCGCACCAAAAGTCTGGGTTTCTTTTATTTGGATTTGATCTCATCTCTTTAGGCCATCGTTCCTTATCCCCCATGCTTCTTAAAAAAGTGACCAACTCGGAGGTACTCACGTTAAAATTGTAGTCCCCAATCCTTGTGTTTGTATTAGCATCTCTGTTACGTTCACCTCGATCTTTTCTGAATCTCAGCGATGACGAACCTGAATCTCTATTTGCGAACCTGTGATCAGCCCGGACGTTTCCGAATTTGGAACGAGCTTCTCAACCCGAAGGTCCTATATAAGGCTTGTACCTATTCTTACCGGACCTCTTCTCAGATTCTGACCGCCTCGAACCTATTTTTTCTTCAACCTTTGACTGAGCTACGATATCTTCTTCGATCCGTAATTTGGTACTGTACCTTATAGACATCATTCCATGTCATGACAGAGAATTCTCGTAGGCTCTCTTTAAGCCTCCTCGTAGCTTCTGAACTTTTCTCGTTTAAATTGCTTGCAAATGCCAGGCTGTCCAATTGTCAGGTACTCTTGGTAGCAATATTCTTTCACGTTGGAATCTGTCTACGAATTCTCGAAGCAATTCTGTATCTCCTAGCTTTACTTTGAATATATCCTCCATTCTCTTTTCAACTTTTTGTGCACCCGAGTGTGCTTTTATAAATAGATCCGCAAGCTCAACAAAAGAGTCAATAGAATTTTCAGGTAAAAAAGAGTATCATGTTAACACTTCTTTAGTAAGTGTTTCCCCAAACGTTTTGACCAGCACAAATTCAATCTCCTGCTTGGTTAAATCATTGCCTTTTACTCCCGTGGTGAATGCAGTAATGTGGTCACATGGATCGGTTGTTCTATCGTATTTCGGGATGTCAGGCATTTTGAACTTTTTGGGAATTGGTAATGGAGTTGCGCTTGGTTTCCATGGTGGTTGTGAATATTTATCGAAATCAACTCCTTTGATCACATGTGGTACGCCGGGTATTTGCTCAATACGGTCGTTTTGTTCTTTTACCTGTTTCTGCAAGGTTAGTATTAAAGTTTGTAAATCAGAATTATTAGGCGTACCTGGTCTCCCATCACGTGACTCGTTGGGAGTTCCTCCGCTTCCAGAATTAGCCAACCCTGATCGTAGAATTTCTACAGTTGTAGTATTATTTTGTGGAGGTGTGGGTGGCACAGCTGGTAGTCCCCTCACGAAAGCCTGGAGAGCATCATTCACGTACTGAGCAATTAACTGCTTCACAGCATCCTGCTCGACAGTTTGTTCATTTCCATGTTGTCCATTATTACGAGTAGTGGATCTTTTTGGTGATACTTCTCTTGAATTGCGTGGGGTTCCTTGAGGTGACGGAACTGGAGTTTCTTCCACCTGTTGGTTGTTGTCATTGACATTCGATATGATTTAGTTGAGAGAGAGTGATTTGGAAAGTAAGAGAAGATTATCAGATTCCCGGTAACAGAACAATTTGTTTAACCAAAGAATTAGATTCTGAGTCAAAGCCTATTTTTAGAAGTACTCGGGTTACTGATAATCAAGAAATTCAATATTCTCTCAGAAATAAGAAAGGAAATTAGAATAAGAAATGACAAAATAATCAATAGAAAGCACAAGAAAGTAATTATATTCCAATAATAATCAGAACGTGTCTGTACAAATGATATTTCTTTCCCTTATATAGGAGTCTATAAGTACAACGTCTTTTTCCTTTTATGACCGAATCGTTATGAACATTAATGATATTAATGAGATGTTATAATTGGTAATCGTAACTGTTCATGAAAATTTCGTAACGTTTGTGATCATTCACGCTCATTAATTGACGATTCATGAATCTTCCCTCTTTACTGTCTTGATTCATTCCGCCGGTGCCTCTTCATTTAACTACTTAGACTCGAGCGACCATATCCTTTCATCTCGTGGGTGATTTGCTCGTATCTGTTATGACTCGTGTCTCTTTTAATGCATCTCTCCAGCTATCATTTTTTAGTGATCCACGTGCCTTGCCATATCAGCCACATATTTAATTCTACGTGTAATATTTATTTTTACCAATACACCCTTCTACATATAGTATTTACTTCTTTTAGTAAACCTGAAAATGCTAGGTTTAATATTACAAGCCTTAATTCATAGCTCTAAGAAGATAGAGCTGTATTTTTAATATGAGGAATATCACAATTATGACAACACGGGCGGTAAATCTAAAATTTCACCGGTTATAGTTGCATTAACAAATATAAAAAAAAAATTAAAAATATATTGTAAATTATTTTTTTTAATATATCTATTTTAAAAATTAAAAATATATAATTATCTTATGATCAATATATTGAAAGTAATATCTATCACTCATGGATTAAAACATCACACATTTATTGATAAGGCTGCATATTTTTTTGTTAGTTGAAGTTGTATATATATATGCTTATCAGGAAGGAGGACATATAACATTTTATACCTCCTTCTGTTGTTTTGGGTGATGGAATCACAATGTTGTATTATATATTTTTTTGGGGTTATATGTTGTATTATATCTGAGATAAGGTTCAAGCCCTTTCATTGCACCTTTTTGGAATACAACACCACCCAGACATATCTTGGTAAATTTATGAGGGAAAAAAATTGAATTGCATGTATTGTTTTAAATAGTATTGGAAGGTTAAAATAAAAATTTAACCACACAACTTTACACCAACAGAATAATCTAGGTTACTTAATAAAAGTTTATTGAATAAGTAATATTTACCTTGCAAAATAAATTAATACGTTTATAAAATAATTTGCAATTAAATGGTAATTCTTCTGCTTAAATAACTATATATTGGTTCGAAACACATCTTGCTTTGAGTGAGTCTCTTCGACCGAAAAAAAAATGGACAAATTTCAGTGTTAATTTTTTTCAGCCGAGCTTTAGCGAGGGCAAGTTTTTCAAGTCCATATTCTGCAAACACTGAAGATGGTAGTTCCTGACTTCTTGCTTCTTGAATACTTATAGAAAGACCGATAGCAATCACATGTAATGCTATATTCGTTTGTCTCCGATTACAACTACACAAGGCCATTCTCCTCAATGCTTTAACTAACAACGGTTCATCATAAGTGTTATAGAGTGGTTGGAACAGAAATGGTTGTTCCCAACTTGTTCATTTTGCTGGAATTTTCCAAGTGCTAAAATTTTCTAGTGTTGAAATTTCTCTCAAGTGCCGTAAACTCTTTTGACGTTGGAATTGTTTCAAGTCCTGAAAATTACACAATGATCTAATATTTATAAGGAGTGGAAAAATAACTAACGCACCTTTCTATGAAAGATGCATCCTTTAGAAAAGGATGGCACCTTTTACCAATATTATTTAGTGTTTTATTTAATTATTATTTTTATTAAATATAAAAGTATATTACTAAAAGGGTATTTTAGTCTTTCAACTTTCTAATTTAGAGTTTTCCACTTTTAAATTAGTATAGATTATCTAGTATAACAATTTGGCCCCTAGGTATTTAAGGAAAGGTTTCAAAAAAGAAAACATGAATTAATGTCGTTTTGAGAACTTTTCACTTTTCATACAAGGAAAGAAAATCAACAGTTTGCCATTTCGGATGGTGCAAATTCAGACAATTTTGAGGATCTTTTTTCTCTTGAAAATGAAACTAAGGAAATTAATCTATTAATTGGATAGTTTTTCTAGATTATCAGGAGTGCCAAAGCCTAGTGTCAGCTCAATTCTAGCATACTATGTCATCTTAATGATTTTGAGTTTAAAAGAGTGGTCCATATAGGATCTCTGTTTTAAAAGGCGTTTCTGGGGCGAACCCCGGGGAGAGGCGTACCAAAAATGCTCCGGGGCGATGGTGTGGGGCGAAATTCTCAAGAGGCGTACGCCCCGCAATTTGGGGCGTACGCCCGGGCGTTCGGGGCGTATGCCCGGACGTTCGGGGCGCGTTTTTTTAGTAAGGAGTAAGCCCCAGAGATTTTTTCAAATTAAAATAAAATTTGTTTAATTAGTCCTTCATATAATACCCAAATTCTCAAAAGTCAGTTTGGTAATTACTCAAAAGGTTTAAAAAGGAATTCAAAAGTATTAAATTTAAAAGTAAAGACCTTTTTTTTATTGATTTAAGCCCTAATTTATGGTTTTTTCAATTTTTTATCTTGTCTGCTAGTCTGCTAATATCTCCCAAAAGTAACGAATATTTAATTTTTTTACAAATACAAAGAGAACTATATTTTTCTTCATAGCAGCAAATTCAAAGTTCAAATTGCAGGTTAATTGTCCTTTTTGTTCCTCCATATAAAAAACTTTATTCTTTTAGACTCAAATTACTTGTGCTTGTAAGTAACGTATAATAGATTGTTTTGATTAGTTTTTTGTGGGGATGGAGCACACATATATATAGTTTTCTTCAATTTTTATGCAATTTTACCTGTTTATAAATATTAACTGTCATTATATTATTTTATAAAATATTAAAAATTAAATACCTATGGGGCTTACGCCCCGCTGAGGCATAGGTAAAATGCTCCGCCTTACGCCTACGCCTTTTAAAACACTGTATAGGATTAGTACAACAAGAAATTTCGATGCATTGAAGAAGAAAGAAATTAGATCAAATGCATTTCTTAATTAATCTAATTATTCATTCTGAATTATTACTTAAGATGATTAGTACTATATATATTGATTAGATTATTTAATTTGTCCGTATCCATGTCAACGTCATGCTTTTTGGATAGCATAAGCTATTTGCAGTAAACTAAAATATTCATAAACGCTATCTTTTATATTTGCAGCTATGAAAATTATTAGGTTATTACCATTTTACAGTTTATAACTGTAAATCCAATTTCACATAAGGAGTATAAACTGAGGACAAATTAAACCTTTCTTTGAATTAACAAAAAGGATTTATTCTTTTCTAATAAAATATTTATTATTTGCTAATAGATCTATAACCAGGGTCGGAGCTACAGTAGTGGGTGCGGGTTCGGGCGAACCCAGTGACTTTTTCCGGAATGCTGTATTTGTATTGAAATATTTACTAAATCTATATAAATATATACTGCCGAACCCAGTAACAAAAGGGGACTTGGTTCAACTGTAATGATTGTGAGTTCGTCGGAAAAGATGGGGATCAATTTCCGCTGAAAACTGGCATCAGACACTTCAATTCACTCCGCCTCTGTCTATAACTTATATACTATCGTAAAAGCTGGCATCAGACAATTGACATCAAATTGAGGTTTCATTAATTAAACTACAGGCATCAAAATATTAAGAATCACATGGTTACTTGCGCAGAGAGAATCAAAATTCAATGCGTAATCATGGAACCGAATCAAGAATCATTTTTGGGTTTCTTATTGTCTGCCTATTTTCCACATGACTAATTCACTTTGTTGCCTTAATTTATAATCGGTTCTTGAGTAAAGGTTAGATTAGCTTACAGATTATGGTGGAGTGACGTTGTAGTCTTGTAGATCTACAGATATTACAATTTTTCAGATAAATTACAACTTATATGGAAGAAAAACGAAAATTCCCTAACAACTAAGGTGTTCCAATGTTCATATACCACAAATGCATGAATAAAATTAAAGAAAATGAATTGAAGTCCAATTTCCTTCCTATTGAATCCCTTCGTTTCAAGAATTAAAAAGATAGATTGATAGTATTAAACTTTTCTATATCTTAATTTATGAAAATCTCAGCAATCAAACATTGCCATCAGATGGTACGTAGCATTAATTAAACTAATATGATGAAGTATTATGTAAAGCATCTTGAGTGAATCAAAGTGCTTTTAATATTAATTATTGCAGACAAAGAGTTACGTAACAATGCCCTATTGGATGACTTTATTTAATGCTTCTCTTCTTCTGACTTTCTTCATCCTAGCATGTTGCATCCATTCTTTGGCAGTTGATTGAAAGAGTACTATACTCATACTATATAAATGATGCTAAATAGATCTATTATTTAAATGATGTGAAAGTTCCTCTTCGTTTCCTTCTATCACTGAAATCTTCTTCCCCTTCTTTACACTTCTCTTTTCTTTATTTCGAAGTTTTGACTTGTTAAAGCATCCTACATTATATTAGTCAAACTTTAATGACATAGTTTAATTATTGTAGCAGCCATGTATCATTGGCCAAGCTTTTCCTTATCACACATAATTAATTTGTCCAAAAACTTGCTTTGTCTAACTTTTGGGTGCAAAAGGGGAGGTTGTAAAACTTTATTTCTTTGTGTCCAGTAAGGGGGCAATGTCAACAATAAAATCAAATAAGGTAAGAATATGGTGTCACATTAGGGAAAATATTTTGCATAGCGGGCATGGATACAGTAGGTTGTTAGCGTTCATTATCTTTTTGAAGTGAATGGACTGTCACTACTAGAAAACTGGTAAAATTCGTCCAAAGAATACCGATCGAAGTCGGTTGAAAAAAAAAACAGATCGAAATTGGTCGGAAATTAAGTAAATTGGTCGTAAAAGTCAAAGAAAATATTTCTCACAACGGAAATAGTGGTCCCACGGCAAAAAAATAAAAATTCCGACCGATTTCGGTCGGAAATTGGTCAATATTTTACCAAGACCTGGTTATACTTATATATAATATACAAAAATAATTTTTTATTAAAACTTTTCAAAATTTCCAACCGAAATATATATATACACACACACACACACTATACTATACTATACTATATGTACATCTTATATGGCTTATATACTATACACTTTGTGTGTATATATATGTATATTGAATATAGCTTATATACCAATTACTTAACCAATATGCGATATATTTAATTCTGGTTAGTTAATATATTTTTTTATATAAAATAATTAATGTGTTATTTCAGGATTATAAATAAAATTTTAGAAAACATAACTAAGCATAATTTTACATTAAAATGTAATCATAATTTTATTCACTTGAAATAATTTTTTATTGATTTATGGAATCCTTATTTAATGCACTCTTTTTTCATAAAAAAGAAAGAAAGAAACAAATAATAAAATGGATAGATTAGTAAATAAATATTCCATGGGAAGAGAAGTAGTGGGGTTTTCCCTGGAAAAATAATTTTTTATTAAAAATTTTCAAAAATTCTGACCGATTTCGGTCGGAATTTGAAATTATGTTCTTGTCCCACATCGGCTGAAATGGAAAAATAATTTTTTATTAAATATTTTCAAAAATTCCGACCGATTTCGGTCGAAAATTGGGAAATACTCTTGTCCCACATCGGCGGAAAGATGTGAGCTTTTCCATCTTATAAGTTGAGCTTTGATGCATAGAGTCCAACAGTTGTGGACTAACAAAAAATAAGCAAATATAGGAAGGGTTGTAGTTAGTGCTTAGTAATAAGATTTAATATTCTATATTTAGAATTAGAATTCAATAAAATAATAATGATAATATATACTAGTACTAATTAGTAATAGTAATAAGATATAATATTGTGGTGCTATGATATCTCGAGCTGGGGACTATATATGCGATACAAAAAAATATATATCTGGAAGATTTCTAAAATTATTATATATTTAAAATTCCGACCGATTTCGGCTGGTATCTGAAAAATAAATAAATAAAATTTAATTAATTCCGACCGATTTTGGTCGGTATTTTAAAAATTAAATAAAAAATTAATTAATTAATACCGACCGATTTCGGTCGGTAAATGTAGTTTGACTGTCAGTTAACGCATTGAAATTTCTGTCCGATTTCGGTCGAAACACCTTAGCGACCATCATTTTTCTGACTAATGAAAAACGGTCAAAAATCGGTCGCTTTTTCTCAATTTTCGACCGATTTCGGTCGGTTTTTCTAGACGAAATTAGCTAATTTTTTAGTAGTGTGTGTTTATCCTAAAAACGAATAACAGTTAAATTTGTACGTGATTTTAGGAATATGTGAATTGATTCAATATAAGTAATCAAGAATGTTAGATAAACGAATTAAAAATAAAATAAATAACCAAACCAGTTGTGATGTTGAGTCCGGGCTCGGATTTAAGCTTAACAGTAGTTTTGCCCTCGACCGGACCCTCAATTCAAAGCCAAATGTGTATGAAGAACTATGATTAAAATGAGAACCTTTCAATAGCTAGAAAGCAGAAAAATAAGATTGTATTGCCTTGATATGTTACAATATGTCTATTGAATAAGAAACTTCTCCTTTATATAGTAGGGGAGTTTTACCCCTAGTACAATTCTAAAAAAGGTAAAAATCCTCCTTGTACATCAATCACTGCTACGCTACCAGCATCGGGCGAGATCCGCGCTGTGATATCCGGTCGGGTGCGGATATCACGACCCTCTGTTAGTCGTGTGTAACCGTCTGTAATGCTTTCCGAGGTCTTGGAGCTCGTTTGATTTCGGGGGGTGTTGTCTTGTCAAGCCCAGTGGCGAGTACCCCGTTCCAGCCTCGAACCAAAGAGTTCTCAGATTCGATCTCTATCTCATACTTTCATACTTCGTTTGACTCACCGAGAACTCAGAGTATGCGCTGACCCCGAGTTCACCTGTATACGGACCGCAAACTCAAGCTTTTCGTTGTTATATGCCTATTTACAGTTAAGTGAAGTACAAAATTTTAGTGACGTGAGAGTATACATACACAAACTTAGGTGATATTTTGTAGGCTCAATTGAATCATTGCTTTCAAACTATACAATAATAACAAGTACGCCTATCAGTACTAATTAAGTTAGGATTGGCGATATGAATCTTAGTGCTTTCAAACTATGAGAAAAAAATAATTAAAACGGCCAATACAATAAAATTACACTCATTTTAAATCCACTACTCTATATCTTAAATTTACCGCTAAAAGTACTTAGTTATCACAACTGGTTTCCACGCTTCAAGCCATGAAATATGCCTCTTCGTACCTTTCTTGCCTTCAGTAACATCTGAGTGATGTATCTTTTAAATATTTAAATAGAGGGTTCAATATTTGTAGTCATAAGTTAGCCAAATTTCTTCCGCGCTACTTAGTGAAGTCTCTTGGTTTGACAACTTTCATGTTTGGATTGTCATCAAGGCTTCATCTGGTTTTGTACCATTGACTGTTGGGTTTGATTAATGCATGCTTTGTTTCCCCGGAAAAAAATAAAATAAAGGTGTTAAAAAACTTGTCACCAATCATTATGCCGATCATTACATCGTTATAATTGTCAAAGGCAAAGTCAAAGATGATAAGATGATAAAATCGAGTAATGAGGGAAAATAGGATAAAGATCTTTTTAGGAGTATGTAAAGAACAATAACGTGATCCGTTAGTTCGAGTATTAACTTCAGTGCTAGTAATTGCCTGGTAATGCAAGTCATGTTTAAGAAAAAATTGCTAAAATTTTCACATTATTTTTTCCTTATAATCTTGATTTTAATATGTATAGGCGAATAGACGCATAGGGTCAACTCACTTTGTGAACGTGCTTACCCACCATCATGTAGGTGGATGATTCAAACCCTGTAAGCAGCCTTCTTATTTTCTTTCCTCCGTCCCCTTTCCTTCTATTTGATAATAATAAATTAAAGAAGAAATATCATGTACATAAAATCACTTCCATTATGCATTAGATGGCTAATATTTGTGTATTTTCAATAGGAAAAGCCTGCTTCTAAAAATAATAGCGACCAAAATAATAATAATATATATATATATATATATATATGTATATTATAAATATAATATGCATATTTTATACATATTTTGTATTGAATTCAATTATTATTGGTTGACCGGTCAAATATGTAACTTGTCCCATAAATACCCAACTTATAAAGGAAATATGAATGAGAGGCAAACTGTGGAGAGCCCTTCCAGGTCTCAAGTCCGGATAGTTGTATTTCTATGGGGAAAGTGTACTGTTAGCCACTAATTAGATATGTTTTTACTCTTTAGCTACTATTTAAAATGCATTTACTTTTTAGCCGGTGCTTAATAATTTTTTTACCCGCTCGGACGAAAATACCCCTGTGCTAATATTAAGGACATGATGCCCTTAACTTCATGAATATTGTGTAAATATTAACACAAAGTGTCCTGTATTTGCACTTTTCATTATTAAACTTTAGGACATCATGTCCTTAACTTCATATGTGCAGTGTAAATATTAAGGACATGGCGTCCTTAACTTCATGTGTGCAGTGTAAATGTTAAAGACATAATGTCCTTAACTTGTATTTGTACCTTCTGTTGTTAAACTTTAGGACCTAATATTCTTAACTTCATATGCGTAGTGTAAATGTTAAGGATACGGTGTCCTTAACTTTATGTGTGCAGTGTAAATGTTACTTTATGAGTGTTGTGTAAATATTAAGGATATGGTGTCCTTAACTTCATATGTTCAGTGTAAATGTTACGGACATGTCGTCCTTAACTTCATATGTGCAGTGTCCTTAATATTTACACAACACTCATGAAAAAGGGGTACAAATATCTTTTCGTATTAATTTTAATAGAGTAATGGCTATTTTTGCTCAGCATTAAAAATATTGGATAAAAACTAAATATCATGTTAAAAAGTGGTTATTCCACGCCATTTCTACTATTTCTGTAGCAAAAATAATCTTAAAATTCGATTGGACAAATCACAAGCATCTCACATTTAGACGTGGGCCTCAATAACATCGAAAAGGTTATTGGGCAAAAATTATTTTTAGCCCGAGATCGAAATTATATACATATGATTATACGAAAAATATATATATATTTCGGCTATAATATCATTTTTCCAAAGTTATTTGGGCCAGAACCCACTTGATATACCTTATTCTTTCTTTTTCTTTTTTTTAGAAAGATATGTTGCATTAATTAAGTGTAAGCGTACATAGATTGTGATGCCTGGGCACCATATTACAAACATAAGTAGTAGTAGATGTGGCAGCTAAGCTAGAATTGCTAACTCTAATGTGATTAGTGTTACAATCCCAGGTGCTGCTCTGGGCTGGTTCTTCAAAACCAGTTGACAAAAAGGAGTTTACTTCCGTCAAGCCAACTGCCGATTGATGGACGATATACCTTATTCTTGTCCCAGCCCAAGAATTGAAAACCTGCCATTCTGCAAGATTACTTTTTTCACAAAATCTTTTTCATATGAGATCAAACAAATCAATCTTTTATAATTGAATAAAAATGAACCAAAGAACCAAAATTTTAGAAAGAACATGTCTAACTCTACAGGAAAGTAAGGATACAACGACATTATATAAATGTTGTATTAGGCCACTTAAATGTCATTAAATCATTTACCGATATTTAATTTATATTTGTACTAAATGTCGGAAATTTTTCGACATTTAGGTTAATGTCGGTAAGAGATTTACAACATTTTATTTGCGACATTTACAAAAATGTCAGTTGAAATTTCTGACATTTAGCCTAATGCTGGTAAAAGATTTACAACATGTATTTATAGATTTTACAAAATGTCACAATTGTATTTTCCAGACATTTATATCAAAATGTCAATAAAAGATTCACGACATTTATTTATGACTTTTGGGAAATGTCTTGTCAATATTTCCAGCATTTAGGTACAATTTCCAGTTTCATAGTGATACAAATATTTATATGTAGTCTGTAATTTCTTAAATATGAAGAAATTATTTCAGTATCAATGTAACAAATACAAAATATATCTTTAAAAAAATAACTCTTATTATTGTACAAAAGAATAAAGTAATGATCGAATAAACTTACTCCTTACAATTTAGATGATGTCAAATTAAATCATCTCTCCATGACTAACTAAATCAGAAAATACAAATCTTAAAACTCACTAAATCATAAAACACAGTGAATCCAGCATAACCTATGTTATGATCACTCCTAATTCGAGCTAATTCCTTTAACTTCCAGAATAAATTATCCAATAAAGCTTTATGGATCCATCTATCCAAAACTCAGCATTTCCTTGCCAGTAATTGATCTCACATCCACCAAAAGTGTTGTACGTACAAGAAGTCCACATAAAAAAAAGAATTATAATTATATAATAAAGAGAGAAGAAAAGTATCTTTTATGCTTTCTCAAACTTACCCACTTTTTTTTCTTCGAGCACTTGCACTTTTTGCAATTCTTGATTATGTTAACCTGACAAAAATATTAGACTATTTAAAACGTAGATTTGGCTTTCAAGCTACACTAGAAAAACACCAAGCCACAAGACTTCAGAGACCAGACTTCCCAGAAAAAGCAAAATTTACAAGCTGATCCTAAAGAAAATATTTTTTCAGTAAATTAAGAATGCTAATAAATGTTCCTGATAAGTAGAATAAATTGCTACTTAAGAATATCAACCCCATTTCTTTCTCAAGCATTCTTGATCTCAACTCAGGCTTTCAAGTTATACTACAGAGAAGGTAAAGTCAATTAGTGCTGATGTTGGCTTTTGTTTAGTCTTATCACTAGTCTGCTTTATTAAATCCACAACAAACAAGAAACCATAAATTTATAGTTTTAACAGCATAAAAGAGAAAACACAACTTGAATCCAATAACTAGTTATCCACCGTCACTCTTGAACTCTAAGGAAAGGCCTCCCTTGTATATACAGATTTAAAAAGGGAAAATAATCAAATTACTGAGCAGAAAGAAACATAACACAAAAGTATTTAACCAAAAGAACATCACACCAAGAAAAATCCACATATATGGCTATAGAGACTTGAAAAAAATAACTATGCTTAACCAAACTTGCAGTCCAATGCTAGGAAATCACATACAAAGAATAAGAAAAAAACAAATACCGTGTAGGTACTGTTTTATGGAGAAGAAATAATATTTATGTTTAATATATTCATTAAATTAGCTCAGGACCGTTTTGGCAGTAGTATATTAAGAATATGATATGCTAGAGCACACATTTTGCCATCAGACAATCAATATTACCTCAACGGAATGTCAAAATAAATAATTCACCAGTTCTTTCCATCTCATGCTAGATAAGAATAATGGCCCATTATACACAAATTGAGTGCAAACTTTAAAATAAGGTGTAAATAAAATCTGAATAGAGTTATCAACCCAGCTTGATTAGAAGGCCAAATGTGTAGTGCTATACAAAAGAGACTAAGAATAATTTTCTTAACTAAACCATAAAGTTGAACTACCTAAATCCCAATGAAACATTGGACTTCTGTAATCGCAATGAAACAGAGTTTAATAGCCAGAACCCACATATCATTCAAATGAATCTCCTATCTCATTCCAAAGCAGGTCGAAAAGCAATCCTCTAAATAGAACTCAAACTCGAACGTCCAATTTAAATTTAAAAATACAGTGCTAACATCACTCTTCTCAATGTCCAACATGTCATATTAGCGAAGTGTTGTAGTGCACTTAGCAGATACAAAAACTAAAGGCAAAATGGACTCCGGCGCCACTTAAACTTGTACTCAATTGTCAATCCGGTACAGAAACTTTGTGTTTTCCCATTTGAACACCTCAACTCAATTATTCGCACATCAATAGGCACACTCAGTTGAGCGTGTTTCTTAGTCGCGATAACATAACTGACACGTCACTTAATTAGTGTTTTATAGTTTGACATGTGTAATTTGTGGGTCCTATTTTTAAAAATATTCAATTTACCAAATGCTTCTCAAAATACCCCATCCTCAACGGGTTCTACCATCTCCACTGAAACACCACCTCCTCCCGCTTCTCTTCTTTTTCTTTTTTTTTCAGAACTCCGATCCGACGTACCAGCAGTAATACCGCTGCTAACACCGCCACCATCTTTCCAATGGGAAACCTACAATCAATTTTCTAAATATCAAAACTAAAATTCAGAAACGAAAAACATGAATAAGAAAGAAAAAGATCTCAATAAAATTTTGAAACCCAAATATCAAAATAAAAGAAAAATCGCTTTTGCTCAAGTTTTCTCATCTTCAAATCTAGTCCTTTGTAAATCAGAAAAAATGAGTCGATTTGACCGGGTCAATTCACCAGAAAATATTTTTGGCCGGAAAAGAATGGTGACGCTCATATATATATACTCAGATTGTTGGCACATGTATTCTTTCTTAAAATTAGAAGGTGATTTAGGAGTAGCTTAATTAGTTATTTTCTGCACGACCCAAACCGATAGGCCGCGATGGAAACCCGGTACCTTACTCAACCGAGTAGCAACGTAACGTATATTTTTGTATCATGCTATCATGGGTAAATGAGACGGAAAGACTGTCGTAGGATAACTATAATAAAACATGTACTACCAACTTGGGCCTATCAGATCAAAATGATTACTCGTATACTAAACGTAGGCCGACAAGGCCATAAAATCTTTTACGTACATGGCATACGTCTACAAGCCTCTAAGAGTAGATAAATACCATAAAGGCCGGGACAGGGCCCCGCCATACTAAACAATACACGTCCGAATCATACCGACTAAATAAGCAACTCCGGAGCAAATGGAGCACACCAACATCTTCCGCTGAGCTGATAGCCTACTTGGAGAACTCTCAATCTGTCTATCGGGACCTGCAGGCATGAAACTCAGCTTCCCAGGCAAAAGAGACGTCAGTACAAATAAAGTACCGAGTATGTAATGCATCACCGTAGTATATAAAAGACATGAAAGAAACATGTAGTAAAGAACTCAACCTGAAATTCTGAATAGCTCTATGAATCATGAAAATTTATAATGCCATGCATGTGCGTATAAATGCCATACCATGTATAGGTATATGCGTACATAACATCATCAAGCCTCTGAGGGTATCCCATCATATCATCTCAGCCACTGTGGGCAAAATCATCAACGTATACCAGCTGATCAGCTGGTGGTGCGTATATAACGCCATAACCTTTTCTCATATCCCATATACATATAATATACGCGTATATAACGTCTTCTGGTCATGGGTCAATGTACATGAATAAATGCATGAAATGCATAAGAAAAGATTTCTCGAATATCATAAAATCAATATGCCTTTCGAACAAACTTTATCAAATACGTATTTTTCTGAGACCCATGAACAGAGGATATAATAATAATTCACATGGAGAATCAAGAATATAGACAACCCTAGTATTTCTATGAATAAAGTCATTTATGAAAGTTGCGTATTTTGCTCGTTTCGTTTGTATCATTTGGATCATGCCAAAAAGAAAGAAGGGATAGCCTCAACATACCTTAACTCCGTTGAGTCCTTAATACCTTCCAAGAAATTCTTCAAACAACTCAATTAAATCTACCACATCATAAGGAGATTCAAAATCAGTACTGAGTAAAGGATAAGTCCCAATTTAAACTAGTAGCTCGTTTACGTAAATTTGCGCAATATCTCCCTTGTAACTAGGCCCTCCTCCAATACCATATACCAACAACAACAAGAACACAACAATAACAACATGTAAGTATCATTTTCCAACCTTATCTCCAAGACAATATTCCACAAAACAACCCACACCCGAATCACTTCATACATAAAATGACAACCAAAGTAGTGTCAAACAACCTAAAAATGTAATAACGAACGACCAGCCTACTACCCTACCACATGTGGCGTTTCTCCACGCCCTTTTATCCTTCAAAACTCCACAAATCAGCAGAACAATAGACATCCCAAAAGCAACACGAAACAACCCACAAAACAGTCCACTACAAGTCAAATAACTCGAACTCACGACTTCCGATCACCGTCCCGTGAGTTATAACTATTAGAAAACAAATTTATCAATATTCTTTGATATTTAGACACTTAAATACAGAAAGTACACATTTTCTTAACTATGAAGTACCTTCCAAAACTCAAACTATAAAGAAAACGAGAGGCGATATATTGAAGGCGCTTATGATCCGTATAGATATCAACATGAATGCCATACAAATAGTGCCTTCACATCTTTAGTGCATGAATCACCGCGGCTAACTCTAAATCGTGGGTCGGATATTTCTTCTCGTGCTTTCTTAGTTGTCTTTAAACCTAAGAAATTACTTTTCATGGTCGTTCTGCCACTTGTTACATGAATACATGGCTTATCTCATTTCCCAAAAATACTGAAATTTCCTGTAACTCATATGATCTCAAATATCATCTTTTGATTTTTTTTTCCCGTTCATTAGCCATGATAGGTGCCACTTTCGTATGGAGTGCATACAATATTGTAGTGAGACTGTTGTTACAAGATCATTTCTTCTTTATGTCACTATGCTTAAGTTGAAGCCTTCTTCCTTTTTTCCTCAGCTATTCTTTCTTTGTAGACTTAAGAGAGACCCTTTGACTTCTGTAATGTTGCGAGCTTATTACATCGTATACCCGAAAGAATTTTTGACGTTCTTACTCGCCTATAATTATCCTTAATTACTTACCTCCGCGCCCTTGTGCTCGTAAGGTTGATTCTGAACTGAAATTTTTGGACTGTCTTCTTAGTGGCGCTATTTTTTATTTCGTAACACTTATACGGTACCTTTAGAAACCCCAACTCCTATCAGATTATTTTTAAAGGATTACGATGTCATCATATTTACGAGACTGAATTCCCTATGTTGGGTTTCGCTATGTTTATCTTGCACAACTTGCTGATTTGTCTGTATCCTCTTATTTAGCCATGGCTAGGTTCTTCCTGAATCAACTACTAACTACACGTTAGTCCATTCTCATATCTATATTCTGCGTAATCTCACTTGGGTTATATCATTTGGCTTAACTTATCCCGCACACTGGCTCCTTATGTATCTAGTGTTCATTTGTACTTATTTATCAATAACATCTAGTAATGGAACCCTTTCTGCCTCTCCCCGTCGTCATGCTTACATAATGCTCTGGAGTCGTATTATATCCGTAGGATCTGAATAAATGCAATCTCATTCCTTTTGTCTTTCTACCACATTCTTCCTTTACTATTCCATAATTACCTTAAGCACATAACTCCGACTTAATACGATATCACACCATCTTCCCCCTTTAGGGGAGTACTAACATTTATTGCTATGAAAATTTACATTTAAATGTTTCACCTCTTCATATTTGGCGTCTTTTCACATCTTCACGGACTCTTACTTGCCTTGCGTTAACCTATATGTACCAAGGATAAATTAATTTCTTACAACAAAGGTGACACATAGTGTAATTCACACTCTCAGTCCCTTAAGCTTAACTTTACTCACAACGCTTGTTTTAGAGAAACGTCTTCCTGAATGTCCTTTAAAAAATATTCTTCTGTTGTCCATTTAATTATCGCTCGGAACGCGATCTCTGAAATTCTCACAATGTCAACTATTATCAAATCCTTCGGTCCCGAATTCATGTTCAGTTTATCTTATTCACTAGCTCATACTAATTTTTATTACTCCGGGGGTCTAAAAGATACACGTCCGAATCATACTGACCAAATAAACAACTCCGGAGCAAATGGAGCGCACCAACATCTTCCGCTGAGCTAATAGCCTACTTGAAAAACTCTCAATCTGTCTATCGGTACCTGCGGGCATGAAACGCAGCGTCCCAGGCAAAAGGGACATCAGTACAAATAAAGTACCGAGTATGTAAGGCATGACCGTAGTATATAAAAGACATGAAAGAAACATGGAGTAAAGAACTCAACCTGGAATTCTGAATAGCTCTGTGAATCATGAAAATTTATAATGTCATGCATGTGCGTATAAATGCCATACCATGCATAGGTATATGCGTACATAACATCATCAAGCCTCTGAGGGCATCCCATCATATCATCTCAGCCACTTTGGGCAAAATCATCAACGTATACCAGCTGATCAGGTGGTAGTGCGTATATAATGCCATAACCTTTTTTCATATCCCATATACATATAATATACGCGTATATAACGTCTTCTGGTCATGGGTCAATGTACATGTATAGATGCATGAAATACATAAGAAATACGTTAATAAGATTTCTTGAATATCATAAAATCAATATGCCTTTCGGACACACTTTATCAAATACGTATTTTTCTGAGGCCCATGAACAGAGGATATAATAATAATTCACATGGAGAATCAAGAATATAGACAACCCTAGTATTTCTATGAATAGAGTCATTTATGAAAGTTGCGTATTTTCCTCGTTTCGTTTGTATCATTTGGATTATGCCAAAAAGAAAGAAGGGATAGCCTTAACATACCTTAACTCCGTTGAGTCCTTAATACCTTCCAAGAAATTCTTCAAACAACTCAATTCAATCTTCTACATCATAAGGAGATTCAAAACCAGTGTTGAGTAAAGGATAAGTCCCAATTTAAACTAATAGCTCGTTTGCTTAAATTTGGGCAACATCTCCCTTATAACTAGGCCCTCCTCCAATACCATATACCAACAACAACAACAACACAACAATAACAATATATAAGAATTATTTTCCAACCTTATCTCCATCACAATATACCACAAAACAACCCACACACCCTAATCACTTCATACATAACACGACAACCAAAGTAGTGTCAAAAAACCTAAAAATGTAATAACAAACGACCAGCCTACTACCCTACAACATGTGGTGTTTCTCCACGCCCTTTTATCCTTTAAAACTCCACAAATCAGCAGTACAATAGACAGCCCCAAAGCAACACGAAACAGCCCACAAAATAGTCCACTACAAGTCAAATAACTCGAACTCACGACTTCCGATTACCGTCCCGTGAGTTCTAACTATTAGAAAACGAATTTATCAACATTCTTTGATATTTAAACACTTAAATACAGAAAGTACATGTTTTCTTAACTATGAAGTACCTTCCAAAACTCAAACTACAAAGAAAACGAGAGGCGATATAGCGATACTTACGTCGTAGGAATCGTTTTAATGTTATCGCTTCTTGATTCCGTGCCCGGGATGATAATCTTGTTTGAAGCTCTTGCAGAGAGATTAAGAGTAAAGTTAGGGGTGTTATTTGGGTGAGCTCTCTGGAAAGATGGAGAACGAGACGAGATGGGATGTAAAAATCTCATTTATTTAAAAGTCAAAAAGGTGCTACTTGGCACCCTATGATTGGCCCTTCTTCCAACGCTTATAACTTTTTATCCGGGTATCGTATGAATGAACGGTTAAGAGAGTTGGAAACTACATTCCAAGACCTTCAATTTGGTATATAATATGTCCTTAAAAGATCTCATATAATATACAAAATTTATTTCTCAAAAAACTCTATTACAAGGCAAATCCTTAGTCTGTTTTTACGCAACTGTAATCCGATTTTTCCCAAACTTCATATTTTCTATCCAAACATCATATATAGCCATATTATGACTTTGAAATTATTTAAATCATGATTAACAAGTCTCATATTCATTACGTCACCTTGAGACGCACGTGGTGTAACATTTGCATTGCATTTAGTGAAAAATAATCTCAATACTTGACTTATTGAGAAGAAAAGAAGAGGGGAGAGGAAGGGGGAAAGAACAGGAAAGTTGGAAGAGAATTAGTTAGGGAGAGGAAGATGAAAGGGAAGGGGAAAAGGGGGGACGAGAATTCTGGAAAAGAAGAACAAACGTGGGAAGGGGAGGTGGGGGATGGGAAGAACAAGGTGGAACTCACATGATTTTTCTTTTTCTTTCTTTTACTTTTTGTCTTATCTTTTTATTTTTAATTCTATTTATGTTTTAATATTTTTTTTTTACATAAAAAAACTGAATTCACGGTCCTAATTTGCGTGAATTACACACAGCATTGCCATATCACATATGATATTGCCACATAAGCATAGTCAACGGTCAAAGGTATCTATTGATGTGGGAATAGTTGAGTTGGGGTGGTCAAATGGAAAAACACAAAGTTTCTGTGCCGGATTGACAATTGAGTACAAGTTTAAGTGGCCCGGGGACCATTTTGCCAAAACTAAATTAACATGGGAAATAGAGTTGAGCAGAAATGATAGTAGTTCCTAAAATTGTCCTGCATATAGAATCAGTTCACAAGCATAGAGGTGAAAAAAATGCTGATTACTGCTTTGCAAAGAAAACCCTAATGCTCCACCCAAAACTAAAAATTGAAGAAATATTAATTGGCAAAATTTTCAAAACAAGACCGCCAAATAGGAACGACGATACTCGAAAATCTTGTTTTTGAATCTTATTAAATAAAGATAGAAACTTACAAGGGTGGAAATCCTTCATAGAAACGTAGATCTCCGACTAAAATCAAAACACAATTCTTAGAGAGAGAGAGAGACATATGAGTTGGGTTGCCTGGGATGATTACCGGTGATGGTGAGAGAGGGTTAAGTTAGACAGGCCGGCGACGTTCCTAAACTTCCACAGATAAGGGCTTTTTGCTTAATTCATTATGTCTAAATGGGATTGTTGTGGAAAAAATGGGAGGGAAAGATAAAATGCTAAAATTTTCGTTCGATTATCAAAAAAATATAGAGAAATTCCTAACGTTAGTTTTAAATGTTGCTAATTTTGGACAAATAACGTGACATTTGAAATAAATGTCACTATAGTTGTGACATTTTGTATTAAATGTCCTTATTTTTGTAACTTTTTCTTATAAATGTCATGAAATTCCCGTTTTTCCGATATTTATTTTAAATGTCACTAAATAAATATCGTCGTATCTTACTTTTCTTGTAGCGTAACTTGTGTGATCAACAAGTACAAGTGGAAATTATTTTAAAAAGTAACAAAATTATTTTCTACTTTGATTTGCGGATCCATTCTTAAAACTTTTCCAACTCCTATTCTAAATCTTGCATACCACATCGAAATAGCGTCACAAAGGCATACTTAGATGGGGTTTCATATATTAATTTTTCCCTTAACATTAGATAGATCAAATTGGCTGTCTTCTTAAGTGTTCACCCTCAACAAAACTTCCATAAATATGACATTTTATAAATATTAAATAATTCATACGTGTTTAATTCGTCTTATGTATTTCTCTTTCAAGCAATAAAAATATGCTTTCGATCCCAAGCTTCCGCGTACTAAAGTCACCTTTTCCTTTCCACTTGTAAAAAGTTAAAGCCATAGAAATAAAGTTTTCTCCCCATTGAGAACATGCTTCAGAATATCCTAACTCATTGCACTCTTTCCGTCTTTCACTCACTTAGCGTTCAAGTTTCTTCTGTTTGTTAGTTATGTTTTTTTGTGGTAACTGTTTGTTAGTTTTGTTATAATATTTTTAAAAAGTTTTCCCTTTAGGGATTTTCGTTACCTTTATAATAATGCTATGCTACATTATGTAAACGTTGACACATTTTCTCTTTTTCCGAAAGTTGTTGTAGAATATTTTCTGCATGAAAGAGTAGTTCAAAACCTTCTAGATATGTAGAATAAAGCACAGAACTGCAAATTGTTCTTTCTTTGCTCTTTCTTCCTTTTTACATAATTTTAAAACTAAGTTTTGGGAATATGGCCTTGGAGGTAAGTAAACTAGAAGATAGCTTCATTCAGTGAAGAAAGGGCAATATTCTCATTGAATATGCTGCTGTGTTGAAGGCATATCCTGAGTTCTTGACCTTATAAATAGAATTCACCACTGAACTGATTATGTGTGTGTAGAATTCTGGTTTTAGCTGTAGGTTCATTACAGGGCAAAAACTCCATTGGCAGGCAGCTAACTAAAGGCATGCAAATTGCAATTATAGTTTTACGTGTTCTTCTAAGTGTGCCCTCTGCCAAAGGAGATTTGCCCGGCAATTCTCCTGCTGTATTTTTCTCTTTCTATATTCAACGCAAGGAATGCCCCCTTTAATTTTCATTTGATTGTGCACCATTTGTTTTGGAGTTCGAATTGTCGCATTCATTGTCTTCCATGCCATATTTCAATCGTTGTCCCAAAAGATTTGTCCTGTATATTTAGCTTCTCTCAAGTTCAAATAGGTGGTAATTTTTTATTGCTAAAAAGAAAATGGATCACGTACACCTCTTCACTCCAAAGTTATTTGTGCATCTGGCGTTCATGTTCATATTGAACCAAAGGTTGTATCAGTCATAACATTTCCTTTTTGCAATTATTCCTAACCCGATATGATTCAAGGTATCGGATACGAAAAGGTTTTGCTCCTCCTGCTATATATAGTTTCAATAATGTACGTAAAGGTTTTGCTCTCCCAGTTCACTTTTACTTGTCCACTATATATTTTTACTTTTACTTGTCAAATTTACCAAATCAAAAGAAAACCATACATACTTTCTTGTTTTATCCTTATCATTTAATTACTCATTTCATAAATCATTTTCCAAGACTTCTCAAAATACTATCATTATTATGGATTCTATGGTAAAATATGTACTTTCATCTATTATTTCTTAAAAGGAGTGCAAAGTTCATTGTGGACAGGTAAAAGTGAACTGAGGGAGTAACTGCTTTTTCAATGTTTTTGCATTGAAATTCAATAATGCTAACGATACAACATAAATTCATTGCAATAACCAGCAAAATCATTATAATTTCACCTAGGAGAAGACCATACATGTTTATTAATCCGAACTAACTGATATGTGTAAGAGCGGTACATAATACTTTACCTTCGTTTATTCTAAATACTAGTTTTAGAATATGTGCGTTGCACGTGTTAATTAACTGGATCTATTAATACCATAATTGTTTATATTAGAAACAAATTATGTATAATAACCATTGACGTTCAAATAGATACAACATTCATTTAGATGGGAAAATGAGTGTTATTACATTGATGTAATAGGTGAGTTCGAAATAATAGGATAAGTAATGTACCTTCAAACATGAGAAATTAATTAGTTTAGTTTTATAGCATGTGTAATTATGTTATGTTATATCTTATATAATATCTCTTAATAGACAATGCTCTTGGTATATCTCTCTGTCGCTTTGGTTGCTCTATCATACCAACAAGGCATGATAGAAGTCAATCAAGATATTTGAAAATTCATTTAATATAAGATTTAAAAGAAAGACTTGAATCCATAATCAGGATTGAACAAACAAATGTTTCTCAACCCAGACATACATGTTAACAATATTTCTGATTTGATTAATGCAGTCCATAACTCTGTAATAACAAAAAATTCAAAGGAGAAAAAGATAAATTTGGACAGGAAAATAGGCACCAAAAAACAAAAGAAAAAAAGAAAAATAGCAAGAACTATAGTGGTTATGGATTTTCTGTTGTAGCAACGTGTAGATATTCCCCTTCGAAATCTGTAGCAACTAAGTTTCTAACAGTTCTCTTCCAGATAAAATTTTGCGTGCAAATAAAGATAAGAGAGAGGAAGCCCCTTGCTTACTGTTCAAGGAACAAAGTAGAGGCAGAATCTTTTCAGCTTTGATATGCAATCCATGATGGGAAAAGCTCCTTGCTTAAGGTTGCTCAAAATAGCTTTCTCTAATCAGGTGAACTGAACGAAGTACTAAAAAATAACTTTTAACTTTTAAACTAAAATTCTGGTGTGGAGTTTGAAACAAAGTACCACTTCATATTAGAGGAAGATAGAATTCAAAGGCGGATCCAGGATTTAGAGGTTTCGACACTACTAGAAACACATCATTTTTCCACGGAAGTGGTAATTCCCACAGAAATACAATGGGAAAATTAAAATTTCTTTTCCTAAAAAAACAATAACATTTGCCAGTGACTATTCATGGGAACATTTTGGCGCAAAAATGCGCATAACTTTGTTCCCTCTAATTCTGTGGGAAAAGTCATTAAAAATATAATTATATCAAAACTGAAAAAATTTCCCAGTGAAGATAGTGGGAACTTAAACAATAAATAATTTTTTTTTTACATAATCCCATAGACTCAGTGTGAACGGATATTTTTAAATTTTTAAATTTTTCTTATAATTATGAAAACGATTTCCCACGGAGATTTCCCAGGTAGTAGTGAGAAAGTATTATTATTCATGTAACCTTAAGTTTTTCCTCATTCTATTCACATAGTATTTCCCCTCTGTATCTTCCCTCCCTCAAGACGCCTCCCTTCACATCGTATGTTCCCCTCTGTATTTTCACTCCATATCCAGGTAATCTGACCTCCCCCCCCCCCCCCCCTTCTTCTCTCTCTATCTCTCTCTCACACACTCACCCTCTCCTTTTTAGTTGTTGATTTTTCCCTAAAGTACTTTGAAACTTAGGGATTTTATACTATTTCAAACCCTAGGTTTAAAAAAATTAATATGAAGCGAATCAAGTTTCCCTCTTTCTTTTCTTTCTTGATTTATGGTGTCTATGTATCTGTAGATGCATTTTCAGTACTGTAAAATTTGGTAATCTATGACCATGAAAGACATAATTTTTTTTATAAATTTTGTTGCAGTTGAATAATCTTGAGCTTGCTGTCAATCTTGCCAAAAACGGAAACCTTCCTGGTGCTGAGAATTTGGTAAGTTAAAATCCTGTTTCTCAAGGTACTATATTTTGAATTGATTTCTTGATTGGATGGAGATTAGAGTGTCAAATGGTGGGATATTTTTAATTTGATATGTTCATTGTATAAGGATTATTACCAGCTATATAGTGGAAAGAGAGAAGTGGACTGCAAAAAGTGCAACAAATCTGTTAATACCAGAACACTGGTGAGGGAAAAAAATCTTCCACCACTTAACAGAACCATAAGCTAATATCATAGACACATAAAGTGGCACAACAACAGTCATAACATGATAGAAATTATATAAAGTTATCATCTTTGGCTAGTTTCTTGAAATACCTAGATCAAGAAAACATACAAAGAATACAGAATAGTTGGGAAATAGAAGAAAGTTGATGAGTAGGAAGTGGGAAGAAGTAGGGTGTGATGTGTTGGTTAATATAGGCAAAGTTATGGAGGAGCATGCGTTTTGGTTTATGGGGTTGTGGGGAGTTTGCAGAAAGGAGCAATAGTTTTTGGCATTACCAATAGAGATACAGAAAATAGAGCTTTGAGAGTTGGGAGGAGGAAAAAACTTACCTGCACCGGGTGTTTACACCATGTTAAGTTAATGTGTGCTGAAAAAATTCTCCTAAACTTTAGTTCAGTTAGTAACCCCACTTAGGCTATTATTGTCTTCACAAAAAAAGTCGTTAAAACATAAATTGAAAATTTCTTTTCAAGATTAAGTTTGATAAACTTTTCATGATCAGTAATAGTGTAGTTATGCAAAGTCAAGTGCAATTGATGAACTTCTTTCGTACGAGTTTATTCTTTTTTAATATACATGTTTGCTGTTTCACAAACTAAGCCATTTACCTTTTGTGTGGTAATAGCATATCGAAATAAAAGGCCACACATATTCACCATTAGTAGACAACAGACAGTATGAAATTTTAAGATGTTGAGTATTTTTATATTAATATTTATTCAAGGTTATGTGCAAAATATATGGTACTTAACTACGGTTAAGCACTAATAATTATAGTTAAATAAAGTAACATGTGTTATTTATTTATTGGTCGGGTGTAAACACTCAGTATAGATAAGTTTTTTCCGTTAGGAGGAGAGTAAGCTTGCACTTCTTGCAGTCTCCAAAGCAAATGGTATTTTTCTAATTATATTTGCCTACCCTTTGTTCTTTTCCTCTTTGTTTCGAGTTTTGTTTGGATTTGATAGAAATAGAGAGAGAAAATGGGTGTTTGATAAATTGGTATAATTTGGTCTGGTTAGTTGATATATGGCTCTATCTTCAACGGTTACAGAGAAAAAGCATTTTGGTTAAGAGGTGGTGTCCCTTTAAAAAGTATTTTCTCATTCTGTAAATTAAAATAGTATAGTATTTTCTTTTGCATTTTTGCACTTTTGTCCAGACAACCTTCTCATATATGTGAAAATGATATAAAGCAGTATTTCCCCCTCACTGTTCTTTATTAAGCAGTATTAAGAGTCGGTTTGGTTTGTCCATTCCTAGTTTGATATATTATAGTGATTAATCTCAAGGAAGTGGTTCTATGATAAATTAAAAATGTTAGTAAAAGTTTTCATAGCTCTTGAAGAATAATTTTTCAGAGGTCGTTTGGTTAATGATGTCGGAGTAATTAATCTCAGGTACGAGTGTGCATGGTCACGCGATTTTGAAGCTGAGGTACGAATCGTTTTCTTTAAGAAATGTTCTGATAGGTTGTCTGATATGCTTCGGACTGCTCGAGAAAGTAAAAAGAGGCCAAGTTGGATTCTTGATGATTTATGGGTTAAACTTCTTGAATATTGGAACTCTTCGGAATTTGAGAAGAAGAGCGAACAGGGAAGGGCAGCCCGTTTGTCCAACAAGGGTGGCTCGGTGCATACAGGCGGCTCAATTAGTATGGCGGCTCATCAAAGAAGATTGGTAATGTATTTTTTATATTTTTCTTGATTTATAACTATTTTAGTTATTATTTTTTAACATATTATTTATTTTTGCAGGAAAAGGCTAAAGGAAAACCAGTTACTCATGATGAGGTGTTTGAGGAAATCCACATGAAGAAGTTGAAGGATGGAACAAAAACGACTTGGATTGAGCTGCGCGCTGAGACAACCCATGTAAGATTAACAATATTCTTCACATATATGAATATCAAAAATACATTTCTACTCATGGCATTCTGAAATGCTCTAAAATGCTCTATCATATGCTTGATGTTTAAGATGTGTTTGCACTTATTAGTGCAGTGAGCTTATATTGTACAATGCACGTATTGGATATTATTTCTTAGGCATATAGATGGTCCAAAGAAATCTTATTCAACATGGTTAGTGTTGGACTGTCTCCCAGTTATTACTCATATTCGTGGCTTGTGGATGTTTACTGCCACCAGAATAATGATATAGCAGTTGTCTCATTGAGAGATTGTGCAAGAGAGGTAGAATTGATAGTGCTGAAAAAGTTTTCCACATTTTGCAAACAAAGGGAGGTCTTGGGGATAGTCTAGTATATGATACTCTTGTATATGCTTACTTTAAAGTGGGGAATCTTGACGTTGCTTCATATTTGTTAGACGAGATGTGAAGAAGGCTAATGATAATTCTCAAAATCTACAAAAGTTTTAATGCTTCTTACTATGATGAGAATAGCCTTTTAGATATGTTTTGGAGTAATGTGGTACAAAGAGGTCTGATTTCAAGAACCGTTTACAGTGACATCCAGCAATTAAATATATAGTCTTACAAACAAATTGGCTGCAAAAGCTTTTGGCTCTTGAGATATGGTTATAGTAGCTGGATGGTGTGACATAAGCATCGACACTCTATGTTGTTTTTTTATGATTCTAGTTGTTATGACGAGAGCACACACTGTCAACTTCTCTCTATTATAAACTTGTGATTCCAGGCTAGAACTATTTAAGGAAAAGTCAGCATATTTCTTAGTTTCTGCATGTCCAACTATTGGTCCGGAAAGCATAAGGAACAAGGGATTTATTGGATGAAATGCCATGTGAAAAGGTTGGTGAACAAATGGCAATGATTAAGTCCAGCAAGGCTGCTACGCTTTTAATCTTTCCGTGTGTTTCACTTTAAAGTTTGAGAAATAAAGATACTTATTTGCATAAATTTTCTTTAGTAAAATTTACTTTCATAATAATTATAATTTTTTTACAGGATAATTTCAAACGAATCTTGGAGGAGTTCATTCAAAGCCAGTCGATTGATGATCAAGGTAGGCCAATCCAACCAACCCAAGAGGAGATCATGGACATGTGGATTAAGGTAGCTGGTGGCGTGCATAAGGGGAGAGTCTACGGCCTTGGATCAGAGTTTAGTCTCGGCCGTCGTACTTCTGGATTGTCTGGTTCTTATTCTTCGTCACATTGCTCGGTTGATCTGAATGAGTTTGAGCAATTGAATAGGAAGGTAGCGAAGATTACAGAGTTGTATCTTCAAGAAACGGCTGCAAGGGAAGAAGAGGCAAAGTGAAGGGAGAAAGAAGATAGGCGAAGAGAGGAAGAGGAAAGGTGAAGGGAGGAAGAAATGAGGCGAAAGGACGATGCATTAAGACTTGTCACTAGTGATGTTAAAAGTTTTAAGTCTCAGATAAACTCCCTCTTAGCATCTGGTGCATTTCCCGTGCCTCGTTCTCCAGCAGCATCTGATGATAACTAAAGAGTAGTTTCTTTTATTAGTTTGTCTTAAATGGTACTTGGATGTTGAATTTGAATGCTGGATTTTTTGAGTTTTTGTTCTACTCTATGTTTTATTGGATATTGTTTATAAAATAGATTAAATTAGATGTTGTTTATGAAATGGATTGAATTAGATGTTGTTTATGGTATTTGAATGCTTAATTGTATTTAGTCTTGTATTCATGGTTGTACTTTCTGTTTGGCAGGTGGTGTAGTTCTAAAAACAGATTTTATCATGAAAATATTTACCAGATTTCCCACGGATTTCCCACCAACTCTCTGGGAATTTTGCCCATATTTTTTCAAGAATTTCAATATTGTTCACTGATATTCATGGGAATGTTTATAGTTTTATTTCCAGGTTATGCATATTTCCCACTGATTCCGTGGGTAAAATAAAAAAATAACTAAATTATTTTTATTACTTCCCACGGATTCGGTGGGAAACTTAGGAAAATTAAATTATTATATTTTCTTCTTTTTCCCACAGCGGTCGTGAAAAAATACACTGTGTGGCCCCACCAAATTCTCGTGAAACCTTTTGTGGGAAACTTCCTGGGAATTACCCATGAATGTCCTGGGAAATTATTTTTCCACTAGCCATTTTCCCACGGAGCGCCTCCCCTGGGAATATCGTGGGAATATTCAAATTTCACACAGATTTCCCACCTATTCTTCCCTGTGAAAAGACTGCATTTCTAGTAGTGCGAGTGCCAAAAGTTTTGAACGTAGTCATATTACAATTTACATTGTCTAATAGGGTATAAATTTAATCGGTTTGGTCTATTCGGGTTTCAGTTCGGGTTATTCGTCTTTGGAGTTAATATAAACAAATCGATCGAGCAAAAAGATTACATAATAATTATGATAACTTGAAAAAAAAAAGCATAAATATTCAACTGGATTATGTATTTTGCACAAAAAAAAAGACTCGTTATCACTTTATATTTAGATACTTAAGGCAAAAACTTATACTAATAAGCACTTTAAATATTAAGTAAGTTTACAGATATTTTTCAATTTATATTTTTCATAAAAATTAACTCACTCGATATTATATACAATTGTCCTACTTTAGAGCAATCTGACAAAAAAATAAACTTTCATCATTGATTAAAACAATAACTTATTCAAGGATTCTTTTTAATTTTTTTTAATTTTTTGGGTTTCTGCAAATAGATTCTCAGAGTTGTGATCCTGGAGAAAATAATTAATTTTTCTTTATCAGATCTATTGATAAATCACGGAGAAGTTAGGAAAGTGCAACAATAGAGATTTCTTTGAATAAAAATAAATTAATAAGATCAAAGAAAAAGTCAATAGGACCTATTAATAAACAAAAAAGAGCAATTAAGTAAAAAGCAAGAAGAAACATCCCCCACCATTTGGGTGAAAGTGACAGTGCCTTGCCAGCGGCACCTTGAACCTTTTTGTTACGAGGGTGCCATATTTGTATATATTCCTTCTATATGTACATGCATGTACATATACTATTACATAAATTTGGCCAAAACTTGCGGGTGGCGTACCACCCTGTCCCTTACATGTAGATCCGCCCATAAGATAGATAGTCATGGCGTTTAATTCAAAATAGTGAACTTGAAGCATTATAAACAGTTTATGCTCATACGAAGAATTAAACACCATATAAAGAAAAAGAGAACTTTAGCGCTTTAATTGTGCTGTTTCTAAAATTCAAAGGAAAAAAAATGAAATGCAATAAAAAAATCAGGTATTCCATAATAACCTGAACTGATATAACATATAAAATTCTGGCTAGGTGCAAGGACGCCTACTGACAATGTTTATTGTTAAGTATAAGAAAATTTTAAATTATTAATATTTATAATACTCCCTCCGATCTACTCTAATTGAATTTTTGGTTATTTTTACACATAGTAAAGAATTCACCTTTTAGCATTAATTAATAATAAAATTGACCATATTAACTTTAATTTGTTCATTGGAAGTACAACAAATACTCCTAGGCTCTTTTACTCCAAGCGCAACTTTAAAAAAAAAAAAGTTAATTTCTTCTTGATATTTAAAAAAGTTAAATATTATGGACCACAAAAAAAGACCAAAAAATCAATTAAAGTAGATCGGAGGAAGTATAATCAACTAAAAGAGGTAATTGAACTCACCTTTTTTTTCTTACAAAATATGAGCAATATATGAGTTAGAATGTTTAATCATTTCTTTTATAATCGTATATGAGACATCATATACAATAATCGCAACAATAACCTTTTAATTTGCAATTGTTTATTATTATATAACTTCAAAAATAACCTAAAGATTTGAAATTTACCTCAAAATCACAAGCAAGTTCATCCCACAGGAACTACCAATAGTTTATGATAAGAAATATGGAATAGTGACTTCTTTTTATAATTTTAGTTTTAAAATTCTAGAAAACCAAAAATTGCTTTGCATCCTACGACAATTTTGGTAAAAGAATACTAAACCATAAGTGACATTAATTAATTGCTGGGTGATTTTGATGAAAGAACCCTAAACTTAAAAAGTGACATTAAAGCATGGCTTTTTCACACTATAAAAGTTATTGTACAACCGTAAATATTTGAAATATAGAATATTCTTCAATTTGTATTCTCCTTATTCTTTCTAGAAAGAACTTCCAGTTAATTGAATAACCCACTACGCTAGTAAATTATAGTTAAACAAAATCAACAACAATTATGGTAAAAGAATACTAAAATTACAGTGACATTAAATTGCCGGCCAAAATCCTAAGCCAAATGTGATCTTAACTGCGGGTGAAAAATTTGAGTGACATTAATTGCCGGTCAGTTTGGTAAAGAAATCCTAAGCCAAAAATGACTTTAATTGCGGATGTTGAACCGAGCTTTTTTTTTTTACACTATAATTTAAATTATTTATATTTATAATTACAATAATATCCAATATAAAGTATACTTACAATAACAACAACAACAACAACCCAGTGAAATCCCACTAGTGGGGGTCTGGGGAAGGTAGTGTGTACGCAGACCTTACCCCTACCCCGAAGAGGTAGAGAGACTGTTTCCGAAAGACCCTTGGCTCAAGAGGACAAAAAAACAAAATAACACATAATAAATAATTATCACCACAGAAATCATAGGAAAAATAGGAACAATATGAAATCCAAAAGAAAGATGCAAAGCAAAAACAAAAACGATAGCTGGTAAATAGGTCCGATACTGAAACGCAAAATAGTAAGACACGACATTGCCACTAGCTAGCTTAGACAAAAACCCTACCAGACTAATCTCACAACGGTACGAAATAAGACAACACTCAACTACCTCCTAACCTACAACCCTAATACTCGACCTCCACATCTCTTCCTATCAAGTGCCATGTCCTCGGAAATCTGAAGTCTCGCCATGTCCTGCCTGATCACCTCTCCTCAATACTTCTTCGGCCGCCCTCTACCTCTTCTCGTGCACTCCACAACCAGCCGCTCACACCTCTTTACTGGGGCATCTGGGCTCCTCCTCTATACATGCCCGAACCATCTGAGTCTCGCTTCCCGCATCTTTTCATCAATGGGAGCCACGCGCACCTTATCCCGAATATCAACATTCCTGATTTTATCCATCCTAGTATGCCCGCACATCCACTTCAACATCCTCATTTCTGCTACTCTCATTTTCTAGATATGTGAGTTCTTAACAGCCCAACACTCAGCCCCTTACATCATGGCCGGTCTAACCACCGCTTTATAGAAAAAAGGCGAACGACATTTCCTTAAGGGATTTCGTACTTTTAATATAACTAATCTCTATACTCGTGTATTGCATGAATATCTTGTGTCAAATATTACAAATACGTACCATAAGTAATTGTTAAAGTTAGATGATGAGTTGCTTAAAATAGAAGTTATATATATGTAGTGCAAACCAAATCATAATAATGTTGTGATAATCAAATAATAAATTGGAACTAAATAGTTTAAAATTATAAAATGATACGAATAAATTTATAAGTCGGTTAAAGAATGCAATAATATTTAATATTAGTTTTTATTCAAGTTGTTTATCGTAATGACAAGTATAGTAAGTTTATCCAAATTCATAATTATTTTCAACTTTACCAGTTATAGTTGTTTAAAAAGTTCTAGGTATTAGTAGAGTAGGAATTTGTTGTCGGCATATATGGAGTTTAATTTGGAAAGAATTCTATTCTTGGGTAATATATTTGAAATATTACAATTATATCCACCTTTAACTTAAAATATTAAGGGTATAAAAGTCTATTAAAGTTTTGAGGATATTTTAGTCATCTAACATTTAGCATAGATTATTCGTGATTTTATAATAATAGTTTCTATGAACGTGTGTTACACGTTAATAATGACACATAAATATTTAATCAATTATAAAATAGCAAATTCAATTAATGAGAAAATTGCATATACATTCAGGAAGAAGAATTTTCATAAAGCAATTCACGTGGAAAAATAAAACAATCATTTAAATGTTGAAAATCAATATTATTAGATTAATGTAGTACTTGAATTTAAAATGATTGGTATTATCTAAATGTGCAAAAGTGATCAATTTAATTTAGTTAGATGTATGATATACTCTCTCAGTTTAAAAAAGAATGAACCTATTACTATTATTTAGGGAGTCAAATAAGATTTTATTTGGCCATATTTTTTGTAAATAATTTTTAAATATTTTGAATTGTTAATATTTTTTACTTATAGTACTTTTTATACAATTTCTAACTTAATTAAAGAATTATGTCCGAATTTACATAAAAAATTAATCAATTAACCCTTGTACTCCGAAAAGGTTCAGACAAATTAAAATGAAGGGAGTATGTACTTATAGTTTATACTTTATACTTTATACTTATGCAGTGTAACCATATCTTACCTAAGCTTTATTTATAAATACAGTAATGAATGAACTTGAACTTCCCGTTAAAAAATATTTTGATACATAGAAGAAAGCTGATATTTGGAGCTTAATTTTGAACCCAAAAAAATAAGTAGTCAGCAAGTGATCAACGGTCAAACTTTTTTCTGGATACTAAATATTTTGGATGGACACATATTTTTTCCACCTGGTTCTTCTTTTTTCTTTCTCAGATTGCTATAAAAAGTCTTTTATTGCTGAGGAAAATCTAGTGCAAAGATTACGGGTTAAAGATACTGGAACAAATAATGTTTCAGATTGCTATAAAAAGTCTTTTATTGCAAAGGCGGATCTAGTGTATGCCATCTTTTATATGTTAATTTGATGGTTATATCCAAGTGTGATCATAAAATTTAAAAAGAAAATATTATTAATTTACTTTAACAAAACTAACTTACATTAAAGAATATTTCAGCAAGAATAAAACTATTGCAAATTGTATTGAAGACTTCTATAGTTACATGAATATCAACATTGTAAAATTAAAGAAGAATAAAACTAGGGGTGGCATGTGGGTCGGGCCCGGGCCTAAGTGAGTTTCGCGGGCCCGGTCCTAAGTGATCCGGTCCTAGGCGGGCCGGTCCTAAGTGGTCCCGGACTTCGCGGGCTTCTCGTTAGAACCGGTCCGGGACCGGGACCACGAACTAGCGGTCCCGTGTTAAGTGGGCCAGTCCCGGGCCTAAGCGGGCCCAAGGGGGCCCAACGAAAACTTTTTATTTTTTAAATTATTTTTATACAAGTTAGAGAAAAAAATGGTAATAAAAATATCTAAGGCAATTCCTAGTAATTATATTATAGAATTGTCACCTAAATTTTTTAATTCAAATTTAAAGACAAAAATATTGTAAAGAGATATTCAAAGCAATGCGTTATAATATATATACTATACTATACTATATATACATCTTAAGATATATGAGCTATATTCGATTTACTTCTTATACATCTTAAGATTTATACATTAATATTCGATTTATATACTATATATACATCTTAAGATATATATATATATATATATATATATATATATATATATATATATATATATATATATAAATATACATCTTACTATATTAAGATGTATATATAGTATATCGTAAGATGTATACTATCGAATATGGCTTATATACTATGTATATAGTAAGATGTATATATATATATATATATATATATATATATATATATATATATATATAGAGAGAGAGAGAGAGAGAGAGAGAGAGTATAGTATATACTATATTATACTATATGTATAGCTTAAGATATATAAAAAGACAAAAATATTGTAAAGGGATATTCAAAGCAATGCGTTATATTTTTATTATAGCATTAAAAAATTATGGCAATATCTTTCTTAGTCTTCCTCCCCCTATGGAATGAGCACAACAAGGTGCTAATACCACCATTGAGAAGAAAAAGAAACTAATCAAGATGTGCCAAAATACAAGTTACATATTAATTTACATAGTATCTCTTACAAATTTCATAAATCCTTCAAGGTCCGGAGAAATTTCCGTTGGTGGTGGCGGAAATGAAGCTTGGTCATCACCGCTTCCAGGCGAAGCATCATCCTCCGCAAGTTCAGCTAGCATTTCTTCATAAGCTTCGTCTGCCTCTGGTTGTGATTCAGCAAGTCCAAAATTTCTTCTTTCCGAACGGATCCAATCTCTGAAAAGTATTGATTTTTTCAAGCTCTCCCTCATAGACGCTCTATAATCACCGAGTTGAAGTCTTGCTTGACTGAAAGCGCTCTTTGATACCGCTGTTGAAGCTTGAATAGTTTAAATATCTCGGGCCATCCTTGAAAGAATCGAAAAGTATTTTTCTTTGTCCTTCCACCATTCCAAAATATTAAAGGAGCCGTCGGGATTCACTTCCTCAATTCCCTGTGACAAATAAACTCCAAGCTCATTTAGTTGTGAAAAATCACTAGTACTAGAACCTTGAGAACCCCTGAACCCTGCCCAAGCACTAAGTGCTCTTACTCCCGCAGTTATTTTAGATGATTGAGAACTAGAAGAAGAAGGAGTTGGAACATTTGGTCTAGCATGATCTAATGCAACTTGATAAGCATTATAAATAGTTTGAACATTTATTTTAATTGAGGCTATTACGTCCGCAAGTGTAGACAACTCCTCATCTTCAAGTGCTAAACCATTATAAATAGTTTCATACCAAAATTGAGGACCTCCTAATTTCATAGTAAGATTTAACAATGCAGCAACACCATAAATAGGGGGAATAAGGAAAAAATATTTTTTAAATTTTTTTCTAATGGAATCAATAGCAAGTTGATAAATTTCCCCACCCTCTGAAAAATGATCAAACAAATTTGCAAGTTCTGCAATATAAACTAAATAATTAGAAATAGTAGGATAATATTGCCCAGAAAATTCATTTGTAGCAATATGAAATTTTTCTAAAAAATCTACAAGCATTTTAACATTAGCCCAATCTGCATTTGTAAGGTGCTCATCATCATCACTTACATGAGCATTAAACGTTGAGTTTATGGGGTTTCTATATTCATATGCAACAACTAAACTTTCATACATGTAATTCCATCTAGTTGGACAAGGTTTAGGAACCTTTCTTTCTCTTAGGCCAAATTCATCGCATCTTTTAAAATATTCTCTAAGTCTACTTCTACTGTTTGAATAAAAAAGCCAATTAAGAGACATTTTAACCTTTTCAATTTCAACATTTAAAATTCGCATACCATCACCCAGAATTAAATGGTAAATATGACAAATACATCTAACATGAAAAATGTTACTAAATGCAGGACTTAGTGTAGTGGTAAGCAAGGCTACAACATTTGTGTTACTAGTAGCATTATCCATTGAAACTGATATTATTTTATCACTAATGCAAAAATATCTACAAATATTCGTAATCGTGCTAGAAATAAACTGCCTTGTGTGACGTGAATTAATTATTCTATAAGCAATAATGTGCTTTTGCATTATCCAATCCTCATCAATCCAATGACTGATAACAGTAAGGTAATCACAATCATTACCACTTCTACCAATATCAGTTGTAATAGCAACACGACAATTTATATGAGTAAATAAATAGCGCAAATATTGTTCATATTCATGTTTATATTTATAAATACCACTCTTTACGGTTGTGCGAGGAAAACCTTTATAAGTAGGATTATAAACTTTTCTAATATAATGCACAAAGTGAGGGTTAGAAGGAAAACTATAGGGTCAGCACATAACAGTAACTATTTTTGCCAATTCTTCCTGATCTTTATTTGGATCATAATATAAAATATCACCGGTAACAGTGTTAATTCCCGGTTGAAATTGATTTGACCCGATACTAAGGTCAGCCTGACTAGGTGCACTTGTCCCCTCGGCCAAAGCTTTCATACGAAAATATCTAGCTTTATCTTGAGGGTGTAGCAATATGTGTCTAGTCAAAATTCACAGTGTTAATTTCCGGTTGAAATTGATTTGACCCGGTACTAAGGTCAGCCTGACTAGGTGCACTTGTCCCCTCGGCCAAAGCTTTCATACGAAAATATCTAACTTTATCTTGAGGGTGTAGCAATATGTGTCTAGTCAAACTTCCCGTCCCCCCTGACTTCCAACATATTTAACCCTGACTTCCAACATATTTAAAAACTAACTCTTTGCCACAAGTTTTACACTTAGCCCTATTTTTTTCTCTTAGTTGAGTAAAAAAGGCCAAACAAGAGATGTTTCTGCCCGTTTAGAAGGTTGTCTAGAAAAAGTAGGGGCAATAACAGGAGGGTCAGACGGGGGATCATTTGGATTATTATTAGTTGGGTTAACTTCAGGAGCATGACTAGTGGTTGTATCGTCATCCGGTTGCGTTTCATCAAAATCTATTTCTTCATCATCATTTTCATCAATAGTTGGATTACCATAAAGAGCATTCATATATTCATGGTTTAATTGTTCACCGGGTGCAATATTATGGCAAAATTGACTCTCGGTAAATTATAATAAACTATTATCGCTATCAAGAAAAGCATGTGTAGGACGGATAACAGGTTTCGGCTGGGGAGCCGGAGAAAGTGGAGGAGGAACAAATTGGCCACTAGATTCACCACTCTTGGATTTTCCCTTATTTTTACTAAATATTTTTTTTAGGGAATAAGTCATCTTAATTAATCAAGCAAAGTAAATAAAACAAACAAAATTATAATATTAAAACTTAAGAGTTGGAACGAGTTTACCGAATTGACGAACAACTTGTTGAAAAATAATTATCGTTGAAGACTTGAAGACTTCAATTCACCAACTTCACAATTTTGCACAAATTGTAACAATTAAGTAAGCAATTATAGAAGAATATTAGAGAGAGATTGAGAGAGATTGATGATTTTGTGAGAAAAATAAAAGAATGAGGGGTATTTATAGTTAAAAATAGGGAAAAAATATAATTATAAAAAGTTTGGGGTTAAAACAAAATTTGGGGGGGGGGGGGTTAAATGGCTATTTTACAAATAGCCAACGGCTATTTTGACAGACCAAACGGCTAGTTTTTAAATGGCCAAACGGTCAATTTTTTTTTTTTAAAAAAATTATCCGTTGGGCCCGTTTAGGACCGCTTGAACCGGCCCACTTCTGAGCCGGTCCCGGTCTCGCGGGCCTCCCCTATGAGACCGGTCCACTACCCGGCCCACCATCCCACGGTCCCGGTCCTATCCGGTTAGGACCGTTTAGGTCCACCGCTCATGTAGACTTACGGTTCTGGGCCGGTCCCGGTCCTAACCGGCCCACTAGCCACCCCTAAATAAAACAAAGAGGGGTTAGAGAGGATTTTGCTATCATAAGGTATTTATACAATAGCTTTGGCGGCCTCCCTTCACGCAAACACTCCAGAAACTAAAATAGACATATTCTATGATATAGTTTACACAATTATACGTGAACTCTGCTGCACAACAAAAACTATATACAACAACAACAATCACCTTACCCCTACCTTGAGGTAGAGAGACTGTTTCCAATAGATCCTCATCTCCCTCCCTCCAATAACGTAAGTACGTAACTCCCCACCTTGCTCTTGGGTGACTCGAACTCACAACCTTTTAGTTGAAAGTGGAGGGTGCTCACCACTAGATCAACCCACTCTTGTCAAAATAAAAATTATATACTTACATATAATGACATACTCCCTCCGTTTTAATTTATGTAAACTTATTTTCTTTTTAGTCCATGCCAAAAAGAATGACCTCTTTCCTTATTTGGAAACAATTTATCTTTATGTAATAATTTATAGCCACACAAAATATATATGACTCATTTTACACCACAAGTTCAAAAGTCTTCTCTGTTTTCTTAAATTTCGTGCTCAATCAAATGAGTTCAGATAAATTAAAACGGAGGGAGTAATAGGTTTTCTCGTGTAACTCAAAATTGAAAGCTCTGACTCCAAGTTTGACCCAAAATCTAAAACCATATATATCCAAGGCTCAAGCTTGCTCACGTGTGGAGCTCTGTGCTTTTGGTGATATAAACTCATATTCCCATGTTTCAATTTAGTGAACTTACTATTAGTCCGTGATAAAAATAATAACTCCTTTTTATATTTGAAAAGAATTTATCTTTATTCAATGATTTATAGTCACACAATTTATATGTACCTCATTTCACTCGTGCAAGTTCAAAAGTCTTTTTTTTTCTTAAACTCCGTGTCCAATCAAATAAGTTCACATAAATTAAAATCGATGAAGCAACATTTACAAATTTATCACAAGACCTGCAATTAAGCTAGAATAATGAAGTATTTAAATTTTATAATGTAATTATGATTTCGTTTTGGAATTAGGAAACTTTTAGTCCGACTATAATTTTAAATTGCTTTGAATTGGCCGACTTTTTAAAAACAATAGAAGTCGTTGACTAATTAAATTCCGAAAAATCAGCCAAATAGGTTTAGTCTTAAGATTCCATTTCAGTTGAATTTAAATTCCTAAGTATTAGGAAAAATCTCAAATATTAGAGTACCATTTTATCCAATATGAAATTATTTTTCGGAAGGAATAAATTAGCTTTCAAAGGATATAATAATCCCTCAACATTTAATAACCAACTTATTTGAGTTGTAGTTAATGTCTGATTGTAGATATAATAATATCAATAATTATAAGTTAATATAATGGAGAATACTAAGCTTAAAAGTCACTAGTTATCACTGTCTTTCATGACACCTTTTCTAGTTAGACGTTCTTTCATGACACCTTTTCTAGTTAGACGTTATTCTGTTTCAATTATTATAAATTTTTATGTCTAAAATTTTTAAATTCTTAGCCACACATTGAAAACACATTTCGTTGATTATACAGAAGAAATCATATTATACAAAAGTTATCGCTAGAAAATTATTCAACTCACATTCTTATCATTCCAATTAAATTAATCGTCACAGAGAATCTTGAGATGTAACTTAGTATATCTATTTTTGAAAGTAATTCATTTATCAAGAGTAGTCACCAATTGAGATTAGGAGTAGTCACCAATTGAGATTTAGCGTTTCTAAATTGCAAATTGGCGTATATATATTAAAATTAAAGATCGTCATACCTACCAAACCAAATGTCATATCCTTGTTGTTGACTTGTAAATGTTTCTTTTTAACTATTTATCTTAGATATAGAGTGAAAACTCATTGATAATTTAATTGGAAGGAATAAAATTCATTTTGTTAGGCAAACACTCATATTTAAACCTATTCATGCTTACCATGCAACTCTAAAGTTTATATGTGCGGGTGTTGATATTTTTATCAATCAATATTTTGTGTCTTAACATTTGTACTTTTATAATATTATATATATATATATATATATATATATATATATATATATATATATATATATATATATATATATATATATAGAGAGAGAGAGAGAGAGAGAGAGAAATATAATATAGTATAGTATAAATCAACGTTGTTTATCAAATGAAAGTTTATCCAATTCATAATTATTTCCAACGTTACCAATTTGTAGTTGTATTAGAAGTTCTAGATATTGGTAGAGTAGGAATTTGCTGTCGGATATGGAGTTTTAATCCGGAAAGAATTCCATTCTTGGGGTAATATTTGGAATATTACAATTAAATCCATATTTAACTCAAAATTTTAAGGGCATAAAAGTCTATCAAAGTTTCGAGGATATTTTAGTCGTTCAACATTTAACATAAATTATTCGTATTTTTATAATAATAAAGAAATATAAAAATATAGATATAGATATATATAAGGAATTAAAATATTCTTTCCTTTACATTTGGAAAGATATGTCTATAGGAATAAATTTGCAATGACTTCTGTGACCGGCCTTCCCTCGGGAGCTTGGGCCTGATGTCAAAATGCGATTTTCAGGTTCATGATTTTCTCTAGGCCCAGTGATTCTTTGCGATTGGTAAATGATGGAATATCACTATTTAGGGAAGAAAGCAAATGATTCTAGAAAGCAACTGAGAGTGACTCATTTTGAGAGGTGCTAGAAAAAAACCTTTGGAATGGAGAGGGACTTGATTTTTCGGGACAACATGCTTTATGCTTATATAGTTTGGTTTTAGCATTAATTATTTCTTGCCGAATCTATACCATAGTGTAGGAATTCAAAATGAAGAGACTAATGAGAGGAAAAACTTTTCTATATCTTTCATTATCACTGTATGCACGTATATATACAAATAGAATGTACTATGTACCTATTTCCTATTGGTTGCCATATAACAACCTTGTACAATTTTATGGACAAAAATAAGAAAAGAGACAAAACTTTATAGCTGTACAAAGTTGGCCATATGGCAGAATTATCTAGAAGGAATTTTAGAGTCTATCTATGAAAATTAATTTGTGTTAATCTTGTCCGTCCATGTTTAACCTATCTGCTTTTATTTCTTGATTAAGAATTATTGAAGAATGATTTGGATAATATTACGTTGTCATAATCACGCTACGCAAGCAGACGCGTGATCGAAAACAAAATCAATTAACTTATTATAATCGCGCCTTGCAAGCGAATCCAAAATCATGACAATCAATTATTTGTAGTACATTTGAGAAATTAATACATTCGTGCTTGAGGAAATTAATTTTGAAATTAGTTAAATGTCACTATTGCGCTACGCAATTGAATCCGTGATTATGGGGATTAATAAAATTAGGACTATTTAAAGCTATTGGATATGGTACAAGATTATTGAATTAATTTATTGAATGTTAAATATCACGCTACGCAAGTGAGTCCGTGAATGAATAAGTTAGAGCGCGCCTACTAGTTGCTTAGCGATTATTAAGAATGATTTTTCCTAAACTAATTTTGAGATTATTATGAGGCCAAGAATTATGAAAATTAATTTGTGGGAGAAGGATAAGAGAGTTGATTCTATCGTTACTGATTTATTGCATAAAAAAAGAAAGAATTGGACTACCTAACATGATATAGTACCTAAATCCAAATCCATGTACGTAGCTTGTTAAATCACTTCACTGCCCCGCTATACATTAAAATGTTCATCTACTTTTAATATCTAATAAGAAAATCAACTAGATAAATAACAAACATAAACAAATGAAATTGGAATATCAACTACTTCTCTAAACAAAGCAAAGGGTCAAGAAATTCAAAGTTCCACATCTGAAAAATCAACAAGAAAATAGCAACTAAAAAATTCATATAAATTCGGCTTAAATACATGCGCCCCTCTTTACTGTTTTCAATGGTTTTGAGCCTCAAATTTTAAAATTATTTTTAGTATGTTAAGCCATGATATTATAAGCAGCAACTAGAAAAGATAATCATGAAACCAGAAAAAATCATCCAAACACATAAAATTTCAAAGTCATTCATTAATTAGAAATGAGATAAGTCAAAAGTCGACCTTTCATTATAGTAACTTCCTTTCAGAGTGAATAGCGGAAAAACCCCAAAGCAAACAAATGTACAACAAATGCTCTGTTCCAAATGAAAGTGCACAGTAAGCTCCAATTGAAAATTGTCCGAAAATTGAACTGCGACCGGAGTTTGTTATGATCATCGTTATCGATTAGCTGTTAGTGAGAAGAAGGAAAATCTGAGAGAAAGAGGAAAAGAAAATATTCCGTGCAATTGTGAAATTGAGCATCTGAAGCTTCTAGACAGAGAGGTCTTCTATTTATATAGAAGATAGTTAGTCCGGATCTTTACAATTGGGCCTTGGGCCAAAAACCAAAAGAACGGGTTATTGGGCTACCTATTAGTACAAAGGTTGGACTACACAAATATAAATCCAATAATAAAATAAATCTGATTATGTACAAAATAAATATCTTTACTATCCAACACCACTCCCTCCCTTCCCCCAGCAAGTTGAAGGGGAAGCCCCTTCAACTTGGAGAGAAAACCATGATGCACCAACCCAGTGAGGGGCTTGGTCAAGATATCAGCCAATTGATTGGCGCTGCTAACAGAGAATAAGACAATGAGACCTTCTGATAATTTTTCCCTAACAAAGTGACAATCAACCTCGATATGCTTTGTACGCTCGTGAAACACAGGATTACTAGCAATATGCAGAGCTGATTGGTTGTCGCAGAATACAAAAATAGGAGTCACACCAACAACACCCAAATCTGCCAACAGGAGAGTGAGCCATGTTAATTCTGCAACTAGTTTATTCAACGCACAATATTCAGCTTCAACACTACTAAGAGAAACAACAGATTGTTTCTTAGACTTCCACGAGACAGGTCTCCCAACAAAGAACACAAAGAAACCGGTCACTGATTTGCGAGAATCTGGGCAAGCAGCCCAATCACTGTCACAATAGCCATGTAAAGCAAAGTCTGAAGAGTTATTAAAAAGAATACCATAATCAGATGTCCCTTTGAGATAGCGCATCAGATGTAAAGCATCAGAATAATGAGGAACTCGAGGAGATTGGAGAAATTGACTAAGATGCTGGACAACAAAGCTCAAGTCAGGCCTAGTATGAGTTAAGAAATTGAACTTGCCAATAAGGCTCCGATACAATTCTGGATTGGGGAGCAAGTCACCATCAACAGCTTGTAATTTCAAAGGTCAAGAGGAGAGACCACTGGAGATATTATCTCAGAACACTTATATTCAGCCAAAAGATCTAAAATAAACTTTCTTTAATTTAACAACAAACTAGCAGGAGTAGGAGATACCTCAATGCCCAAAAAATAGTGCAAGGTGCCCAAATCCTTTATCTTAAATTGTTCATCGAGATAGGACTTTAAAGCAGAAATTTCTGACACATCATTACCTGTTAGAATTATGTCATCTATATACACTGCCAAAATAACCATAGACTCCCCTGATCTCTTTGTGAATACACTGTAGTCATTAAGAGAATGAATAAACCCCTTTGCACACAATGCACTTGAAAGCTTAGCATACCATTGTCTCGAGGCCTGTTTGAGCCCATAAATGGACTTTTGAAGTTTGCAAACAAAAGGCTGCCTAGAACTAGAGGAGGATTCTACAGTGAACCCTTGAGGAAACTTCATATAAACTTCCTCATCCAAATCCCCATGGAGGAAGGCATTGTTGATATCTACCTGAAAAAGTGGCCATTGTTTCTTAACAACCAAGGCAATGAGACATTTAACAGTGGTCATTTTGACCACAAGGGAGAAAGTTTTATTGTAATCTACCCCAGCAGTCTGAGTATCACCTCTGACTACTAGTCTAGCCTTATATCTTTCTATAGAACCATCAGCTCTAAACTTATTCTTATATACCTACTTACTCCTAATGGCATTCTTGCCAACCGGGAGAGGAACTACAGACCATGTCTGATTGCCTTCAAGAGCCTCAAATTCTTTCCTTATTGCCTCTTGCCACTCAGGCACCAAAGCAGCCTGAGAATAGGTGTAAGGCTCAGAAAGTACTATTTGTGTCTTAGGCTGATTAGGGGAAGAACTGGACCCAGGGCCTTAGGAAAAAGATGCAGAGACAGAAGAACAAATATAATCATTGAGGTAAGAAGGAGCAACATGGGTTATGGTGGATTTTCTCAAACCCTCAGAAGGTGAAGCAGGAAAAATAGGAGTAAGAACATGATGTGAATTGACAGAAGAAACAGGGCCAGATGTCATGGAAGAAGAGGAAGGGGAACAAGTAACATTGGCATATTCATTAGAAGGAGATGCAGACAATAGAGAAGAAGGTTCAAGAGGAACATGAATGGGGGAAGGCAATGGTGAAGTAGAAGGAGAAGGAGAAGGAGAAGGAGAAGGAGGAACAATAGAGTCATAAACAAAATTTGTAGGAGAAGAAGTGGAAGAAGAACCAACAAAAAAGTTGACAGCAAAAGGAAACACTGATTCATGAAATATAACATCCCTAGAAATGCAAAATGCTCCATTTTCAAAGTTAAGGAGTTTGTAGCCTTTCTTCCCAAAAGGGTACCCATGAAGACTGCAGGTATGCACCTGCTACTGAATTTATCCCTGTGTACAGGAGGTTTAGAGGCATAGCAAAGGCAACCAAGCACCCTTAAATGAGAATAAGTTGGGGTTTTACCAAAAAGCAACTCAAATGGGGATTTATTGTGAAGTAGTTTAGAAGAAAACCTATTAATCAAGTAGGTAGCATTTAGCACAGAATCCCCCAATACTTTGTAGGCACTTTAGAATGAAAAAGAAGTGCCCTTGAGGTCTCAAGCAGATACCTATGTTTCCTCTCTACTACCTCATTTTGTCGGGGAGTATATGGACAAGAAGTGTGATTAATAATGCCTTGCTTAGTAAAGAAAGAAGAGGTGGAAGGACTGGAACCTAATTCTAGAGCATTATCAGACCTAACAGTTAAAACTTTGGAATTAAACTATGTGTGTATCATGGCAATGAAAGCTCTTAGAATAGGAAAAATATTTGACTTAGTCTTTAATAAATGAGTCCAAGTTGTCCTAGTAAAATCATCCACAATTGTTAGGAAGTGCTTGCACCCATCATGTGTGGGAACATAATAGGGATCCCAAGTGTCAACATGTATCAATTGGAAATGAGTGTTTGTGTGAATTGTACTACCTGGGAAAGGAAGTCTGGTTTGCCTTGCCATTGGACAAATATTACAAACAAAGCCTTATTTACTAGAAAGCATAGAAGAAATAGAAGGAATAGACTTTAAATGAACAAAAGGTATATGTCCCAATCTACTATGCCAAAGAGTGTTCATTTTATTCATTTGAGGAATATTTACAAATGGAACAGAAGTGACTGAACACTCAACATTGTTCTTACCAAGATCAGGTAAAGTAGAACTATGAGAGCAAGTAAAGGCAGAAGGATAGCTAACAACAGTGGATGGACATGATGAATTGAAAGATGGCAGTTGCAAGATGTAAAGTCCATGCTGGAATTTACCAAACTCTAGAGGCCTCTTCATGGAAAGGCCCTGTATGAAACAGGCAAAAGAGCTAAAAATGAGCAGACACTTTAATTGTGATACCAACTTGTGCACATATATCAAGTTGTATTGAAAGCTAGGAACTAAAAGAACATGAGATAGAGTAGTATTATTTGACAAGGTTAAGTCTCCCACACAAGTTACTTTGACTTTATACCCATTAGGCATAGTTACTAAATAAGGAATAAGCAAAGACTTAATATTGTGAAGTAGACTACTGTGAGAGGTCATGTGGTCAGTGGCCCTAGAGTCCAATATCCAAGAGTTCTTATCAACCTTACACAACAAACAATTACTAACTGAACATTTAGGTCTATTACTAGAAAATAAACTGAGGATACCTGCAAAATTGGCAGAAGCAGTAAAGTGGGAAGTAGAGTTAGGATCAGACACATGATGTTGTTGAAGTAGTGTGAGGAGTTGGCTACACTGCACATTTGTCAACCCTGGGATAGTCGAAGTATCTGCAACATTGGCAGGTGGTGTCTCAGTGAATGGCTTAGGTTCAACATGAGCAAATTGTTTAGAAGGATCCAATTCAGTTTGAACATTAGCAGCAATCCTTCTATTATTCCTAGTGAACTGGAAATTCGGGGGAAAACCATGCTTCCTATAACATCTCTCCGCTGTATGATCAGGCTTATTGCAATAACTACAGACAACACTAGGCCTCCTTGAGTCAAAGCTGGTTTTAGGCTGGAAATTCTTCTGAAAAGGCTTTTGAAAAGATCTTTGAGACCCCGCTGAGAAGGAAGCAGATTCAGAGCTAAATTGAGAAGAATGAGGCTGAATTTCTCTTTGTCGTTCATCAGTCACCAGAAGAGAATAAGTTTTGTTGATCGTAGAGAAAGGACTCATCATAAGTAAATTTCTTATGGCATTAGCATAACCTTCGTTCAAGCCCATTAAAAATTGGTACACTTTCTGGTCCTCTTCACGTTTTTGAATGTCTAACTTACCACCCCCACAAGTGCAATGAGAATCAGAATAAACATTCAAGACACTGAGTTCATCCCAAATATACTTCATCCTTGCATAATATTCAGGAATGTTCATAGAACCCTGAGAAATAGAAGCAAGCTCTTTCTTAACTTGATAAACCCTAATTCCACTCGGTTGTCCATATCTATCTTCTAATTCCATCCACACATCCTTGGAAAGTTGACAATACAGAACACTTTTACGAATTACTGGAGTGAGAAGATTGTGAATCCATGAAATCACGATGTTATTACACCTATCCCATTGAAAAAAATTGGGGAATTTGGAGGAGGTCTCACACAATTGGGTTGAATGAAGTAAAATTTGTTCTTCACAGAGAGAGCAATAAGCATGCTCCTACGCCAATCGCTATACCCAGTCCCATCAAAACAGTACCTACCAGTGAAAGCCCCAAATTGTCCGATGGATGAATGTAAAGAGAAAGATTATGATCAATTGTATCATCCGATGAGTTATCAGAACCAGAACGACCAAGAGAACTCGAAACCGACTTATCAGAAACCAATGAACCCATGACTAAGAGTAAATTTAGGGTTTTCGTAATTCACCAATAATACAGCAGAAGTGAAGCAATTTTCAACAAAAAAATTGAAGCAAAATCAGAGTATTTACTAAAATTAGAAGGAATTGAAAAAGATTGTCAGAGAAATACCGAACTCCGGCGAAATTCCAACGAACACAACACGAACAAATTTTCTCCAAAAAAAAAAAAAGTGTCGACGAGATGCTCATACAGTGAAGGAGATTACCTCTCAGAATTACCCGGATACACCACTCTGATACTATGTTAAGATCATCGTGATCGATTAGTTGTTAGTGAGAAGAAGGAGAATCTGAGAGAAAGAGGAAAAGAAAATATCCCGTGCAATTGTGAAATTGAGCATCTGAAGCTTCTAGACCCGGAGCTCTTCTATTTATATAAAAGATAGTTGGTCCGGATCTTTACAATTGGGCCTTGGGCCAAAACATAAAGAATGGGTTATTGAGCTACCTATTAGTACAAAGGTTGGACTACACAAATATACAACCCAATAATAAAATAAATCTGACTATGTACAAAAGAAATATCTTTATTATCCAACAAAGTTCGAACGGTAAACTCGTCGGCGAACTCGAGCTCGACTGGAGTTGTGTGTTTTTGATTTTGTTTTGGACCGATTCTAACTGCATTTTTTGGGTGGAAACGGAAATGGGTTTCTATATTTTTTTTCCTTTTGCCTTTTTTTTTTTATCTCCCCTTAATTCCGAAATTTTTTCTCTTTAAAAATCTCCTCCCCCTCCTCATGTGTGTGTTTGTGTCTATATAATATAAAGAAGGGAGGAAAAACGCAGGGAATGAATGATGGGACAAGAGAATAGTGTAGGGACAAGAAAATAATATATTGAGTGGGTGATGGGACAAGAAAATAGTATAGGGAAGGTATGAAGTAATTTTATTAGATTTGACTCGTGCTTAAAATAAAGTTTTCGAATAAAAGTCCATTGCTACGATTAAACATAGAAATATATTAAAATACGAAAAAATGGTAAAAAAAAACTCGAGTGTGGTAAAGAATTAGGTGCTCACGAGCATTTAACGGCTAATTAGCCTATACTCTTTTAATTTGTTTTTATTTTCTCCTAATTTCCTTTATATTCCACCTTTCTTCCTAATTTATTTACCATTCTTCCTCATTTTTCATCTTTCTTCTTCATTTTTTTTACTTTTCTTCTTCATTTCTCCATTTGGTTCCTACTGAAATTCTCCCTATTTTGTTATTACTGAATCTATTTTTTATCTTTCTTGTTTTATTCTTCTTTCATTTATTACCCGAATTTTTTTGAAAGAAGAAACACCCATTCAACAACTCACAAAAAATATCTAAATTTTTAGTAAAATTTGAATTGAATCCTAGCAAATTTATACCATAATTTTGCAATAAAAGCTAGTCTTTAATGAAATAGAACGTGTTTATAGCTATCTTTTTCGAAACAATTCGATGTTTTTATCAATAATCTTCACTCAGCCAGAACCACAATGAACCCTAGATTTTTAATCAAGCCCTAGTTTTTAATCTTCAATCTCGAACAAAAACAAAATAAGATTGAGCAATCTAGGATTATTGGGAAAAAATCAAGGTTACAACGATGCTTATTGAAGCAAAACGCTAATGAGACGTATAATGTCCATCATTGGAAGAGAGAAGAGAAAAGGGGAAATGACAGAAATGATTTTACCCTAGCTCTATTTTTTTTTGTTTTTAACCGAGTGAATATTTACCCCTCTAATAATATTTGATTATTATATAAAATAATTAATTAAGTCGATTTTTAGATTAAGCTAATTAATTTAATAAGTGAATTGCCACACAGCAAATTGTTTTGATAATTTAGAGCATACACACTATCAGAAATATAACGAGGGTGTCTTAATATGTAATAGAATATAGTTTAGGGCAGTTTTGGGGACACCAGATAGTTTAAACAGGAAACTGACAAAAAATATTATAGTTTAGGGGTATTAACTCATTAGAAAAAAAAAAGGCTTGAATACCTAAACAATCTCCCCATTGTAGTCAAAGCTTTTCCAATTCTTGAAAATTATTATTAGTGTGAGGGACCTTTCCCCTTTGCTCGTTTTTCACACATTGTTCTGTTATGCTCTTCTTAAGGGTAATAATATAGTTGAAGGTGACTTCACTACTCGTCTAAGAATTGATCAGAGTTTCAGGTCAGTTCCAACCCCTAGAGACGGTCATCTTCCAACCCACAAACACCATATATGGACTCCTTTAGGTTGGAACTAGCTAGTTGAGCCTGGCCTAGTTGAAAAAGAAAAGTGCAAATAATCTTTTAATGAAGAAAAATTATGTTTACTTCAAGTATTGACCAATTTGTTTTCCCCTATATTTACCTCATAGTAATAGTTTTTCTTCTCATCTATAGAATTTCTCTCCCGTCGTCAAAATATCCCTTTCTGTATCCTGAGCAATTCTTTGTATTTGCAGGAACTTCTAAAAGGATAGATCAAGCAACATTAGTGCTTAATAGGGAAAGCGTGACCTTTTTTCCCTATTACCACTAAATACTAGTAATAGAAGACTTTGTTTCATCTTCTAACTTTACTTTCTTTCTAAAAGTATGTCAGATAACTACTTGGTACCTGGTGGTGAGAAATTAGAAGTGCCTTCTAAAATAATTGAAGTACATAAAAGTTAACGCATACACCACTTATAAAATATAAGTACTAATATAAGTAGATAGATATCTAACACCAAACTGATATAACCATCCCGGTATCACCAATGTTACCTATTATAATAGCATTTGTGTACGGTCGAAATCAAGTTCGCCTACGACATGACATATTAGAAACATGACAACCAAAGACTGAAGATCGACCCTGAGTCCCACCGAGCTAGAATCTGGGGTCATAACGCCTGCCTTCGAGAACATTGAGTCCGGAGTCGACCTTAGCCCTGATTGAGCTCGAAAAAATATTGTTAGCATAGCAAACAGAAGATCGAAATATCCGTGACCGGACGAATATTATGGCAAAAATCTCGACACGTATCAATAAGGAACTGCCAATCATCAAATCAAGAGATTTTTTTACCTTTTATAGAATTGTACTTAAAGTAGGACTCCTCTACTATATAAAGGGGAGTGTGACAATTTATTGGACACATTGTAACACGCATTCAAAAGCAATATCTCATTATTATTCTTAAACTCTTATTCTTCTGTATCCTGACACCGATCGAAGCGTACCTGGCTCGAGGGTGATTGTCTTTCCAAGGATAAGACTGTTCAATTCGTGTGGTTTGCATTTACTTTTTCATTATTTATTTCAATTGCAATCTGATTTATCATTTTTGTGTCAAGTTAATACACGTATCCTTAAAACAACTTACAAATTCAATTGTTATCCAATTTTGAGGGTAAATAGTTTGGCGTCCACCGTGGGACTAAGGATAATAGTGGTTATTTGATACAAATCTCCATAATACACACTACTTTATACTTGTTCTTTGAAGTGTCTTTGATCTCAGGTTAAAATTCAAAATGTCAAACTCTCAATCAGCACCCCTACATATTGACAACGAGTCCAGCCATCACGGTGAAAACAACAATATAACTCCCGGTGACGAGGTACCACCCATTGATCCCATCGAAATTCTGGCCGCGGGTCCGATTGACGCTAATTCACATGTGACTATCGACGCAAAATTGCCTACCGACCCCGAGAATAGCGTCCGTGATGGAGCTCGATCGGCAACTCAAAACACACAAAATATTGGAGGAGACGGAATCAGTTTACGGGTGATCTTCGAAATGTTGCAGGCTCAACAGGCGGCGATAACTCAGTTACGAAACCAAAGCTACACACCGAGCAGGGTTGAACCCGATCCACCCTAGAAAGTCATCCGCAGGGATGAACCGGTCGCAAAAAGGTCAAATGAACATGAATCGGGGGCTAACCCCGAGATCAAAAAGATGTTCGAAGAGTTGACAAAACGAATAGAATTAAGGGAGAAAAAAATCGAGGCTAGCGACAAAAAGGTAGAAACCTACAATTCCAGGGTAGACCAAATCCCCGGAGCACCGCCAATATTGAAAGGCCTAGATTTTAAGAAGTTCGTGCAAAAACCTTTTTCTCCGAGCACGACTCCGAAGCCGATCCCTAAGAAATTTCGCATGCCCGAGATTGTTAAGTATAATGGAACGACCAACCCAAATGAGCACGTAACCTCTTACACGTATGCCATCAAAGGGAAAGACTTAGAGGATGATAGGATTGAGTCTGTGCTGTTGAAGAAGTTTGGAGAGACCCTGTCAAAGAGGGCTATGATATGGTATCACGACTTACCTACTAATTCTATTGATTCATTTGCTATGCTTGCAAATTCTTTCGTGAAAGCACATGCCGGGGACATCAAGGTCGAGACCAGGAAATCAGACATTTTCAAAGTAAAATAGAAGGATAACGAGATGCTTAGAGAGTTCGAGTCCCAGTTTGGAATAAAACAGATGGACCTGCCACCTGTCGCTGACGATTGGGCCGTTCAGGCTTTCACTCAAGGGCTCAACGTTAGAAGCTCGGTGGCTTCATAGCAGTTGAAACAAAACCTGATAGAATATCCAGTCGTTACTTGGGCCGACGTACATAACCGGTATCAATCGATGATCATAGTGGAAGATGATCAACTCAGGGCCCTTTCAGGGTCTGTTTATCTCGTCAGAAACATCGATAGAGTGAAGAGAGACATCAATCGTGAACCTAGACCAAATAGGGATCGGTACCACTCGGAAGGAACTTTGTCTTTCAACGAAGAGGACGCGAAAGGGATCGTGCAGACCCACAATGATGCACTAGTAATATTTGTACTCGTAAATAAAATTCGAGTTAAACGTGTGTTAATTGATCTAGGTAGCTCGGCCAACATTATCCGATCGAGGGTCGTGGAGCAGCTCGGTCTACAAGATCAAATCATGCTTGTAGTCCGATTTCTAAACGGATTCAACATGGCATATGAGACCACTAAGGGTGAGATTACATTACTGGTGAACACCATCGGGATCATCCAGGAAGCTATGTTTTATGTAATCGAAGGAGACATGAAGTACAACGCTTTGCTCGGAAGGCTATGGATCCACAACATGAGGGCAGTACCCTCAACTCTGCACCAAGTGCTAAAATTCCCAACACCATGCGGAATTAAAATAATCTACGAAGAACAGCCAACCGTAAAGGAGATGCTTGCGGTCTAAGAGGCAATTCCGATATCCGCACTTGCAATGACAAAGGGACCGAGTTCGATCACAAAGCCAAAAACTAAATAGCAATTACCGACACCAGCTCCGACCCAACCGGAGAAACAGGGGACTGGTGAAGATGATGATTATGATTACATGGTACTTTTACAATCCCCGATGATTTCGACGGCACTAAATTGACAGACGAGGAGCTGAAATAGGTCATATTGGTCGAGCACCTTCCCAATCGAAAGGTATACCTGAGCGCGAGGTTAAATCCTGAGCTCGGGAAAAAATTTATTCAGTTTCTTATGGCTAATATAGATTGTTTCGCTTGGTCCCACCTTGACATGATAAGGATCCCGCCGAAAATAACCACTCATAAGCTAAGCCTGAACTCGAAATCCCATCCGGTGAAGTAGAAGAGGAGACCCCAGTCCGAGATCAAACATGCTTTCATCAATGACGAGGTATCTAAACTCCTTAAAATAGGTTCCATTTGGGAGGTTAAATACTCGGATTGGTTAGCGAACGTAGTGGTAGTCCCTAAAGAAGGGAATAAATTAAGAATGTGTGTAGACTATAAGGATGTGAATAAGGAATGTCCCAAGGATTCTTTCCCCTTGCCCAACATCGATCGCAAGATCGATGCCATGGCCGGCCACGAGATTCTTAGTTTTCTCGATGCCTACTCCAGGTACAACCAAATACGGATGGACCCGGGTGACCAGGAGAAAAACTCCTTCATCACTAAATACGACACCTGCTGCTATAACGTGATTCCATTCGGGTTAAAAAAACACTGGTGCCACTTACCAATGCCTAGTAAATCGGTTGTTCTGGGAACAAATAGGAAAATCAATGGAGTTTTATATTGACGATATGTTGGTTAAGTCCCTGCGAGCAGAGGACCATTTAAAACATTTGCACGAAACCTTCAGCATTGAATAAATACATTATGAAGTAGAACCTGGAGAAATGTACGTTTCGAGTCGGGTCAGGTAAATTCCTCGGATTCATGGTATCTAACAGGGGAATCGAGATCAACCCCAATAAGATAAAAGACATCGAAGATATCACGGTTGCGGACAATGTGAAGGCCGTGCAAAGATTAACCGGGAGCATAGCTGCCCTTGGGCGATTCATCTCAAGGTCTTCCGACAAAAGCCACCGGTTCTTCACACTATTAAAGAAGAAGAATAACTTCTCATGGACCCCGGAGTACCAACGGGCCTTGGAGGAACTCAAACGGTATCTATCGAGCCCACCGCTGCTCCACACGCCTAAGATAGACGAACAACTATACTTGTACTTGGCAATATCGGAGATAACGGTTAGTGGAGTCATGGTCCGGGAAGAGCAAGGTACGTAATTTCCAATTTACTATCTTAGCAGGACCCTAGGTGAGGCCGAAACTAGGTATCCTCACCTAGAAAAGCTAGCGCTCACTTTGCTAAGCACCTCTAGAAAGCTAAAATCATACTTACAGTGTCACCCCATATATGTCGTGACTACTTACCCATTAAGGAATGTTATGCATAAGCCCGAGCTCTCGGGCCGGTTGGCCAAATGGGCCGTGGAAATCAGTGGGTACGATATTGAGTATCGACCCCGGACCTCCATTAAGTCTCAAATTTTGCCAGACTTTGTGGCCAACTTTACACCGGCCCTAATACCCGAGGTCGAAAGAGAGTTATTAATCAATTCAGAAACCTCATCGGGGATCTGGACCCTCTTTACGGATGGCGCCCCGAACGCAAAAGGGTCCGGACTTGGCATGGTATTGAAGCCACCAATATGCAATGTAGTTAGACATCGATTCAAAGAATGGACTTTGCAACACATAGCTCGGGATCAAAACAGTGAGGCTGATGCCCTCGCTAACCTAGGGTCATCGGTCGAGGACGATGAGTTCAACTCGGGAGTAGTCGTACAACTTATGAGATCGGTAGTGGTAGAAGGTCATGCCGAGATTAACTCAACGAGCCTAACTTGGGACTAGAGAAATAAATATATAGAATACCCGAAGACCGAAAAATTGCCGTTGGATCCAAAGGAATCGAGGGCCCTATGTACAAAGGCATCCCAGTTTAGCCTCTCCGAAGACGGAACCCTGCTCAGAATAACATTTGTCGCGCCTCATTTTTCTCGCGAAAAGCAGGCTTCGACACGTGACAACTCCTTTTAGAATGGGAAATAGAGCGCTAAAGGAGAAGAGTCGCCACCTAACGATTTTAAGGTGCGTTAGGGCACCTATTATGCCGACAACTCTGTTTGACTAGTCAACGCCACCAAAAATTGGGTAAGGGCTCAAGTTACCTCAAAGAGAAGGTGTTAGGCAGTCCTCGAGGTCCACAACTGTGGGTCTTAGCCAAACTTAAGATTATATGGATTATGATTAAGCTACGTGATCAAGTAAACAAAGGAAATTCAGAAGTCAAAGAACTTTATTACAACATGATTAATACAGATCTTAGTGCGAATATAGCGATACAACTATTTAGATCTAATAACAACATATAAAGAGGGGAGGGGTCCTAAGTTTTTTAGCCTAAAGGATCACCCCGTACAACATAAATAATACTTCGTAACTCCATCAAGATGGGGTATTACTCATATTATTCAGCTGGTACAGACTATCATCTCCTGCTACCCGATTACTATGTTAAAGTTGTTACCTAAAGCGCACTAATTCAATTATAAGTCGTACCTTATGCGTGCACTGCCCGTCCCATACCTATGGTCTAGGAGGTATTAGACCTCTATTTTGGGTGGTTCTAGACCTCACTTAGGCTCCTCAGAAATGTTAAAACTAAGCGACATACAAAAAGCACATTGGACCTCACATATAGGCAGTTAAGGGCTCAGGTTAGCCTCCACACTTAAACAACAAATGCACGCGAAACAGGTTTTTCATGTTAGGCAGTTCAAAATTAAGGAACTTAAATCCCTATAGACATGATTTTTATGTGATAAGGCATCAAGGCATGCAAGCAATTTCAGGAACCAGTGTTGTTCATAGACAGGATTAAAGGGTGTTGCACACTGATTATTGAAATGGCAGATTCCCAGTTATTAGTACTGTAGATGTTTCACCTAGGTGATTGTGTAACAAAGACAGTGAAATCTATTGAGAGAAACCCATAATTACTCATGCCCTTGATGATGGCCTAAGTGAGCAATGAACAATGTTGAGAGGGGGCGTCATTAACAGTTATTAAGGCGAACATTGGTATCCTATAGAAGGGATTCTAACGATTAGCACTTGGGAACCTGATTTTATTGTGATACTTTAACCTTATAGGCAGGTTTTAGGTGAACAATGTGATGCAATAACAAATGAAATTATTAGAGTCCTATAGGCATGATCTCTAGTAGATATGCTACAGCAATGCAAATTAAAGGAAAGTTCAACGGTATTTATTTCCTATGGGTAGGTTTTCTAACAACATGTAGCAACAAGGATAATTGAAGCATTTGAGTTCATGCTTTGCTAGTAGACAAGTATTACAAGTGTGTGCTTCTCCTAATGGCATGATTTCTATAGTGTGCATAGAGAGTGAATGCCATATATAGCAAACATATCATTCAGTCCTATAGGCATGTTATCTACCCATCGCATATTAATATTAAAATCTACCCCATTCCCTTTTACTAATAACCCTAATTGTTTATACAAAAATTATTACAGGCCCAATAATGAGTAAAGTAACAAAGAGCCATATTCAATACACGATCATAGGTCTATAGAAGATCCCATACCAATTCAATGAGCCACATCACCAAGTGTTGCACCACTTGGAACAACCAATATAGATATACAGTACATGACAGGGAAGTAGAGTATTAAGGACAGTTTTAGAGGTTGAGAGAATGACTAGGACCAAGCCCTAGTGTGTCAGAATTCACAAGGGCCTCAATTGGACCCCAAGCAGTGCTCACACTAGGGAGACCAACAATGGAGCCTAGATAGCCTTAGGTTTCAGCCGGCTAAGAATGAGAATTCTGAATATCAGAGTAGCAAGTAAGGAGAGTGGACATAAATCAAGTAATATACCAAATTGAGCATACAGTACAACTGGTCAAGCATGCCAGTAGATTCAGCAAGGTTTACATAGCAAAGTACCACATAGACAACCTCATACGACTTAGGAGAAGAAAATAAGTTTGTAGACATACATAGGATATCGTGTATAGATGCATGAAGTTGAACTAGTTGAAACCTAAAGGTCCAAATTAATTTAAGTCTAACCTAATGCCATATTAATCAATATGTAGACATGATGGAGGGACACACATTGTGATAATCACAGAAAGGATAGGGTAGCAAATGAACCAAGGCATACTGGAAAACATATTAGCATAGGAGCAAAGTCATAATTAATAGAAAAATAGAGTATTTATCTCTTAAAAATCAGGACAACATGAAACATGTTTAAAGCAGACTTTAAAGCAGCATTCCATAGAGTTGGGACCAATGCACAAAGGGGCAATCCAGTATACACATGACTTAGCACTAAAAGATTCATTCAAGTGGGGATGGTTCCCATAGAGTTATGGTAGCACCCCAAAACCAAGTATGAAGAAATTTTGTAACTAATAACATACAATCACAGTAGTCAGGCTCATATCAAAATAGACTATCATTGAAGTTCAAAACTAAACATGCTAAGATGCCAAATGGTATAGAACCCATTTCAGAAGAAAGGAGATCACAGAATGCAAATCATAGTGAAGAATACATATTAGCATAACACAACAGTAAATTATCCCATGCATTTACTTACCACAGAATGACATCAGAGTATTGAATGTTATCATGCTCATGTAATTCAAATACTTATGCAGAAAGAAAGAAATTGAACATTGCAAATGTTTAAAACACTAACCAGTAGCAGTTTAAAACACTAACCAGTAGCATAATCAAAAACCACAAGTCCCCGATGCTTCAGAGTTCACAAGAGCCTCAAGAATGGGCTCCGAGTAGTGCTTGCACCGGAGGAGGTTGTTTAATGGCCTTGGCTTTCAGCCGGCCCCAAAATCAATGATTTTAGAGAGTGTTCGAGTGTAACAGTAAGTGAGTGAGTGAGAGAGGAGAGTAGTGAGAACAGTAGTAGGGATTAGGTGATTCAAAAAAGTCTGTTCAAGGGGTTTTAGGGGAGGGGTTTATATAGTAGCAGATTTAACACATAAAATAGTGAAACACGGTAAATTAATCATAGAATAAGGAAAATATGGCATGGCAGAATCAATTAGAATCAGTCTTAGGGCAAATAGCACATAGAATAAGGAAGTACAGTAGATTAAACAGAGAATAAGGAAAATATAACATGCGAGAATCAATTAAAGTCAGTTTTAGGGAAAATAACACATAAAATAAGGAGGTACAGTAGATTAAACAAAAATTAAGGAAAATATCAGTCAAACACAAGAAAGGGAAGAATATAAATCAAAAATCATTAAAGAAAAAAAAGGGAAAGTTTCAAACCCTAGTTGGGACTGACGACTTGAATCGAACCAATAATGCAAGAATCGTTCAATATAACATGTATATAGACGAAAGATCGTCCAGATCTTCACAGAATCAAAGTAAATCGGTCCGTTCTTGAGAAGTAGTTCTTGCCAAAAATAGGACAAGAACTAAGTAACACCATAAGCATGCGTATAATGATAGAGTATTACAAAATAGGTAAGTAGATCATGGATTGATTCCATGTTTGGGTCGGAATCGGAGAAGGTTAGGGTTACGACAACTAGGGTTTAATAGAGAAGAAGAGAGATGAGAGAGGGTGTGAAGGCGGCTGGGCAGGGGGGAAATGGGTTTGGGTTTTGGGTAGTTTTAGGTAATTAAAAGGGTTTGGATTATTATGGGTCGTTGATCACTCGAGATCAACGACCAGGATAGTAAGGGGAATGGGGCGGGTTATTTGGAGCGGGTACCAGCCAGGTATTTTAAAAGGGTAGTTTGGTTTTGGGCTTGGGTAAGTTGGGCTAAGGTTTGGGTTAATTTGGGTTCGAAAATAGGTAAAAATTGGGCTATTATTTAAATACCCCAAAATTTATCAAAAATGATTTATAAAAATGCTTAATAAATAAAATAAAATATTATTTATACACTGAAATACTTAAAATAATAACTTTGTATTATAAAAATATTTGTATACTATTTTGACATAAATAATATAAAATAAAGAGCCTTTATGTATGAATATAGGCCATTATTGCAAAATTAGATAAATAGCTTAAAAATGCTACTGTAATTATATGGAATGAAATAAAATATTTGAAACATATATTATAGGTGCAAAATAGTTATTTTAGGTAACTAAGTCATCACAAAATAATTTAAAAGGATAATTACTAGATATTTCTATATAATTTAAATACAAGAAAAAGTAATTTAATGCTCTAAAAATTATGAAAAATTATAGAAAAATGCTTGTATAGGTTTGTATACTAAATAATGATGCAAATATGCTATTTTGAAAGTATATATATATTTTGAAAAATATGAGGGCAAAATTGGGTATCAACAGCGCTCCTCTTTATCCGGGAATGATGAAAGGGTTGTCGGGTAAAGAAAATTACGACCGATTTTGACCGAATGAGGTGATTTAAAAAATGGAGGCCGAACCCTGGTTTTTGAGTTGCCTACATATCCCCGGTGTTATGGGAATTAGGCCGTGTGTAGTTCTGGATCCAACAGTGAACTGAACCGATGGATTTTTTTATAGGAATGGGCGTATGTTTTGGAAAGGGTTCCTTTGGGTAGGACAATATCGGATGATTTTATACGAAATCGTGAATGCGAATCTGAAACATTATGGATGTGTTTCAAAATGAGCATCTGAACGGTTATCAAGTAAGAGTGGGTAACTGATGGTGATTAGTTGCGTTTGAAGTAATTGCAGGATGTGAACGTTGAACGGAAACCGGAGTGAAGATTGCCCCCGTTAGGAGAACGGTTACTTCCTGGATTACCTGCAAAACTTAAAACACGATGCATGCAAGTATATATGGATTAAACATGATGCAAATTCCCTTTGGACCATGAAAGTTATCTTTGGACAGTGAGGATGATGTCCTTAGACCATGACTTCCTGGGCCATGAATCATGTGATAAGGGATTCGCAGGCCATGAAATGATGTCCTCGGGCCATGAAAATGGTGCCTCTGAACCATGACGCCTTTGAATATAGATGTGCAATATTGAGAGATCCTCAGGCCATGGAATGATGTCTTCCGGCTATGAGAATGATGCCTTCGGACTATGATACCTTTGGACAAAATAGCGATGTTTCAGCCCATGAGATGCAAAGATATGATGCTCGGTCGTATGTGAAGTAAAACAAGACAGATCTTAGTTTTGTATAAGATTAGGGCAGTATTTAGCCCCAGGCGAATAGAGGATAGTGCTAGGTTTTAAATGGCGTGGTGGAGATAGCATTTGGTCTTACGCAAGGAGAATGCAATGCTTAGCCTTAGGCAATTGAGGAGGCAGTGCTTAGCCTCATGCAAGAAGATGAGACAATGCTTAGTCTCGATGCAAGGGAAGGAAGTGCTTAGCCTTATGCAATTAGGGAGGCCGTGCTCAACCTCGTGCAAGAAGAGGAGACATTGCTTAGTCTCGATGCAAGGGAAGGCAATACTTAGCCTTATGCTAGGAGAGGAGATATGTCTTAGCCTCATGCAAAGAACGGCAGTGCTTAGCCTTATGCAATTGGAGAGGCAGGCTTAGCCTCATGTAAATAGGAGACAGTGCATAGTCTCATGCAAAGAAAGGCAATGCTTAGCCTCATGCAAGAAGAAGAGACAATGCTTAGTCTCATGCAGGGAAAGGAAATGCTTAGCCTTATGAAATTGGGGAGGCAATGCTTAGCCTCATGCAAGAAGAAGAGACAATGCTTAGTCTCATGCGAAGAAAGGCAATGCTTAGCCTCATGCAATTAGGGAGGCAATGCTTAGCCTCATGCAAGAAGAAGAGACAATGCTTAGTCTCATGCAAAGAAAGGCAGTGCTTAGTCTTATGCGGTAAAACAATGAGTGATAGCAGAGTATTTCTTAGCTGAAGATGTGTTTGCGTTTAGCAACTTTGTCATTATGAAGGTAGTGGTTCTGACGTGTGTATGTATTTGCGCATATTCCTGTTATGTTCATTGTGTCGTGAGTTTGCGGGGAAGGTTGGTTCGTGCTTTCGCCTTCTCGCTTTGCTTTTGCTCATGTCTTGAGATCCTATTTGAGTTACCCTGGGTAGCATCTGGCTGTTTATAAAAGTTTACGAAAAATATGCGTGCATTTGATGAATGTAATTATTTAAATATAGTAGTATGTAATATCAAGTAAATTTAGATGAACCAATGATTGTGACATATTTTGAAAACATTGCGACTTCCTTGCTTTAGAATTTTGAGGGTCCTCCTCAAAATTCTGCCCCAATTTAAAAGCAATTCTTTGACTGTTCTGTGTATGACGAAGTTGGCTGAACTTGCTTCAGCATTTTGAGGATCCTTCTCAAAATTTTGCCCCAGTTTCTGACCATGGAAAAATGAAGATCTTATTAAGATGTGACCGAACCCACAAGGCTGCATACGTATCCCCTCTTAAACGGGAATCAGGTCAAGCGTAGTTCAGTTACATCGAATAAAGAAATGTAAATAATCTAAACATAGTATATCTTGACTGTGTCTGAGTTGATAGGTTTTGGCCAAATTTCTTCATCCATTTCTGCAAGTATGAGCGCTCCTCCTGTTAGTACTCTGTGAACCATGTAGGCCCCGTGCCAATTGGGTGAAAATTTCCCTTTGGCTTCATCTTGATGCGGGAAGATCCGTTTTAGCACCAACTGTCCTGGTGTGAATTGTCTGAGCCTGGCCCTTTTATTGAAAGCTCTGGACATTCTGTTCTGGTAAAGTTGTCCGTGACATACTGCGTTCATCTTTTTTTATCAATGAGAGCCAGTTGTTCATAACGACTTCGTATCCCTTCTGCATCACTAAGTTCAGCCTCTTGTATGATTCTCAAAGAAGGAATTTCTACTTTGGCGGGAATAACGGCTTCAGTACCTAGACCAACAAATAAAGAGTTGCCCCAGTTTATGTGCGAACCGTGGTGCGATATCCAAGTAGAGAAAATGGTAACTTCTCGTGCCATTGTTTGTGATTATTTATCATCTTCCTTAGTATCTTCTTGATGTTCTTATTAACGGCTTCCACAACTCTATTCATTTGTGGCATGTATGCTGGGGAATTCTTATGCTTGATCTTGAAGGTTTCACACATGGATCTCATCAAATCACTGTTAAGGTTGGTGGCGTTATCGGTGATGATTGACTCCGGTACCCCGAATCGACAGACAATACAATCCCTAATAAAATCTGCTACGACCTTCTTAGTTACAACTTTGTAAGATGCGGCTTCAACCCATTTTGTGAAATAGTCTATGGCCACTAGAATGAACATGTGCCCATTTGAAGCGGCATGTTCAATTGGACAGATGACATCCATCCCCCAAGAGGAGAAAGGCCAAGGTGCACTTGTTGCATTGAGTTCATTGGGTGGAACTCGTATCATATTAACATGTACTTGGCATTGATGACACTTTTAGACATACCTGATGCAGTTTGTTTCCATGGTCATCAAAAAACACCCTGCTCTTAATATCTTCTTAGCTAAGATAAAGCCATTCATGTGTGGTCCGCAATTTCTGGCATATATTTCTTCAAGCAATTTGGATGCTTCCTTGGTATCGACACACCGTAATAACCCCAGATCTGGAGTCCTTCTGTACAGAATCCCTCCGCTTTGGAAGAAGTGGTTAGATAATCTTCGGAGTGTGCGTTTCTGAGTATGATTTGCGTGCTCTGGGTATTCTCCTTTTGCCAAATATTCTTTGATGTCATGGAACCATGGATTTCCATCAATTGTTTCTTCAACGTGAGCACAATAAGCTGGCTGGTTATGAATCCCTACCGGGATAGGGTCGATGAAATTCTTGTCTGGGTGTTGTATCATGGAAGATAGAGTGGCCAATGCATCTGCGAACTCATTCTGGACTCTCAGAACATGTTTGAATTCTATCTTTGTGAATCTCTTCTTCAATTCTTGTACATAGTACAAATACGGCAGTATTTTTGTATTCTTTGTAGCCCATTCTACTAGAACCTGATGTACCAAACGGTCTGAGTCACCAATTACCAGCAATTCCTTAACGTTCGTGTCAATGGCCAACTTGAGTCCCAAGATGCAAGCCTCATATTCTGCCATATTGTTGGTACATGGAAACCTGAGCATTGCTGATACTGGATAGTGTTGACCTGTCTCTGATACTAAAACTGCTCCAATACCCACTCTTTTGAAATTTGCAACTCCATCGAAGAACATTCTCCAACCATCATAGGTTTCAGTGATATCTTCTCCTACGAATGATACCTCTTCGTCGGGAAAATACGTTTTCGGTGGTTTGTACTCTCCGTCTATAGGATTTTCTGCCAAATGATCCGCCAACGCTTGCCCCTTGACAGCTTTCTGAGTTACATAGATGATGTCGAACTCACTTAGTAATATCTGCCATTTTGCTAACTTGGGCATGGGTTTTTGGAAGATGTATTTTAACGGATCCATCCTTGATATGAGATATGTGGTGTAGGCACAGAAGTAGTGCCTCAACTTTTGAGCTATCCACGTCAAAGCGCAGCACGTGCGTTCCAACAAAGAATATCGTGCTTCGTAGGGTGTGAACTTCTTGCTCAGATAGTATATGGCCTGTTCCTTTCTTCCCGTCTCATCATGTTGTCCCAAGACACAGCCAAAAGCCCCATCTAGTACAGATAAATAGAGTAGCAGAGGTCTCCCAGGTTCCGGTGGGACCAGAACAAGTGGTTTGGATAAATATTCTTTGATCTTGTCAAAGGCTTTCTAGCATTCTTCAGTCCAACTTGTTGCAACGTCTTTCTTCAACATTTTGAAAATCGGTTTGCAGATCACAGTTGATTGTGCTATGAAATGAATGATGTAATTGAGACGCCCTAAGAAACTCATCACATCTTTCTTATTCTCCGGAGGTGGCAAATCTTGGATAGCCTTGATCTTCGACGGGTCTAGCTCAATTCCTCGGCGGCTGACGATGAACCCTAACAGCTTTCCAGCAGGGACTCCGAAGGCACATTTTGCGGGATTCAGTTTCAGGTTGTACCTTCGAAGTCGATCAAAGAATTTCCTCAAATCTGTTATATGATCCGTGCTTCTCTTGGATTTGATGATGACATCATCCACGTACACCTCTATCTCCTTGTGTATCATGTCATGGAAAATGGTTGTCATGGCCCTCATATAAGTGGCTCCAGCATTCTTTAGGCCAAACGACATCATTTTTTAACAATATACTCCCCATGGTGTAATAAAAGTTGTCTTTTCGGCATCCTCTTCATCCATCCAGATCTGATGATATCCCACGAAGCAGTCCACAAAGGATTGAAGTTCATGCTTGGCATAGTTGTCAATCAGTATGTGTATATTGGCAAAGGGAAATCATCTTTGGGACTTGCTTTGTTTAAATCCTGATAGTTGACACACACTCTAACCTTCCCATCTTTCTTTGGAACCGGCACAATGTTAGCCAACCAGGTCGGATATTCAACCACTTTGAGAACCTTGGCTTTGATCTGCTTGGTGACTTCCTCCTTTATTCTCAGACTCATATCTGGTTTGAACTTTCTGAGCTTCTGCTTTACAGGCGGACACATAGGGTTGGTAGGTAGTTTATGAGCCACTATGGACGTGCTCAAACCGGTCATATCATCATAGGACCATGCAAAAATATCCTCATACTCTTTCAAGAATCGGATGTATTCTTTTTTTTTTCTGACGATGATAGGTGAATGCTTACACTAGTTTCCTTGACAGTTTCTGAGTCTCCCAAATTAACGGTTTTAGTCTCATCCAAATTGGACTTAGTCTTGTTCTCAAAATTTTCCACTTCTCTGACAATTTCCTCGGGTATTATATCCTCTTCCAGATCTTCTGAATCACTATCCTTATGTTGCGTTGTCTCGTTACATTTCACAGTCGTAGGTTCATCGGGATAGGTAATAATAATGTTGTAGAGAAAAAAATGTAAAGAATAATAATAAATACTAAAAATAACAATGCTTTAAATAAATCTTGAAAACATCAAATAAGTACGGCTCGATGACTCGAGCAATTATTTCAAAACAAAATACGTTCAGAACAAAATATTGAAAATGTCTTAGATGCTCATAAAATTGCTTTTAAAAATAATTGATGCTAACTGCCAGGCTACCCAGGAACTCGATGGGCCCTTGATGGCGCATCAATCCAATTCTTGAGAACAGCTACCTTCTCCATTGTCTGAATAATAAGGTCTTCTTCCTCCTCCTCTTCAACTATCACACTGCAGTCCATGTCTTTGTCATCCAGAAATAGCTTCCTTATTCCAGCTAGAGCTTCATCTTCTTCAGACCCCCACATCATGTCAGTTTGATGAAACGACTGGCTCAAATGTGGTACTGGCTGCTCTAGAGGGTAATAAAGACCACGCCACGGTGGCGACCAATTCTGATAATCATGCCAGGTGTATTCATACCCAAGCCCAAAAGTTGTGCCGTGACGCTTTAGCTGTATCAGTTTGGTGATCCCCGGAGATTCTTACTGAAACCCTTGCCAGGTTCATACCCTGTCTATGCCAATATGCCTTCTATCTTACTGCTCCACCATTTTTCTTTTTCAATTGCGTTGACGCGCTCGACGTGATGGTATGTTTCTCCACCCAACTTCCTTCTATTCTCGACGACCGGAACAGTTTGATTGGTGTAAATGGGATTACTTCCGTCCCCATGGATGATCACTTCCTGATGGTTCCACTCAAACTTCACGGCTTGATGTAGAGTAGAAGCCACGACCCCAGCGGCGTGTATCCACGGTCACCCCAATAATAGATTGTATGTAGAAAATATATCCAATACTTGAAACTCAATATCAAACCAGGTCGGGCCTATCTGTAGGCTGAGATTGGTCTCCCCAATTGTGGCCCTTTGAGACCCATCAAATGCTTTCACATTCATACTCCATGCTCGTATCTCGTGCAGACCTTTACCCAACCTTTGCAAAGTAGTTAGTGGACAGATGTTGAGACTCGAACCCCCATCTATCAGGACCTTGGCAATGAATTTGTCCTCAAACTGCACGGTGATATGTAGTGCCCTGTTGTGACTTAGTCCTTCTGGTGGCAGCTCGTCTTCATGAAAAGTGATCTTGTGGCTTTCTAACACTTGCCCTACCATATTGGTCATCTCTCCACTGGTGATGTTATTTGATACATAAGCTTCATTCAATACCTTCATCAAGGCATTCCTATGTGCCTCGGAGTTTTGCAGCAGTGATAAAATGGATATTTGAGCGGGGGTTTTATTGAGATGATCAACCACAGAATACTCTCTCACCTGCACCTTTCTCCAAAGATCATCTGGGCCAGTCTCAATGACAGGCAGCTTAGAGGCGGCTTCCTTGCTTGTTCTTCCCAAATGCTCGGGTGTATAAACCCTACCAGTTCTGGTCAAGCCTTGCGTTGCACATATTTCTTCCATTTTTGCCTTTCCTTTCCTTCTTGCTTCCGCAACATAATCCCAAGGTATAACATTAGACTTAAAAGATGGCGTGGGTGCCATCATCACAGTGAAGGGTGTTGTTACCTCAACCTCAAATGGAGTTGGTGCGGCTACCACAACTTCAATCGGTTCCTGAGTCTGTACCACGATAGGTGTGAGAGTGACTGGAGATGTTTCAAGGTTATCCCCTTCTCGAATGAGTCCAATTGACCCATATGAGTCCCATTCTTCATTGGTCTCTATCACGTTTACCCTTTTACCCCTCTGATCCGGGAGAGGATTGTTACGGACATTGGGTGCAGCCTCTTTTGCCTATATGACTTTGGTGTCAATTAATGTCTGAATCTTATCTCCTTCAAAGTGCGACACTCATCAATAGTATGACCCTTCATGCCCGAGTGATAGGCACATGTCTTATTTGAATTAATCCATTGGGAGGAGTTTTCCATAGCAACAGCGGGAATGGAAGTGACATAACTGGCAGCCTTCAGTCTCTCGTGCAGTTAGTCTATGGGTTCAGCAATTGGGGTATATTGTCTGGGTGATCTGCGGTCGAAATTCGATCTAGGTTTTTGGTAGTTTTGGCGGGCCGGTGGTGAGTGGTAGTATGCTGGTTGGGTGTTATAAATATGGTAAGTGGCGGCAGGTTGTTGGTATCTGTGAGGTGAAGGCTGATATGTAGGTGGGGGTGTTTGGTATGTAAGGGGAGACTTCGTACCTTGGGCTACCATCATCGCACCTACTTCTTTCTTCTTAGAGATACCTCCTGACTGTAAGGCTTTATTTGTGGCTTGGAGTGCTTCAAAATTTGTCACCATTCCGCTTTTGATCCCTTCTTCTATTCTTTTTCCCAATTTGATGATGTCAGAAAATTTATGGTTTTCAATAACCATCAGTCTTTCATAGTATTGCGGATCCTGAGCTCTGACGAAGAACTTACTCATCTGTTCTTCTTCCAGTGCTGGCCTTACTTTTGCATCTTCAGACCTCCACCGAGTAGCATACTAACGGAAAGTTTCCATTGGCCTCTTCTTGAGATTCTGAATGTAGAAAACGTCTGGTGCATTTTCTGTGTTAAACCTGAACCGATCCATGAAATCTGATGCTATGCTCATCCAATTAACCCATTTCTTTGGGTTCTGACTGATGTACTAAGACAGGGCATCTACAGTGAGGCTCCTCATGAACAACTTCATGTGGATTCTTTCATCCTTGATAACTCCCACAAGCTTGTCACAATACGTTCTTAAGTGCACCTTCGGATCACCAGTCCCGTCGAACATTTCAAACTTAGGAGGTTTGTAACCTTCCGGCAGATCTACATCTGGTTGAATACACTAATCTTCATAATTCAAACCCTCAATGCATTTGCTCCCTTTGACACTTTGAACTCTGCAAGTAAGTTTCTTGAGTTCTTCTACCATGTTCTTGATGAATAGGTCCTTCTAGGCAGATTCGGGTATGTATAGGGTCTGTTGTGGGGTAAAGTTTTCACATATATGGGATTGCTTTGGTGGACTCCAGGAATCTGGGTGTAATAGTGGTCCTTGATTGAGTTTTGCAGGTCAGGAGTAGGCTGTGGTGCATTTTGAGGGGTGTGGTATGTGGTTGTTTGTGGGTATTGAATTGGGTGGTAATGGTGTTGTTGAGGAGTAGGTACCGGAGGAGGATTGTGGTTCTGAGGAGGTGTGGCGTATTGATGTGGTGCGGGAGGATTTTGCGGATTTTGATTTTGTGTGTTTTTGGAAGGTGCCGGGTTTTGGGCGTTTGTGTTTTGTTGGTTAATGTCGGGGACGTTTAGGGTGAGGGAAAGGTTTGCCAAGTTCCAGACCTGCTCAAGTTCCCCTTGTAGCTCTAATATTTTCTATTCCAGACGTAGGACCAACTCATTCTGTGCTGGAGTATTTCGACCGTCCGAAGTTTCAACGTTCTCTGCGTTGTCCTTTCTGATACTACTTAAATCGTCCATCTTTCCTTTCCCTTTGCTACTGCCTTTAGGATCACTTGGTGGTGGAGGAGGTGGAGGACCTCTGGATCTAGTGTGATATGCGGATGATGCCAGTATGCGCGAACCAAACTTTGGGGAATGGGAATAAAAAAAAGAAAAGAAAAACAAAAAGGTAACCAAGTTAGTAAGGGATATTGAAAGAATACTTGCAATATTAAACATGATTTGCAAAATCATGTAACAGATTCGCATCCTAATTTGGGGGACCTCGTTGTGCCTGAGGTAGGCCTAAGCGACATATAGACTTGGAGAAAATTGATGCTAATAATTGTGTCATTTCATTAATGCGAAAATGATTCAGATCCTTACTAAAACGAAAATAATAAGAAAATTACTAATGGCATTTGCCTTATTACAATTGAAATTTAAAACTAAGCTAAAAGTAGTAAAGAACATCATTTCCTAATCTACTTGGCCCCAGAGGGACCTTCCCCATGCTTGGCCTTCTTGGATCCATCAATCAAGTTCCCCAGGTCGCGCATGTCCAATAGTAGGTAATCCCTTGCTAGATTCCCTCCCTCAATTCCTTCTGTATTCTGACAATCCGAGAGTCTCTTCCTCATCTTCCCCTTAAGTTCCATTAACCCTTGCTCCAAATATTCCAATCTTTCTGTTAATTTAGTAGCAATTTCTTTCCATTCGTTGATTGCTTCCATATCCACTTTGTGTTGTTCCAAATGCCTATCTTCAGACTCGAAAACCCTATTGCGCATCATCCTATACTTGACTTGTGCTTCAGCAGCGTTATCTATAACCTTATTTTTTAGATTAATCCCTGGCTTGACATCTTCCGCTATATCATCTACCAACCATTATGGGTAGAAGTATACATGGTCGGCGTGGTACCTGTCTGGCTCGATAGTGTCTTTCTCTACAATGACCTTTTGATTCCACATATGTTGTGCCTCGAACTTGATCGGAATGATGTTCCCTTTAAAGTCTGCTTTTTACTGGACTATGTTGGAAACCCGAGGTATAACCTGCTTTTTTTCCGCTTGCCTCATTACCCTTATAGGAGCATAAGGATAGATTCCTCTTAACCCGATCAACACTAAATAAGTGGTTTCTTTTGACATGATGATGAACTCGCTGCTAGGGAACCATTCGAACATCCAATGCACCTTTTCATCAGTCAAATTGCTAAAGAAACGCACCCAACTCACAGCACTTCCAGGTTGCGCGAACCTATCTGGGATAAATGTCATTATATTTGGATGATGGTAGGCTATGTAGTCATTCAATGGTCATCATAGAAGCTCCTGACGATATTCACCTCTTTAGAAATGTTCTAATAACCAAACCTGCAACAACGTATTACATCCCTCGAAGTGCCCATACCCCTGCTTGCATCGATCTAGAGCTTGGTACATTTCGGCCAAGATCATGGGGATGATAGTGTAAGTTTGTCCCTCAATTCCTTCCATTAGAGTCCTAGCGACCATGGCTAAGAAAGTGTGGATCTTCCCCCCTTTCATTGGAAATATCAGCAACCCCAAGAAACAGACAATGAATACAAAAACTCGGCGGTGTGTCCAACCCAAAGAAGTAACGACAAGTTCATCACGGTGAAGGCAATATGACTTGCTATGCCTATAACGTTCATAAAGGACCTCAAATGGTATGTATGACTCCTTCAGACAGAGTAACTCATCATTTTTCTTGAAACCCATCATTTTCAAAAAATCGCGGGGAGTGCGATTTTCTGGTACTAATAAACCCGGACTATCCTATGGTAGCATAGTGAAGCCTCCTATTTCCTCTAAGAGGGGTCATTTCTACATCACCAAAGTGAAAGAAAACTCTTTTCTCATCCCAAAACATAGTAGCGTCCTCAATCAATGCGTTATTTGGCCGAATGCCCAATAAGGAAGGTAAATTTCCGAGGACCCTTTTCACATAATTCTTGTCACTAGGTGAGAGGTTCTTCCACCAATCAAGCAGCAAAGGTGGGATGTTTTGAACCATGCTGAATCCGGGGACTTCGTGCCTTATTTTCTATAAAACAAATAGAGTTATCCCTTTCCCCCTCCGGGTCTGACTATTTACACATTAATGATCAACATACTGGCATGTTTTTCTCCAAGTAATGCACATAACGTGATGGTGTCCATTGGGATTATGGAAATCCCGTCGGGCTTTGGACAAGGATTATGTTAGTGGATTGTCACACGGACAACGTTCTATCCCATATTAGGTTTGACATGATGCATGCACAATTGATATTGGAGCGAGGTTTCTAGAAGGGTCTAGATTGGTACTCTCAAGTGGACAACTTGAGAGGAAAAGGCACAGAACCGTTGACTGCACCGCTGATCGACTAGTTTACCGCAAATAAGCCTTTTCAATTTAAAGGGCAATTGTGGAAGAGCGCGGACACTCATCAAGTGTCGCTATGGTATTAGTTGGGAACGGGTGGAATATGATGTGGAGCATACTTTATGCAGCAATAATAACACGTTGTTAAGTATTTGCATGATAAATATGTGAAAGCAATAAACGCAGTATTAAGATAAAACATAAAGGATGTAAAAAGAAAGACAAAAGAAGAAGTTAGTTCATGGAATATAGGGAATATAATAAAGTAAGCAAGGGAGTAGGGGTGGGAGAGACATGATATAGCTAATAAATAGCAGTTAGAGCAACTAAGGGCGAATAGGGAAAGGGATGTGCATGTTATAACAAATTTAAGCAAATAAAGATGGAGAAGGGAAGGGATGTGCATGTAATAGCAAATCTAACCAAATAAAGATGGAAAAGGAATTTGCATTTTATAACAAAGAAAACTAATCCACATAAGCCAAGTTCATTATGGTAAGAGCCTAAGTGTAAATCCCCAGCAGAGTCGCCATGTTGTCGCGCCCCGTTTTTCTCGCGAAAAGTGGGCTTTGATACGTGACAACTCCTTTTAGAATGGAAAATAGAGTGCTAAAGGAAAAGAGTCGCCACCTAATGATTTTTAAGGTGCGTTAGGGCACCTATTATGCAGATAACTCTGTTTGAATAGTCAACGCCACCAAATATCGGGTAAGGGCTCAAGTTACCTCAAAGAGAAAGTGATCAAGTAAACAAAGGGAATTCAAAAGTCAAAGAACTTTATCACAACATGATTAATACAGATCTTAGTGCGAATATAGGGATACAACTATTTAGATCTAATAACAACATATAAATAGGAGGGGGGGTCCTAAGTTTTTTAGCCTAAAGGATCATCTCGTGCAACATAAATAATACTTCGTAACTCCCTCAAGATGGGGTGTTACTCATATTATTCAGCTGGCACAGACTATCATCTCCTGCTACACGATTACTATGTTAAAGTTGTTACCTAAAGCGCACTAATTCAATTATAAGTCGTACCTTATGCGTGCACTACCCGTCCCATACCTATGGTCCAGGAGGTATTGGACCTCTATTTTGGGTGGTTCTAGACCTAACTTAGGCTACTCAGAAATGTTAAAACTAAGCGACATACAAAAAGCACATTGGACCTCACATATAGGCAGTTAAGGGCTCAAGTTAGCCTCCACACTTAAATAACAAATGCACGCGAAAGAGGTTTTTCATGTTAGGCGGTTCAGAATTAAGGAACTTAAATCCCTATAGATATGATTTCTATGTGATAAGGCATCAAGGCATTCAAGCAGTTTCAGGAACCAGCGTTGTTAATAGACAGGATTATAAAGGGTGTTGCACACTGATTATTGAAATGGCAGATTCCCAGTTATTAGTCATGTAGATGTTGCGCCTAGGTGATTGTGTAACAAAGACAGTGAAATCTATCAAGAGAAACCCATAATTACTCATGCCCTCGATAATGGCCTAAGTGAGCGATGAACAATGTTGAGAGGGGGCGTCATTAACAGTTATTAAGGCGAACAGTGGTATCCTATAGACACGATTCTAATGATTAGCACTTGGGAACCTAATTTTATTGTTATACTTTAACCTTATAGGCAGGTTTTCTAGGTGAACAGTGTGATGCAATAACAAATGAAATGATTAGAGTCCTATAGGCATGATCTCTAGTGGATATGCTGCAGCAATGCAAATTAAAGGAAAGTTCAACGGTATTTATTTCCTATGGGCAGATTTTCTAACAACATGTATCAACAAGGATAATTGAAGCATTTGAGTTCATGCTTTGCTAATAGACAAGTAGGGCAAGTGTGTGCTTCTCCTAATGGTATGATTTCTATAGTGTGCATAGAGAGTGAATGACATATATAGCAAATATATCATTCAGTCCTATAGGCATGTTATCTACCCATCGCATATTAATATTAAAATCTACCTCATTCCCTTTTACTAATAACCCCAATTTTTTATACAAAAATTATTACAAGCCCAATAATGAGTAAAGTAACAAAGATCCACGTTCAATACACGATCATGGGTCCATAGAAGAGCCCATACCAATTCAATGAGCCACAGCACCAAGTGTTGCACCACTTGGAACAACCAATATAAATATACAGTACATGACAGGGAAGTAGAGTATTAAGGACAGTTTTAGAGGTTGAGAGAATGACTAGGACCAAGCCCTAGTGTGTCAGAGTTTATAAGGGCCTCAATTGGACCCCAAGTAGTGCTCACACTAGGGAGACCAACAATGGAACCTAGATAGCCTTGGCTTTCAGCCGGCTAAGAATGAGAATTCAGAATATCAGAGTAGCAAGTAAGGAAAGTGGACAAAAATCAAGTAATATACCAAATAGAGCATACAGTACAACTGGTCAAGCAGGCCAGTAGATTTAGCAAGGTTTACATAAAAAAGTACCACATAGACAACCTCATAGGACTTAGGAGAAGAAAATAGGTTTGCAGACATACATAGGTTATCGTGTATAGATGCATGAAATTAGACTAGTTAAAACCTAAAGATCCAAATTAAGTTAAGTCTAACCTAATGCCATATTAATCAGTATTTAGACATGATGGAGGGACACACATTGTGATAATCACAGAAAGGATAGGGTAGCAAATGAACCAAGGCATACTGAAAAACATATTAGCATAGGAGCAAAGTCATAGTTAATAGAAAAATAGAGTATTTATCTCTTAAAAATCAGGACAACATGAAACATGTTTAAAGCAGACTTTAAAGTAGTATTCCATTGAGTTGGGACCAATACACAAATGGGCAATCCAGTATACACATGACTTAGCACTAAAAGATTCATTCAAGTGGGGATGGTTCCCATAGAGTTATGATAGCACCCCAAAACAAAGTATGAAGAAATTTTGTAACTAACAACATACAATCACAGTAGTCAGGCTCATATCAAAATAGACTTTTATTAAAGTTCAAAACTAAATATGCTAAGATGCCAAATGGTATAGAACCCATTTCAGAAGACAAGAAATCACAGAATGCAAATCATAGTGCAGAATACGTATTAGCATAACACAACAGTAAATTATCCCATGCATTTACTTACCACAGAATGACATCAGAGTACTGAACGTTATCATGCTCATGTAATTCAAATACTTATGCAGAAAGAAAGAAATGGAACATTGCAAATGTTTAAAACACTAACCAGTAGCATAATCAAAAACCACAAGTCCCCGATGCTTCAGAGTTCACAAGAGCCTCAAGAATGGGCTCCGAGTAGTGCTTGCACCGGAGGAGGTTGTTTAATGGCCTTGGCTTTCAGCCGGCCCCAAAATCAATGATTTTAGAGAGTGTTCGAGTGTAACAGTAAGTGAGTGAGTGAGAGAGGAGAGTAGTGAGAACAGTAGTAGGGATTAGGTGATTCAAAAAAGTCTGTTCAAGGGGTTTTAGGGGAGGGGTTTATATAGTAGCAGATTTAACACATAAAATAGTGAAACACGGTAAATTAATCATAGAATAAGGAAAATATGGCATGCCAGAATCAATTAGAATCAGTCTTAGGGCAAATAGCACATAGAATAAGGAAGTACAGTAGATTAAACTAAGAATAAGGAAAATATAGCATGCGAGAATCAATTAGAGTCTGTTTTAGGGCAAATAACACATAAAATAAGGAGGTACAGTAGATTAAACAAAAATTAAGGACAATATTAGTCAAACACAAGAAAAGGAAGAATATCAATCGTAAATCAGTAAAGAAAGAAAAGGGAAAGTCTCAAACCCTAGTTGGGACTGACGACTTGAATCGAACCAATAATGCAAGAATCGTTCAATATAACATGTATATAGACGAAAGATCGTCCAAATCTTCACCGAATCAAAGTAAATCGGTCCGTTCTTGAGAAGTAGTTCTTGCCAAAAATAGGGCAAGAACTAAGTAACACCATAAACATGCGTATAATGATAGAGTATTACAAAAAAAGTAAGTAGATCATGGATTGATTCCATGTTTGAGTCGGAATCGTAGAAGGTTAAGGTTACGATGGCTAGGGTTTAAGAGAGAAAAAAAGAGATGAGAGAGGGAGTAAAGGCGGTTGGGCAGGGGGGAAATGGGTTAGGGTTTTGGGTAGTTTTAGGTAATTAAAAGGGTTTGGATTACTATGGGCCGCTGATCACTCGACATCAACGGCCAGGATAGTAAGGGGAATGTGGCGGGTTATTTGGAGCGGGTACCAGCCGGGTATTTAAAAAGGGTAGTTTGGTTTTGGGCTTGGGTAAGTTGGGCTAAGATTTGGGTTATTTTGGGTCCGAAAATAAGTAAATATTGGGCTATTATTTAAATACCCCAAAATTTATCAAAAATAATTTATAAAAATACTTAATACATAAAATAAAATATAATTTATACATTGAAATACTATTAATAATAATTTTGTATTATAAAAATATAAATATGCTATTTTAACATAAATAATATAAAATAAATAGCCTTTATGTATGAATATAGGTTATTATTACAAAATTAGATAAATAGCTTAAAAATGCTACTGTAATTATATGGAATGAAATAAAATATTTGAAACATATATTATAGGTGCAAAATAGTTATTTTAGGTAACTAAGTCATCACAAAATAATTTAAAAGGATAATTACTAGATATTTCTATATAATTTAAATATAATAAAAATTAATTTAAAGCTCTAAATATTATGAAAAATTATAGAAAAATGCTTGTATAGGTTTGTATACTAAATAATGATGCAAATATGCTATTTTGAAAGTATATATGTATTTTGGAAAATATGAGGGGAAAATTGGGTATCAACAACATTCGATGGCCCACTCGCGATATGTCTAGGACCAGGGGACACCGAGTATGTTTTGAGGGAAATACACGAAGGCACCTGTGGAAATCATTCAGACGCTGAATCATAGGTTTGAAAAGTGATCAGAGCCGGCTACTACTGGATTGATATGGAAAAGAACGCGAAGGAGTTCGTATGAAAATGTGATGAATGTCAAAGACACGCTCCGATGATTCATCAGCCCGGGGAGTTTCATCATTCGATTTTGTCACCGTGGCCATTCATGAAGTGGGGAATGGATATCATTTGGCCCCCTTCCGTGGGCACCCGGTAAGGCTCAATTTTTATTGTTTATGACTGACTATTTTTCTAAGTGGGTAAAAGCCCAGGCATACGAAAAGGTCAGGGAGAAGGAAGTCATCGATTTCATTAGGGACCACATCATATGCCGGTTCGGAATGACGGCCGAGATCGTGCGCGACAACGGGAAACAATTCATCGGCAACAAAGTTAGCAAGTTTCTCGAAGATCATAAGATCAAAAGGATCCTATCAACACCCTACCACCCTAGTGGGAACGGACAAGCATAATCGACCAACAAAACCATATTCCAAAACCTCAAGAAGAGACTGACCGACGCCAAAGGAAAATAGAAGGAAATCCTACCCGAAATCTTATGGGCATATTGTACAACATCGAAGTCCAGTACCGGGGCCACCACATTCTTATAAGTTTGCGGTGCTGAAGCTCTAATATCAGTCGAAGTCGGAGAACCAAATCTCAGGTGCCGATATGCAACCAAGGAATCGAATGACGAGGCTATGAACACGAGCCTAGATCTATTGGATGAAAGGCGCGAAGCAGCCCTTGTCCGATTGGCTGCCCCAAAACGGCGGATCGAGAGATATTACAAGCGAAGAGCCAACCTTCGACACTTCAATATTGGGGACTTAGTGTTGAGGAAGGTCACACTAAACACCCGAAACCCAGACGAAGGAAAGCTGGGGCCGAACTAGGAAGGACCTTATCAAATTATGGAGGCCACCAGTAAATGATTGTATAAGCTCGGAGCAATGAACGGTGAGCAACTACCGAACAACTGGAACATAACTTACTTGAAGCAATACTACTGTTAAGGTACAATCCCACTCATTTTCTTTTATTTATTTACATTACAAACTAACACTTGCAGGCAATCATCAAAGAACGATACAATCTTTAGGCCTGAAAGCACGCGTTGCACTCTTTTTTTCTTGAATCGGTTTTGTCCCAAATGGGTTTTTCGACAAGGGTTTTAAAGAGGCAATAGTAAATCGTGCTAACTTAGAATTAAAGGCCGGTTATGAACCAGTATCGAAACTCACAACAGCAGTATTCGAGGCCTCTCTACGCTCGACCCCGAACACTAGGGGGCATCACCATCAGATAACGACTTTAACAAGGAAGGAAACTTTATGATTGAATGGTCTCAGCTCGATCGATAGAATTTACTGTAAGGGCCAAACGGTCAAATGAACTGTGCCCGCATAGACTGCTCGAGCTCCTGGCACAAAACTTGTACATATGTGCAACTATTATGCACAAGAATAAAAAGAAGTTTCTTCCTTACGGATAAATTTCTTGTCCCTTAAGAATTTCCTCTTTCTTGTTTCTCTTAAGGAATTTCCTACATCCGATCCCTTAAAGTTATGGAGCCCAAGGGCTGCCTTTATCCAGGTTCAAACAATCACTCCCAATCGAGGACTGCCATCCAAAAATAAACTCGGACGGGTCGGGATGAGAAAGCCCGAGGGCACAAGACCTATTAGGCAACACCCGAACCTTAAAGGCTACGACCATCCCCATTTTGAAACAGTTATCTTAGGCAAGCCCGGATAACTCGGGGTAATAAGCCCACTGGGCAACAGTAGAAGTAAAGGCTACAGATATATTAAAACGGCTTGGAGATGTCCGAGACCCGTAATAAAAAATAAGGCCTTCACAATTTCATAACCGGTTCTAAAGGCTACCTTCGGCAAACTATAATCTAAAAAATCATAAGTACTTTGGAGAAAAAAGTTTCTGGTCATACCTAATCCCCACGATGCCTTAAAAAAATAATATCTAAGGCAAGGCATGTTTGAACCTCTGAACATGACTTAACTATTTTATTCTAAGGCATTTCGATCTTTGCAAAACATAATGAATAAAGCAAAGAAAAGCAAAATTCTTAAACTGTTGAATGGAAAATCAAGCCTTGAATATAATGTACAGTCTTTACAAAGACCAAATGGCCTTAACAAAAATACAAAAGTACAAAAAACAAAAAAGTAAAAAAAATTTAAGGCGCTAAATACACCGGTCTTCTCCACCCCCGGGTCCATCGGAATCCTCAGAATCTTCTTCTTCTTTTTCTTTGGGGTAGGTCAACTTCTTAGCCTCGGCCTCGAGCCCCTTAGCGGCTTCGATCTCGGCCGATAGATCGAAACCCTGAGCATGAATCTCCTCGAGTGCCTCTCTTTGCGACTGCCTCTTCTCATAATTGACAATGTCCTTCAAGCGGTCCTGGGCTGCCTCGGCATCGGCCTTATATTGGGCCACCATCTCGTCGGTGTCAGCTTTAACCACCGCGGCCACTGACATTGTCGTTTCAAGTTTCTTGACCATAATTTTTCGATCAGAGGCAGCCGAACTTAGCCGAGACTGGAGCTGTTTAACCTTTTTGGCCTGCACCTCGACCTTTTCCTTTTTTGCTCGAAGCTGGACGTCGGCCAAAGTCAGTTACACCCGAGCAACCTCTTTTTCTGAGGTCAGACGATCCATCCTTCCTCTCCATTCGTCGGTCTCGACCTTGACAGCATCCATCTCAGCTTGCAGCTGATCGATCTGTTATTAGACCTGCGGATTCCGACCATTAGTCACCGAGCTTAGCTCTTCGTCACTAATCTCAAATATTTTTACCTGCTCGACCAAGTCATCATGCTCCTTTCGAGCCATCTCCATCTCAGCTCGAAGGTTCTTAACCTCCCCCTAGCGTTGCTCACTGTGAAGTTTGTACATATATCTCTTCTCAGTAAGCTCTTTGGCTTCGTCCACGAGGAGACTCAGCTCTTCTCGATATTGGAGGAAGGTCTCGTGGTGAAGCACTGAGGCCTGCAGACACAAGGAAAAATATTAAGATCATTAAGTAATCAAAACTGGAAAATGAAAAGGTTTGGTAACACCTCACTAGATTCAATGCATGTTGTGCTTCGTTGAACAAGCATGAAGATTCCACCTCGTTCATCTTTGACTGGTGTTCTTTAGTCACCAGGAACCAGAGGTAACTAGCTACCCTAACAGGTGCAGAAAGGACCCCGGCATCCTCCGGAATAGAGATAATGATCGACCGGGATCGAGCTCGAGCTAGATCCACCTGTCCCCGAGGGCGGACTTCTTCTTGGAACATCCAAGTCACCCAATCTGGTGACATCCTCCATGGCAATAAAGTCCACGCCATCAAAAACGTTTTGGAGGGGATCGTTCGCTCCTTGGACCCCTTCATTTGAATACTCCTTCGCCGCTTGAGCTTCACCGAACATCGAGTCTGTAAGCGAGGGTGATCCCGTTATATCGATGACACCAGGTGGAGCAAAACCTGCGTCTTGAGGGTTCTCCACCCTCACTGATGCATCTACCTATTGTGTTTGGGAGGGATTGGCCTTCATCGTCCCATCTTCGGTTAATGCCTGTTCTTCAGGGACCGATTGCTCCCGAGCCACTAAAATTTCTGCATCTTCGGACTCGTCCCTGAGCCGGTAGATGTCATCCGAATCAAGTATTCGGGAGTTCAAGGTTTCTTTTGGCTTGCGTATAAGCCTCCTCTTTGCGTATAAGTATTCAGAGCCCTTTTTCTCTTTTTCTCTTCACCCTATTTCGGAGCAGGGGACTCAGCGGGGAAATCGTCACCACCAGATGGGGGCCTCATTTTAACATCCTTGGGTAAACCTACAAAAGGGAATAAAGCAAGTAAGGACTTAATCATGCAAAGGGGAAACCAAATACCACTTATGAAAGAAATCTCACCGTGCGAACGAGCCTCCCATCGACCCTTTGAAAGCTCATGCCACGAGCGCTTGGAATAGGGCCTTTGCGATACGATGCCCTCAACCCACTCCTTGAGTTGAGGAACTGCGTTCGAGATCCAAGCAACAGCTGCACCATCACAGAATACCGATAATAAGGAAGAAAAAAGGTGATAAATAAAACCTTGGAAGCAAAATTATATACTTACGTTTCATGTTCCACTTCTCAGGGAACGACATGTGCTCGGGCGGGATCAAGTTTGAGGTCCTCACTTTGATGAAACGACCTAGCCAACCTCGATCCCTATCTTCATCGATACTCGAGAACACGGCTTTACTGGCCCGACGGGCGAGCTTGATCAGTCCCTCTCGGTAGAGTCAGGGACTATATAAGTGCATAAAGTGATCGATGGTGAAAGGACACCCTTCGATCTTGCTTACAAAGAAACGGAGGAGGATTGCGATCCTCCAGAAAGAAGAGTAAATTTGACCGAGGGTTACCTTGTATCTTTTGCAAAAGTCGACGATAACCGGGTCCAAGGGGCCCAACGTAAAGGGATAACTGTAAATACTTAAGAATCCCTCGATGTGGGTGGTGATAGCTTCGTCAGGTTCGGGAACCACCACATGTTTGTCAGCCAAGTTGCAATCCTTCTTAACTTTGGAGAGAATATCCTCGGTGATCGAGCATATGTACCTCGAGACCTCCTCACACCGGCCTGGTACGGAGGAGGGATTTTCGACTTTAAAATTAGTAATTACCAGGCATCCCCCAGGGATGAACATTTTTAGAGGAGGTTCCAATGCTGGTTCCTCGACAGCAGTACGTGAAGCGACCGCGAGGTAGAAGGAGTTTCTTTTTGGGGAATGGTTTTTGAAGTTTTCTCCATTTCTTTATAGAGAGGAAATAAGGAGAAAGAGGAAGTTAAAATAGTACACTCAGTGGTTTGAGAAAAATTCAAAAGTTCTTATAAAAAATCTCAAAGTAACTAGAATATAAGTACTTGGAAGTATTGAAATTTCTTAGAAACGTGGGAAAAAGGCTTGAATGTAAAGTTTGGATGAACATATGAAGGGTTATTTATAGTTTTCAGCAACGGTTCACATCTAGGAGTGACCAACCATCAACTGACAAGCGTTTAATGCCATTACTACTTGACTGACGAGATGTTTCGACGATTTTGTCAATTTTTTCGGGTGATATCGAAGAAAGAATCGGAAGCTCATATCGTTTCTCGTCGTCTACTCTCCGAAAAATGAGGAAACTATCTGTGTACGGTCGAAATCGAGCTCGCCTATGACATGACAGGTTAAGAACATGACATCCAAAGACTAAAGATCGACCCCGAGTCCCACCGAGTTAGAACCCGGGGTTATAACGCCTACCTTCGAGAACATTGAGTCCGGAGTCGACCTTAGCCCTGATTCAGCTCAAAGAAACATTGTTAGCATAACCAACAGAAGACCGAAATATCCGTGATCGGTTGAATATTACGACGGAAATCTCGACACGTATCAATAAGGAACCGACAATCAGCAAATCAAGAGATTTTTTAGATTTTATAGAATTGTACTTAAAACACGACTCCTCTAGTATATAAAGGGGAGTCTGATAATTCATGGGACACATTGCAACACGCATCCAAAAGCAATATCTCATTATTATTCTTTAAATTCTTGTTCTTCTGTATCTTGACATCGATCGAAGCGCACCTAGCTCGAGGGTGATTGTCTTTCCAAGGCTAAGACTGTTCAATTCGTGTGGTTTGCATTTACTTTTTCATTATTTATTTCAATTGCAATCTAATTTATCATTTTTTTTGTCAAGTTAATACATGTATCCTTAAAACCACTTACAAATTTAATTGTTATTCGATTTTGAGGGTAAATATCAGTCTTTTTTCTCTTGTTGGACAGGGATAGAGTTATAGGCATGGTATATTGCTAATTTGATTGAATACCCTTTTGCATTACTCATTGGATTTGTTTAACTCACTATCTATCCAAATGTCTCCCCCACCCCCACCCCCCAAATAATACATACTCCGCCTATTTAGGTAAATTTCTCTAAGCAAAAATTGTTATCGAGTGGTTTCTTCTTTATATCAAACACACTAATTATCTTGTTATATTTACCTATTTGATTGTAAATGTTACTTAATGAAGTTTTAGACGTCCACCAAGTGGATATTGCTAGTCTTATCCAATTTTACTTTTAATACCGAACCCCTAAAGGATGCCAAATATAAAAGAGAAAAAATGAAGAAAAGAGAAAAAATGAAGTCTGCAGAACACAATACTATACGAAGTATGACTTCTGAAAATGGCAAAACCGACCAGAGTATTTAATACTTTCGTTACGTGTTGTTGTTGAACTCCTCTACTTAATTTATTATTGACCCCCACAACCCATCTATTTCTTCTAGTTACTTTCTTTATCCCCATTGTGGTTGGTTTGAAGCATTTAATATCATATTGTATACAGTTAAAACCGAGCCCACCCAATTTTCTATCTGACCGGGACCAGGGAGCTGCATCGAAGGTCGGCCCCGTAGTGGATCAGACCAAGGTACGAGGACAAAGTACCAAGTTCGGGATTCGAGGTAACTGTCGAGATCGAGGCCAGCAGCGATCAAGACCAAATAAGAGAGGCATCGAGTAAGATCGAAGATAACATAATAACGGAAAGGCGAAATATCCGTGACTGGTCGAAGATCATGGCGGAAATCTCAGAATGGATCAAATTAGGAACGGTTAATTAGCTAATCATGAGATTTTCTTCTGTAATTAGAGTTATATCATAAGTCGAATTCCTCTACTACATAAAGGGGAGTATTAACCATTTGTAAGGACATATTGTTCTCGCATAAAAAGGCCAATATAACGCTCTCTCTTTAGCTTATACTTTCTTGTTCATCAGCTTGCTTTTTTTTAAACTGTTTTGGTATCAATCAGTTCGAAGGCACCCTAGCTCGAGGGTTGAATCCCGTTTCAACACTGGTTCGCTTTACTTTATAGTTTATTTATGTTATTAATCTTCATATTTATCAATTGGTATTGAGTCAAATCATGTGTCCTTAGAACCACATTATAAGTTTAATTGTTATCCAATTTTAAGTGTAAACAGTTTGGCGCCCACCGTAGGGCTTAGGATAATAGTGATTGCTTAATACTGATTCCTATAACACACACTGCTTTTCGCAAGAATCTTTGTTTTCAGGATAAACATGTCAAACTCATAAGCAACGCCTACACACGGTGACAACGGCCTCAGATTTCACGGGGAAAATGACAATATAGCCGCCCCAGGGATCGAGGCGCTTCAGGCTGACCTCGAGGGAGAACCAATTGTAAATCCTGTTGATGTCAGTTCACATGTTGCCCTAAATGCAAATTTGGGCGTTGATCCCGAATGTAGCCTACACAGGGAAGTTCGATCAGGTGGTCGAGGTACGTAGGGCAGACAAGATGGTAAAGTTAGCCTCCAATTGATATTCGAAATGTTACAGGCTCAACAAGCAGCTATAGCAGAACTACGAAATCAGCACCAAACACCGAGTAGGATCGAACCAAAAGTCGTCCTCAGGACCAAGCTTGTGCCGGAAAGGTCGAACGCGAACGAATCAGGGACTGACCCCACCATTACGAAAATGCTCGAAGAGCTCACTAAACGGATTGAATCGGGAGAAAAGAAAATCTAGGTAAATGACAAAAAAGTAGAGACATACAACTCCCGGGTTGACCAAATACCGAGGGCACCGCCGATTCTAAAGGGCATGGATTCAAAGAAATTTGTACAGAAGCCTTTCCCTCCAAGTACGGCTCCGAAACCCATTCCGAAAAAATTCCGAATGCCAGAAATTCCTAAGTATAATGGGACCACCGACCCTAATAAGCATGTCACTTCTTATACATGCGCAATAAAAGGGAATGACTTGGAAGACGATGAGATTGAATCTGTTTTACTAAAAACATTTGAAGAAACCTTGTCGAATGAAGTAATGATATGGTACCATAATTTGCCGTCTAATTCTATTGATTCCTTCGCCATGCTTGCTGACTCCTTCGTAAAGGCACATGCCGGAGCAATAAAGGTTGCAACTAGGAAGTCGGATCTCTTCAAGGTGAAACAAAAAAGACAACAAAATGTTGAGGGAATTCGTATGTCTGTTCCAGATGGAACGCATGGAACTACCACCGGTCAGAGATGATTGGGCTGTTCAAGCCTTTACTCAGGGTTTGAACGAACGAAGTTTGGTGGCATCACGACAGCCAAAGCAGAATTTAAATGAGGTTAAACGTGTTTTAATTGATCCAGGAAGCTCGGCCAATATTATTCGATCGAGGGTCATGGAGCATCTCGGCCTACAAGATCAGATCGTACTCGCAGCTCGGATTCTAATTGGCTTCAACATAGCGAGTGAAACAACTAAAGGCGAAATTATCCTACCAGTAAATATAGCCGGAATTATTCAAGAAACAAAGTTCCATGTGATTGAGGGCGATATGAGATACAACACACTGCTCGGAAGACCATGGATTCACAACATGAGGGCGGTCCCCTCAATCCTTCACCAAATACTGAAGTTCCCAACGCCGGATGGACTAAAAATGGTGTATGGGGAACAACATGCTGCCAAAGAGATATTCGCGATCAACGAAGTAATACCGGTATCGGTGCTTTCGTCAACAAAAGGATCGTAGACCAAAGGAAAATAGGAAGCTAAATAGCAACCACAGCCACCAGCCTCGACTCAGTCGGAGAAGCAGGGAACGGATGAGGACGGTGACTACTGGATCCCTCGATCCTTCATAATCCCCGAAGATTCCGACGCCACCAAATCAATAGTCGAAGAGCTGGAGCAAGTCATACTGATCGAGCATCTACCCGATCGAAAGGTATACTTGGGTACGGGGTTAACCCCCGAGCTCAGGGAAAAACTCATTAAATTTCTTATCAATAATATGGATTGTTTTGCTTGGTACCACCTAGATATGACAGGGATCCTGCCAGAGATCACTACACATTGACTGAGCTTGGACCCGAAGTTTCGCCCGGTAAAACTAAAGAGAAGGCCCCAGTCCAAGGTAAAACATGCATTCATCAAGGACGAGGTAGCCAAACTTCTTAAAATAGGATCCATTCGGGAATGAAAATATCCCGAATGGTTAGCAAACATAGTCATAGTCCCTAAAAAAGTGAAATAAACTTAGAATGTGCGTAGACTATAAATATTTAAGCAAAGCATGTCCTAGAGACTCTTTTCCTCTGCTGAATATCAATCGTATGATCGATGCCACGGCCGGCCACGAGATCCTTAGTTTTCTCGATGCCTGCTCGTGGTACAATCAAATACAAATGAACCCGGAGGATCGGGAAAAGACTTCGTTCATCACTAAGTACGGCACCTATTGTTATAATGTAATGCCGTTTGGACTAAAAATGTTGGTGCCACTTATCAAAGCTTAGTAAATCGAATGTTCGAAGAACAAATAGGTAAATCAATAGAGGTTTATATTGATGATACGCTAGTTAAGTCCCTACGAGCAGAGGACTATTTCACACATTTGCAGGAAACCTTCGATATACTAAGGAAACACTACATGAAACTCAACCCGGAGAAATGTGCATTCGGGGTCGTCTTGGGCAAGTTCCTCGGCATTATAGTATCAAAACGGGGGATTGAAATCAACTCCGATAAGATCAAGGCAATCGAAGACATCACAGTCGTGGACAATGTTAAGGCCATACAAAGATTAACAGGGCGCATAACCGCCCTAGGCCGATTCATCTCAAGGTCTTCAGATATAAGTCACAGGTTCTTCTCACTGCTCAAAAAGAAGAACAATTTTGCATGGACCCTTGAATGCCAACAACCATTAGAAGAATTAAAGCGGTACCTCTCGAGCCCGCCACTACCTCATACTCCAAAAATGGACAAGCAACTATACTTGTACTTAGCAGTCTCAAAAATTGCGGTAAGTGGGGTCCTAGTTCGAGAAGAGCAAGGTACACAATTTCCTGTTTACTATGTTAGTCGAACTTTAGGTGAGGCCGAGACCCGGTACCCACACTTAGAAAAATTAGCTTGCCCTAATAAGCACCTCTAGGAAATTAAAACCATATTTTCAGTGTCACCCGATCTGTGTGGTGACTACTTATCCCCTTTGCAATATTTTGCATAAGCCCGAATCTTCGGGCCGATTGGCCAAATGGGCCGTCAAGATTAGTGGGTACGTTATCGAGTATCGACCCCGAACAGCCATCAAGTCTCAAATCTTAGCAGACTTCGTGGCTGACTTTACGCCAACCCTCGTACCCGAGGTCGAAAAGGAACTATTATTAAAGTCGGGTACACCATCGGTGGTGTGGACCCTCTTCACAGACAGTGCTTCGAACGTGAAGGGGTTCAGGCTAGGCATCGTTTTGAAGCCGCCCACGGGTAATACAATTAGAGAAGCCATCAAGACTTTCAAGTTAACTAACAATGAGGCCGAGTATAAGGCCATGATAGCAGGCCTCGAGATAGCTAAAGGTTTGGGAGTAGAGGTCATCGAGGCCAAATGTGACTCCCTACTTGTGGTAAACCAAGTCAACAGAACCTTCAAGGTTCGAGAAGATTGAATGTAGAGATACTTGGACAAATTACAGGTGACTCTACATCGGTTTAAAGAATGGACCCTACATCATGTGCCTCGAGAACAAAACAGCGAGGCCAATGCCCTTGCAAATTTGGGGTCATCAGTCGAAGACGATGAGATTAGCTCGAGGACTGTCGTATAACTTTCAAGGTTAGTAATCGAAGAAGGCCACGCCGAAATCAACTCCACAAGTGTGATCTAGGATTGGAGGAACAAATATATCGAGTACCTAAAGAACGGGAAGCTTCCATCGGATCCTAAGGAGTCGAGGACTCTACGCACGAAGGCTACACGATTCACATTGGCCGAAGATGGAACACTATATAGAAGGATGTTCGATAGACCATTGGCAATATGTTTCGGACCAGGAGATACTGAATACATCCTACGAGAAATCCACGAGGGCAACTATGGAAATTACTTTGGTGCCGAATCATTGGTTCACAAAGTCATCAGAGCAGGATACTATTGGGCCGATATGGAAAAGGATACAAAAGTGTTTGTTCGAAAGTGCGACAAATGTCAAAGGTATGCGCCGATGATTCACAAACCCGGAGAGCATCTCCACTCAGTCTTATCCCCAAGGCCATTCCTGAAATGGGGAATGGATATCGTCGGCCCACTACCATCGGCCCCAAGTAAAGCTAAATTTATTTTGTTTATGAGTGACTATTTCTCTAAGTGGGTTGAAGCACATGCTTTCGAGAAAATTAAAGAGAAAAAAGTCGCAGACTTCATCTGGGACCACATTATATGCCGATTCGGGATGCCTGCCGAGATCGTATGCGGCAATGGAAAGCAATTCGTCGGCAGCAAAGTGACAAAGTTTCTCGAAGATCACAAAATAAAAAGGATCATGTCAACGCCATATCATCCTAGTAGGAACGGACAGGCCGAATCGACAAACAAGACCATCATTCAAAATCTAAAGAAAAGAATACGATGCTAAGGGAAAATGGAGAGAAATATTGCCCGAAGTCCTTTGGGCATATCGAACAACACCAAAATCCAGCACGGGGACAACACCGTTCTCTTTAGTATATGGCGCTGAAGCTTTGATCCCAGTTGAAGCTGTGGAACCCAGTGTCAGGTTTTGATATACAACGGAAGAGTCAAATCACGAGGCTATGAATAAATCCCCGAACTAGATGAAAAATGAGAAGCCGCCCTCGTTCGAATGGTCGTACAGAAACATCGGATCGAAAGGTACTACAATCGAAGAGCCAATCTTCGACTCTTTAAAATTGGGGACTTGGTTCTGAGGAAGGTCACCCTCAATACTCGAGACCCAAATGAAGGAAAACTTGGCCCGAACTGGGAGAGACCGTATCAGGTCCTCGATATCATCGGAAAGGGATCCTACAAACTTGGAACGATGAATGGCGAACAATTACCAAACAGTTGGAACATATCACTCCTCAAATGATATTACTGCTTAGGTACGATCTTCTCCACATTCATTTATATTTTATACTAACCATTTGTAGGTGTTTAATTGAAGATATCAAAGGATTCTTCAAACACAAAGTCCTTAGGTCTGAAAGCACACGTTGCACTCTTTTTCCCTTAGATCGATTTTTGTCCCAAACGGGTTTTTCCTGCGAGGTTTTTAACAAGGCAACCATTGTTCGTGCAAAACTTAAAGCAATTCAACAGTATCCGAGGCTCCTTTACAATCAACCTCGAATACTGGGGGGCATCACCCTCGGATAGTTATAAGGAAAATACTTCGTGCCGACAGGGTCTCAATAGATAAATTTTGTAAGGGTCAAACGAACCATGCCCATGTAGATTACTCGAGCCCTAATGGCAAACATGTACGCGTGTTAATCTATTGAAAAAAGTATTTTTCCTTGCCAGATATTTCATGCCTTAGAGAAATTTTTACTTTACAATGTTATGCTTGGTGATCTATTGTGGAAACTGGATTAAGGGCCGGTCACAACTAAAGTTCGAACAATTGACCCCACACTCGGGGACAGCCATCCAAAAAATTGACATGATCGAATTATTCAAATATCGAGATCGTAAGACCTTAAAATGGCAACCCTCGATTTTATAGGCCACGGTTAGCCCACTCGGGGACTCATACTTCGAACAAATTCGAAGTATAACAGGGGAACAAGCCCAAAAGGCGAATCCCAAACTAAAGGCTACGACCAAACTAACACGGTTTGGAGACGTCCGATTTCCGTTATAAAACAGGCCTTCAAATATTTTCATAAACTGGTTAAAAAGGCTACCCTCGGCTGAATTACTAAGGGTCTCGATAATATCGACCCTCGAAAACCCAAATGGGTACAAAGTCGTTCGAACTCTCGAACAAGTTCTTTATTTTATACTAAGGCATTACGAAATAAAGGGTCTCGATAATATAGACCCTTGAAAACCCTAAATGGGTACGGAATCGTTCGAACTCTTGAGCAAATCCCTTATTTTATGCTAAGGTACAACAAATTTTATATGATTAAACAATAAACTTTTCAAGCCGAAAAGGGAGAGAAAGCCATTCTTTTTACTATGGTCGTATCGGCCTAATTCAAGAGCCTAAAGGGCCATTTTATTTCTGAGTTCGAGAAATCATACTCACTCAATTAATACTTAAGGGTCACCCTACTCCGAGTTCGAGCAAGTACTCACTCGATTAAGACTACACTAGTCCGACTTCGGTCTAGTTGCCTAAAGTCCCAAATTTATGAGCAAAATCTCCATAAGGCATGAAGGCATGAATGAAATAGAATTTTCACGAGACAAAAAATAAAATAACGACAAGTCAAAAATAAAAAAAGATCTTTTATATATATATACGAAGATATTTACAAGGACCGATCAGGGTCCCGCACAAAAAATCAAAAAAGAAAAAGTGCAAGATTCCTAAATTTCCTGAGGGGCAGCTTCTTCTCCATCGAGGTCCTCCCCATTCTCGGACCCGCTCTTGCTGCCATCATCATCATCATCGGAAGAGGCCAGCACTCCAGCATCAGCTTCATACTCTCTAGCCTTTATTATCTCATCGGTAAGATAGAAACCTCGAGCGTGAATCTCCTCGAGGGTTTCCCTCCGACATTGGCATTTGGCGAGTTCAGAAATCCAGTGTGCTCGAGTTTGAGCGGTCTCGGCTTCCTCTCTCTCTTGGACTTGAGCGGCTTCAACATCAGCCCGGTAGATGGCCACGATCACCTCTGCCTCGGCTTTTGCCTTTTCGGCATCAGATTTGGCCTTTTGCAAGTTCGGAAGCCGACCGAGCCTCGAGCTCCTCTATTTTATTTGCTTGAGCTAAGCTCTTCTCCGTTATGCCTCGAAGCTGACTTTAGACCGACAACAATTGGGCTCGAGCAACCTCTTTTTCAGCAGCAAAGTGGTCCATACTTTCTTTCCACCCCAAGGTCTCCTCCTTCATCATGTCGACCTCCTCGCGGAATTGCTCGATCCTCTCAACCTTCTACCACAGCTGTGAGATTAAAATGCTAGCCACTGTTCCCGAATCGAGCCCATGAGCTTTTACGATTTTCATTACCTGCCTGATCAGGTCGTTCTGATCTTTGTGAGCCGTGTCCAACTCGGCTCGGAGGTCCTTGATTTTTTCTTCTTTTTGCCCACCGAGAAGGTTGAGGGCATTCCTCTCCTCGGTAAGCATTTGAATGTCGACCTCGTACCGACTTAGCTAAGCTCGAGACTGAGAAAATGCTTCCGATAAAGCGCTGAGGCCTACGCAAAAAGAAGAAAAAAAGATAGACACGAAGAGAAAAATGAACACAAGGGTAATACCAACAAAGGGAGTTAAGGCTTACCCGATTCAGAGCTTGTTGCACTTCATTGAAAAGCCTCGATGCCTCGCCTGAATCCTTCCTCGAGACCTTCAAGTCGCTCAAGCTGGTAGCATCTTTTACCCCACTAAAGTAATCAAGGAAGAGGTCCTCCCTTCCGTGGGCGCCTTCGATGGAGGGAGTCTTCAAGGCCCGAGCCTCTTGAATTATCTCCTCAGAAACCGAGGGGAACAGTGGGGAGCCTCCAATTTCTATTGCCCCAAGTGGATCACGTGGAGCGTTCTATCCATCTCGAGGGGCCTCGAGACCAGCCCCTACAGTCGTACCCACCGTTGGCTCATTCTGGTGGGAGGCATCTTCAATCCTCGATGACTCGGGGACTTCGCCCAAGTTTCTTCCCGAGACCCCCTCATCTCGAGATGGAGTCTCTGCAGCCTTCACCGATTCAGTGGCCTTTGGGGCCTCGGTGCTCATTCCCACTCGGGCCACCAGCCCGGAGTCTTCTTCTTTCTCTTCTTCGTCTTCCTCCCTTAAACGCCGAACAGAGGGTTCGGACAGAAGGATGATGTTCTTTATCGGCTTATGAGCCACCTTCTTTTTAGGTTCTGGATCCTCGGAGGTTGAGGTCTTTTTCCTCTTTTTGTCCTTCGCCAGTTTCGGTGCTAGGATCGAAGTCTCCTCCTCACCAGATAGGGGCCTCATGAACGCATCCTTACTAAGGCCTGTATACGAGAAAATTGATAAGTAGAAGAAGGGCATCTTAATCGAATCATCAAACACACAAAAAGTGGGCTTACCATGAGTCTTGGCCTCCCATCGGCCCTTTGATAAATCGCACCATGAGCGCTCAGCGTATGTAGAGGTCGAGGCTAGGTTCCGAACCTAGCTCTCGAGGTCGATAATCACATAGGGCATCCAAGCGACCGCTACATCATGGAAAAAGACATCTATGAGAAAAGAAAAAGGAACAAATAATACATGGAAGCTAATAGTGAGACGGTACTTACGATTCATGTTCCATTTCTCAAGAAATGGCATCTTCTCGGATGGGATTAGGTCGGAAGTCCTCACTCGAACGAACCGGCCCATCCAACCTCGATCCTTGTCCTCGTCTATGCTCGAGAATAGCACTTTGGTATCCCGACGTTGGAGTTTTATTAACCCGCCTCGATAGAGGTGGGGGCTATACAATCTGATAAGGTGATCGAGGGTGAAAGGGAGCCCCTCGATTTTGCTCACAAAGAATCAGAGCAGAATAACAATTCGCCAAAAGGAAGGATGGATTTGGCCTAGGGTTATTCGAAAGGATAAGTGTAAACACTTAGAAACCCTTCCACATGGGTGGTGATGTCTTCTTCGGGGGTCGGGATCACCACCTCTTTGCCCTCCCAGTTGCAGTCTTTCTTTACCTGCTTAAGGTATCCCTTAGTTATCGAGCATATATACCTCGACACTGGCTCGCATTGACCAGGAATCGACGAGGCTTTATCGATCTTGAAATTGGAGTTTAGCGCGCACCCCCCAGGAATGCATTCCTCAAGACGGGGTTCCACCGACGTTTTCCCGCCGGCCGGTCGGAAGATGAAGCAGCTTCTTTTTGAGGTACCATTTTCGATGTTTTTGCCATTTTTGTGTAAGTTTAAAAGAGAGGAAGATAATAGGACTTGGCGTTTGAGAAAGGGGAGTCTGATAATTTATTGGACACATTGCAACACGCATCCAAAAGCAATATCTCATTATTATTCTTTAAATTCTTGTTCTTCTGTATCTTGACATCGATCGAAGCGCACCTAGCTCGAGGGTGATTGTCTTTCCAAGGCTAAGACTGTTCAATTCGTGTGGTTTGCATTTACTTTTTCATTATTTATTTCAATTGCAATCGAATTTATCATTTTTAGTCAAATTAATACACGTATCCTTAAAACCACTTACAAATTCAATTGTTATCCCATTTTTAGGGTAAATATTAGTATTTTTTCTCTTGTTGGACAGGGATAGAGTTATAGGCATGGTATATTGCTAATTTGATTGAATACCCTTTTGCATTACTCATTGGATTTGTCTAACTCACTATCTATCCAAAGGTCTCCCCCCACCCCCCACCCCCCAAATAATACATACTCCACCTATTTAGGTAAATTTATCTAAGCAAACATTGTTATCGAGTGGTTTCTGCTTTATATCAAACACACTAATTCTCTTGATATATTTACCTGTTGGATTGTAAATGCTACTTAGTGAAGTTTTAGACGTCCACCAAGCGGATATTGCTAGTCTTATCCAATTTTACTTTTAAAATCGGACCCCTAAAGGATGCCAAATATAAAAGAGAAAAAATGAAGAAAAGAGAAAAAATGAAGTCTGCAGAAAACAATACTATACGAAGTATGACTTCTGAAAATGGCAAAACCGCTAGAGTATTTAATACTTGTGTCACGTGTTGTTGTTGAACTCCTCTACTTAATTTATTATCGACCCCCACAACCCATCTCTTTCTTCTAGTTTCTTTCTTTATCCCCATTGTGGTTGGTTTGAAGCATTTAATATCATATTGTATACGTTAAAATCGAGCCCATCTAATTTTTTTATCTGATCTGGACCAAGTAGCTGCATCGAAGGTCGTCCCCGTAGTAGATCAGACCAAGGTACGAGGATAAAGTACCAAGTTCGGGATTCTAGGTACCTATCGAGATCGAGGCCAGCAACGATCGAGACCGAATAAGACAGGCATCGAGCAAGATCGAAGATAACATAATAACGAAAAGGTGAAATATCTGTGACTGGTCAAAGATCATGGCAAAAATCGCGGAACGAATCAAATTAGGAACGGTTAATTAGCTAATCATGGAATTTTCTTCTTAAATTAAAGTTATACCATAAGTAGAATTCATCTACTATATAAAGGGGAGCATTAACCATTTATAAGGACACATTGTTCTCGTATAAAAAAGTCAATATAACGCTCTCTCTTTAGCTTATACTTTCGTGTTCATCAGCTTGCTTTATTTTTAACTGTTTTGGTATCAATCAGTTCAAGGGCACCCTAGCTCGAGGGTTGAATCTCGTTTCAACACTGGTTCGCTTTACTTTATAGTTCATTTCTATTATTAATTTTCATATTTATCAATTGGTATTGAGTAAAATCATGTATCCTTAGAACCACATTATAAGTTTAGTTGTTATTCAATTTTAAGGGTAAACACATATATCATATTCTAATCGAAATTTCAACAAAAAAATAGAAGGTACTAAAACTGTTCTGACTATGTGGAACATTGTATAAGAAAATTCTTTAGTTTACTTCTGTTGATAGTTTTGCCAAAAAGGAAAAGGAAGCGGAGATTAATTACCGTTTGAGGTTTCTCTCCGTCACTTACCTTGTACATTTTGATATTAATTAATATTAATATTTTCTATTTCCTGGTGAAAGATTCTAAAACATTAGTTCAGAAAACAACCACACGGAAAAACATGTATTGTAACATATAGGTGCTTGAAATTTGTCAAGGAATTTTTGTTGGCATTATTTATACTTGGTAATGCAAAGTCAAAGATTTCTTTGTGATCCCTTGATGGAAACTTAGGATCCATCAAACTATACAGAGAACCTGATTCTCCATCAGTTCCCACAGAATACACACACAACGGTAAGTAAATAACACAATAATATTTTACGTGCAATCACTATATTGCAAGCCTCTTTGTAATAACTCTATTACAAAGCAATAAATCTTGACTAATTCTAGTCAAGAAACTAAACCAAAAAGTGGTTTAAATCTGTTCTACAAAGACACTTCTTGAAAATAGTGTAGGATTACAAATAAATAACAAATAACAAAGGCTCAACAAACCTAAGGACTTAAGATATCTTCAATCTTTGGATCTGGTCTTTGAGGTTGCAGCTGCTTTGTTCTTGAGAGAGATGGTGGCTAGCACTTGAGAGAGAAAATCAATTTTAGGTTTTTGCAAGTGTTAGACAATGAAATCCCTTGCCTCGTATTGATAATATATGTGTGTGAGGTCATTGGTATGATGTAAGCAAATATCCGATACAATACATGCTCCATAACTGTACTATGACCAGAGAAACTGATCTCTATATATTTCCTCTATTGTTCCCTTTGTTGTTCCCTTAACTGATTTCATTGAGAGTTGCACGAGACATATGACTAGTTACTCTTGAAGCAAAAGAACTAATTGTTTCAGGTTCCTTATCTGGTTCTCTCATGAAGTTTGTCAAATCGTTAAAACAAATGACACATATCTTATCAATTTCTCCCTTTTTGATGATGACAAACTTAGAGTTGATATTCCCCCAGAGAACCAAATCTTCCACATTGTTCCCCCTACAGAATAACCATATTCCCCTTGAGAACCTTTCCCTATCTGGTTCTCATATGAAGTTTGTTAAATCATCAAAACACAAAGGAACATAACTTATCAATTTTTCCCTTTTTGATGATGACAAACTTAGAATTGAAGTTCCACCCGAGAACCAGATCTCCATATTGTTCCCCATGCAGAATAGTCATATCTTGAGAACCTGTTTCTCCCTTTCAATTTTCTTCCCCCTTTTGGCATCATAAAAAAGAATTAGCCAAGTAAATGCAAAAAGAAGTTCAGCAAAGTTAACTCATACCACTTGTGTGCACAGACAAACTTAGAATTGAAGTTCCCCCCGAGAACCAGATCTCCATATTGTTCCCCCTGCAGAATAGTCATATCTTGAGAACCTGTTTCTCCCCTTCAATTTTTTCCCCTTTTGGCATCATAAAAACAAATTAGCCAAGTAAATGCAAAAAGAAGTCCAGCAAAATTAACTTATGCCACTTGTGTGCACACAACATAGCTAAAAGCATAACGTAGGAGTATAACATGCATTAATAAACGACGATGCTCATTAAGTTAGGGAAACAATATTGCAGCAGTACCATAATTACAAACATACTCAAGTAAAACAAAACTAGAGTACCACAGTCAAAAGGGAAGGACAATAAAAAATACGATAAAATTAAATAGGAGTTGGCAAAGGGGTAAGATAGAGGACACTGGATGGAGAATGGAAGGACTAGGAAGCAAGGTCTTTGAGGAGGCTGTCCATGCAAGCATTAACACCCCTTTGATTGTTTATCAACTACTCTTTCAGGTTGTCCACTTGGTTCCTCAACTCCACATTTTCAGCTTTTAGGCGGGCAATCTCTTCTCTCTGAGCATTGCTGGAACCAGGTTCCTTGTTGGCCTGATTGAGCTTAGACTCAAGAATAACATTTTGCGCCTTCAACCGCCTAATTTCCTCATTTGCAGCATTTTGGGCATCAATAAGCTGAGAGATTGTGGAACTACTGCCTAGTCCCCCCTTTTTGTCAACATACTCATATTTCTCCAAGGTATTCATTGAGAACATTTGTTTACGAGTTCCCACAACTGCTCTCCCCAAGGGGACCTCAAATCGTTCAAAGACTTTTGTGAGCAGGAACCTATATAGCAACCCATGATTTTCATCCTTGAAGTCTGCCACTTTCTTCATGTGTTCAACTAAAATCCCAAGCAGATTGATGGGAGTATAGCCATCCAGTGCCTTCAAAAGAACCAGGTCCGCTATAGCAAGACCTTATTCACCAACTCGAACAAGAGTTGGTATTCTGGAAGCAATGCCTTCTTGTGTACTTGTTCCCCTTGTTGGACACCTTGAGGCTTGAGAATAAGCTTCCTAAAACCCGGGGAACAGGTTCCTTCCACAGTTTAGAGCCCTTCAGCAGGCACCCTAAGAATATCCTCGAGCACTGCCTCATCAATCATAAATTCTACCCCACTTATCTTCAAATAGTTGGTGTCACCTTCCACTATGAACAAATCAATTTAGAAACTGCGAATTTCCTCCTCATAGACCTTTGGACTCCGAACAGTAAAGTGATGAGTCCACTTTTGGAAGTCACAGATTTTAACCAACTGCCTCATTCCAGACTTATCAAGAATATCAGTGTCAAAAACTCTGCCCCACAGCACTTTCTGCTTTTTCAATTTTGCTTTCCTTTCGAGCAGGAACCAGGTTCCTCACAGCTACTTAGCCTCTTTCTGAGTGGCCTTTTCTTCTCAACAGTCTTCTTCTTTTCAACAGACTTTTCATGTTAAACTCCTTCGTCACCACCAACCCCAACAACTTTTGTAGATAGGTCATCCTCACTATCATCGAATTCTCCCGTAAACACTGACTTCATCTCAGAGTACACAACCTCCAAAGGGACTGTATCAAGGTGAGGAGATGATGAAGGGCCAGTACTTCCTAGGGTATATCTAGTAGAACTTGGAGTTTCATCCTCAGGTAGGAGATGAGAACTCCTCTTGGGCAGAGGGACCAGGTCCCTCTGTAGGCTCCCTTGTAGTACTGACCAGTGCTTGGTCACTTTGAGACACCTGGTCCCAATTTCCTCGTTCTTCCCCCTGAGTTCCAGTACCCACATCACCAGACAAAGAATCCCTTACAAGATATTCCATAGCAATAGCAGTCAAAATAATTTCACCTATCTTACCCACAATAGTTACCAACAAAGCAGTATCAGTAAAAGAGGATTGAGCATTACCTGATGTTGAAGAAATATTCAGATCAAAACCCTGAGCACATTGAGTTTCGGAAACACCAGACACAACACACCATCCATCATATCGGGAACCGACACTCCTATCTAGATGGATGTGCTTCAATATACGAAGACACAACAAGAATGTCTTTAGTAGCTTTGGGAGACTCAGATTGTGATGAAGACATGGTTGATTCTGAGAGAGGGAAGACACAAAAAGAGGGTTTGGGGTATTTAGAGAGAAAAGAAGGACCGATTATAATAAGGTGTGAGAAAAATGATGGGTAGTCAGGTCAGTTTAAAAGGTATGAGAAGAAGCGGAGGCAATTAATGATGTGACACACTAGTAGTTCAAAATACATATGACTGTAGGAGGAACTACTAATCTGAGTCATGGGAACCAGGTTCCTTGACAAATTTTATAAATACGAGCATCATCCTTCCAAAAGTTTGCAATGTCATTAGCCACTTGTTTGTCTTGTAGTTTCCATGCGTGTTTACCTGTAACGGTATAGAATTGAGTTAGAAGTTGCCAGAAAATACTTTTTAGCAATTTACCTTACCATCCTTTCATAGCCAATCATCGAGGGACCAAGTTCTCTTCCATATTAAGAACACTTGTATTGTCACATAGCAGTTGCACACAATCAAAGAATACACCAAAGTCTTCCAATCATTGCTCAATCCACAATAGTTTGGCACAACATGAGGCAGCTACTATCTATTCAGCTTTTGTAGTAGAGAGGGCCATAGAATTTTGTTTCTTTGTACTCCATGAAATCAAGCAAGATCCCAAAAAGTATGCCATGCCAGATGTGCTCTTTCTATCCACCAGATAACCAGATAATCAACATCAGCATACCCAATCAAGTCAAAATTATCTCCTGAGGGATAATAAAGGACCAGATCCTGCATTCCTTTGAGATACCTCAGAATTCTTTTGACAACTTTCAAATGAGATTCTTTAGGACTTGATTGGAATCTAGCACACAACCTAATACTAAACACAATGTCAGGTATGCTGGCTGTTAGGTATAAGAGAGATCCAATGATACCCGGATACATAGTTTTATTTACAGGGGAACCAGGTTCGTCCATATCTAGACAGGTGGTAGTAGCAATGAGAGTATTAATGGTCTTTGAGCTTTCCATCTCAAACCATTTCAGAAGCTCTTTAATGTATTTCTGCTGACTTATCATCATTCCCTTAGGGGTTTTCTTAACTTGCAACCCTAAGAAAAAATTCAATTCCCCCATCATGCTCATTTCAAACTCGCTTCCCATAAGCTTTGCAAACTCCTCACACAAGGAATCATTTGTTGCACCAAAGATGATATTGTCAATATAGACTTGCACGATGAGCAGGTTCCTCCCCAGTTTCTTCAAAAATAGGGTGTTGTTCTTGTAAAGCCATTTTCAAGAAGAAATTTGGACAACACTTCATACCATGCACGAGGGGCCTGTTTCAACCCATATAATGTCTTGTCAAGTTTGAACACATGTTCAAGATGCTCATGACACTCAAAACCAGGTGGTTGTTTGACAAAAACTTCTTCCTTTAAATATCCATTCAGAAATTCACTTTTGACATCCATTTGGAACAGTTTGAATTCCATATGAGATGCAAAGGCAATAAGAATTCTGATGGCTTCCATTCGAGCAACTGGGGCAGAAGTCTCATCATAGTCAATTTCTTCTTCTTGATTATAGTTTTGGACCACCAGCTTGGCTTTACTTCTCATTATATTGCCAAATTTATCAAGCTTGTTTCTGAATACCTACCTAGTTCCAATAATAGCTATATCGGAGGGTCGAGAAACCAGGTGCCACACGTTGTTTCTCTCAAATTGATGGAGCTCCTCTTGCATGGCAGCAATCTAGTCAACATCTTTCAATGCTTTCTTGATATTTTTCGGCTCAATTTGAGACAAGAAAGCTGAGAAAGCAAACATGTTTCTTGCCTTGGATCTAGTCTGAATCCCTAAATCCAGAGGAGTGATTACGTTTTGGAGAGGATGTGAGCGTTTGTGCTTCCAGACACCTGGGTTTTAGGATCTGAGGGACCAGGTTCCGCCATGTGAGACCCATCATTGGCATCGATGGAAGTTTGAAAATCACTTCTTTGATATGCATCAGGAGTGCTTGACACAGCATCAACAACTCTATTGTCAGCTTCCGTTGTTGTGATGGAAGGACCAGGTTCCTCCAAATCAGCTGGAAGTTCTTCTGCATTTTCTTCACTGGATTCCTTGACTTGACTTATTAGATCACCCTTCCCATTTTCCATATCAATAACCTCTCCAGGGTCCTTTGAATAATCTCCATCTTGATCATACTTATCATGTGATTCTTGAATAGTCATCAACAATAACGAAGATGTACTTCTTTCCTCCTCTGTCAGGCATCCTCATAGGTCCACACAAATCCATATGAAGAGGATCCAGTTGCCTTGAGGTGCTCACTTCCTTCTTTAGCTTGAATGAGGACTTGACTTGCTTCCTTTTCACTCATGTATCACACACCTTGTGATTTTTGAACTTAGACTTCGGCAACCCACGAACTAGGTCCTTCTTGATCAGCTTGTTCAACAGAGTGAAGCTTGCATGTCCCAATCTTTTATGCCATAGTTTAGCATCATCATCAACGGCACTCAGACATGTAAGATCACCACCATAAGATATTCAAAGTCTGCAACATAAATATTTTTGAACCTTTTGCAATCAGAACCACTTCACTAGTAATAAGATTGGTGACAGTGCAAGACTTTGACAGGAACTCCACATTGTTTCCTTTGTCGCAGATTTGAGAGAAACTCAACAGGCAATACTTCAAGCCATCCACATAATACATATTCTCAATTGACTGAGAGAGTGTTTTCCCAATATTTCATTTCCAAAGGATACACTCCCACCTTGCAGGGCCTTGAGTGAAAGGAAATCATCCATTCTTTCAGTCATGTATTAAGAGCAGACACTATCCATGTACCATTTTTGACTACTTCCTTTCACTACTGCCTGCACAAGGGAATAAGAGATTAGTTTTAGGAACCTAAACAAGTTTATGTCCATTGTAATGAGGGAAGGGGCAAATCAAATTTCTTTTTGTCTATGTAGGAATCACATTTATTTTTCATAGAATGAGGTTCCTTAGTAGTAAAATCTTTTTCGACAAAAACTTTATTTTTCTATTGTGACTGATAACTAGCTTTATACTCACTGTGGTAAGACTGGTCATTACAAAGATGAGTATAAAGCTAGTTATCAGTCACAATAACATACTTCTATGTGGTTTATATGGGATTTTTCCTTGTGGGACCTTATTCCTTACATGTTCCCTGCATTACTTTTATACATAGACATTATTACATCAGAGGACCAGGTACATTTAAGTGACTTATCAAGATCACTTTTAACCATTTTCAAATCCTCCTGAAGTTGTCTATTCTTTTCAAGCTCAGCAACAAGACTTGTTTTAACTTTCTTAAGCTCACTCTCAATCTCAAGTTGAGCCTCACTAGCCAGTTCTTTACCCTTAGTATTGTCCATCCATTTTTTCATTTGGTTTTTCAACAAGTTATTTTCTCAAGTTACTTATTCCACTTGTTCCTTCAAGTCTATAATGGAAACTACCATACCATTCCTCACTTATTCTATGTCACCAATTTCTTCTATTAAAGTATTTTTCTCGTTAATAAGGCTATGATAGACATCAATCAACACATTTTTTAAGGACATCAATTTTTTCTTAGAGTAAGTTTTTGTAACGACCCGACTTGTCATTTTAAGAATTAATGCCCCGTTAAGTGACTTAAGGTCTCGAGCAGCTTCATAATATGTATTATGACCCACGGGTGTGGTCGACTTTGATTTTCGGAAGATTCAAAATTTAATTAAAAGAACAATTCTCATTTTTGAAGCTTAAATGAAAAGAGTTGACCGGAGATTTGATTTATGTGTAAACAACCTCGGATTCAAATTCTGATAATTTCAATAGCTCCGTATGGTAATTTTGGACTTAGGAGAATGTCCATAAAATTATTTGAAAGTCCGTAGTGGAATTTGGCTTAAAATGACGAAAATTGAATTTTTGGGAAGCTTGACCGGGGAGTTGACTTTTTGATATCGGGGTCGGAATCCAGTTCTAAAAATTTTTATAGCTCCGTTATGTCATTTATGACTTGTGTGAAAAATTTGAAGTCATTCCGGGTTGATTTGATGTGCTTCGGCACAAGATATAGAATTTGAAAGTTCAAAGTTCATAGATTTTGATTTGAGATGCGATTCGTCGTTTTGATGTTGTTTGATGTGATTTGAGGCCTCGAATAGGTCCGAGTTATGTTATGGAACTTGTTGGTATATTTGAATGGGATCCCCGAGTGGCTCGGTGAGTTTCGGGGTGAGTTTTGAGCGATGTCCGGGCATTTCGGCGCACTAATGTTGTTCTGGAACTTTTGGAAAAGGTGCGGACCGCAGAGGAAAAGGTGCGGACCGTAGAGAAAAAGTATGGACCGCACAATTTTGAGTGCGGCCGCACTTCAGAGGAAAAGTGCGGACCGCAGAGGACAAGTGCGGACCGCAGAGGACAAGTGCGGACCGCACAATTTTGTATGCGGTCGCACCCAGAGGAAAAGTGTGGACCGCACAATTTTGTGTGCGACCGCACTTTAGTGGTTCTGTAGGTTCGATGGTCTGACTTCGGAGGCTTATATATTTTAATTCACAATGAATTTGGAGATGATTCAAAACAAAAGTTGTAGCCCTTTGAATCTAGTTTCCAGAAAGGTATAGCACGAATCATTTGGACATTTGTACAGAAAGTTAGGGGCATTTTACTGAAGCCCGGTAAGCTGTCGCATTGAAGTGCGGCCGCACTCAAAATTGTGCGGCCGCAGAACTTGAAAATGTGCGGACCGCACATTGGAAGATCCGGCGTGGTACTATATAGCCAAGGGTTAGGGTATTATTTTATTTTTGGATTTTGGGAGCTCGGTTTGTGGCGATGTTTCATGGTATTTTCAAGAAATTCATCGAGGTAAGTGATTCTAACTCAGATTTGGTTAACATACATGAATATATCATTGCTTTCATCATTTAATCAGTATTTTGATATGGAAATTTGGGGAAAATTGTAAAAAATTCATAAAAATAAATTGTTTGGGATTTGAATACCGATTCAGAGTCGGATTTGGATAAAATTGGTATGGGTGAACTCAAATCGGAATGGGTATTCGGATTTCTTGGAAATTATGTCGGGTTCCGAGAGGCGAGCCCCCGCGTTGACTTTTGTTGACTTTTTAGAATAAAATTTTAAGTTGACGCTTTATTATCCGGAATTATTTTCGATGAATTTTAATGAAGTTATACAATTAATTTGGATAGATTTGAGATGTCCGGAGGTCAATTCAAGCAAGAAGGCGATTTTGGAATATCGACATAACTTCAAAAAAGTAAGTATCTTGCCTAACCTTGAGTGAGAGAATTACCCCTTAGGCATTGAGTCTTATGTGGAAAACTGTGTAATTGAAAACTATGTACGCGAGGTGAGGAGTACGTACTTGGTTTATATGTGCAAATTATATCGGCTAAAATTCTTAGATGCCCTTATGTACTAAATTAGAAATTATTGGCACTTATTAAATCATCTATTTGTCATGCCTAAATTCTTGTTTGTTGAATCTATTTTTATATGATGATTTGGTATGATTGTCACCTTGATTTTTATGTGAATCCCGTATTTTTGTTGAGTTGATATTTTCTGGAGATAATTTCATTATGGATTATTCATTGCAGATAATTTATTAAATAATTTTAAAATGAGGCATTAATCTATTTGCCAAAATTTTAGATTAAAGAAGGTGTTGTTCCTTGATGAATTACTTTCCAGTTCATGTTGTTGAAATTGGTATTGAGTTATAAAGGTTGTAAATCATACTGATGCAAAGTGTTAAATTGTGAAATATTATTTAGTTGAGTTGTTCACTCCCGAATATTTTGTTAAGATTTTGTGTGTACATTATGGTCGAGCCATGGGCTTCTTATTTTAGGAAATAATATATTGTTGATTTCTATGATAAGTTATAATATTTGAGCACTTGATGTGCAATTTTTGATATGTTGTAATATTTGAGCACTTGATGTGTAATTTTTGATATGTTATAATATTTGAGCACTTGATGTGTAATTTGTGATATGTTATAATATTTGAGCACTTGATGTGCAACTTGTGATATGTAGTAAAATTTGAGTACTTGAGGTGCAACTTGTGATATGTTTTGATATTTGAGCACTTGATGTGCAATTTATAATATATTGTGATATTTGAGAACTTGAGGTGTAGGTTGTGTTATGCTGTGATAATCAGGCACTTGAGGTGCGAATTGTGATATTGATATGCATGCGGTGGTATAAGATCTGGGTGTTGAAACGCATGCGGTGAGATAAGGGAGGTTTGATACGCGTGGCTAGTAGGGGAACTACTAGAAGCCATGCGGTGTGATAAGGATGGCTAAAACGCGGGATGCTATTTCTGAAAAAATAATTTTTAAAAACTAAATGTGAAGGCTCCCACAGTGATATAAGGAAAGATTGTGAATTTATTTATAATTTGGGACTACGAGGCGGTACCTCGAGAGTGCCCTTTGTTGAAATTTATTTATGATTTGGGACTACGAGCCGGTACCTCAGGAGTGCCTTTTGTTGATATTTCTCTATGGCTGCACTTGCCTTTGGTTATTTTGTTTTTTCGTAATTTGTAAATTCTTGTGTTTTCTGTGATGTATTATTTTGACTTAATATTAAGTGTTTTGTAGTTCTTATTGTATTGTGTTGACCTTGACTTATTCAAACGAGACTTTGAGGATTTGTATTTCTGGGTTGTACTTGTTTTTGATGATTGAGTTGTTTTAAATAAAAGAAATTTTCTAGTATGTTTTAATTTAATAAATTTTATATCCAAATCAGTAGCTTATTTGATACTTTATTTTAATTGAAATTTTATTTTTCTTCACTCAAATAATTTCTAAAATAAACTTATTTCTTTGTTGATTTCTTACTTAATTTAAAGATTTTAACCTTACTTTATTGAAACTAAATTGATCATGCGGATCTTATATACATTGATATTTTGGTACGTGAGTTATCCGTGCGGTTATAAAAATAATATGGGCATGAGGTGCCGGGTAAAATATGATAATTTTATTATTAACACGTGAGTTGTCCGTGCGGTTGTGATAGAAATATGGGCACGAGATGCCGTGAAAAATATGAAAGTGGGCTGAGACCCGAAATTTTTATGATTGTGAAATGAGGCGTCACATGGTGACTTTTACTTGAAAATATATTTATTTGAAAGAAGTATATTGGAAAGATATTTATTCAAAAGAAGTATATTCGAAAGATATTTATCTGAAAGAATAATATGTGAAGGATTTATATTTGAAGGACTTGATTAATTGATTGTACTTGTGTTCCTTATTCATATGAAAACTAATTATGATGTTCTTGTTGCCTTGTTGTTATATCACTGGTTGATTTTGTTGTTACCATTGCTAGTTGTTTTCCAGTACTAGTGTATACTGCTATATTGCACAGGTTATTTGACTAGTGATTGTCTTGACTGTACCTCGTCACTACTCCACCGAGGTTAGTCTTGATACTTACTGGGTACCGACTGTGGTATACTCATACTATACTTCTGCATATTTTTGTGCAGAGTCGGGTATTGGAGATATCAGACTCGGGCAGAGTTAAGGTGTTGATCGCAAGGATTCAAGGTAGAGCTGCTTGGTCATCGCAGTCCCTTGGAGTCTTTCCATTTTATTGTACTGTCAACTCTTATTCGAACAGTATTGTATATTCGATCTTTGAGATCATTGCATGTATTCAGTTAGAGTTCGTGACTCAGTATTACCAGTCTTGGGAATGTGATATAATTATTTTTGTTGTTGGTTTCGATTATTAAAAAAATGACTTGATTTGTAATCGTAATTGGCTTACCTTGTCTTAGAGACTAAGTGCTATCACGACGCCTGTGGTGGGATTTCGGGTCGTGACAAGTTGGTATCAGAGCTCTAGGTTCATAGGTTCTACGAGTCACACAAAGTTTAGTAGAGTATTGTGGATCGGTACGGAGACGTCTGTACTTATCTTCGAGATGCTACAGAGCTAGTAGGTAAAATCTCCACTTCTTTCATTCCTTATCGTGCGACATTTATTTAGCTTGAAATATATATCTTATGTTCTTTTCCATCCACTCGTGTATGAAATTACGCACTCGGTATCAACTATGCGCCAACGGTTCGTGATACTACAGAGGGGTTATAAAGGAGTCAGGGTTGCTCAACCATTGTTACCACGTGTCGTCCAGATCGAGGATGCGGAAGTATTGAGAGATCATTCAGTTGTGCACATGGGGGTGCAACAGGTTCTAATACTTGGTTGATAAGTACGATCTTAAGAAGGTTTAATTAGTTGTCTAATTGTCACAATTATGGTAAGGTCACGAGGTGGATGTAGATCTGAAGATAGTTGGTGGAATTAGAGACTATGTGGTTCGTATGAGATTTCTATTTAGCGAAGGATACATACTAGCAGCCAAGACACTAGAGGAAGCGAGTTTAACTGTCACGAGGATGACATGTGCCAAATAAATGGCTTGAGTTATCTTATGACCGGTGTCATACGAGCGATGAAGGTTAGTATTGTGGATCATCAAAATGTGTCTTATGGCTTCGCGCCAAGTGAGGGGAGTCCACTATCAACGATCAGATTGCGGGGTCATGTGTTATATCAATTTTGGCCTGAGATGTATTTATGTGGTATTGAAAGGTTCTCCGAAACTTGTATATGATTAAGAGCTGAGATTTGTATGGGATGATGTTGGGACTTGCGATATTCCCGTGTCCTTAATAATTCTACATTTCAGTATCAACGGGGTCATGGAAACAATTTCAGAATACTCGGAGTGATCCAATAAGTTCTTTTAATACACCACCGACACAGGGTTCCTATAATGGTTATTCCAGTTATCTGGCATAGACTCAGTATGAGCAGCCGAACCTGCAGAGGTTTTGTTATCAGTGTGGTGATAATAGGCACATCATGAGAGATTGTCCCAGACTTGGGAGAGGCAGATTTCATCAGAATACTCGGGCTACAAGCTCTATTCCAGTTACTACCCCACATGCACAGTCAGTTAGAGGTAGAGGACATGTGGGTAGAGGGCGCCTTAGAGGTGGAGGTCCAGCCCGTTAATATAATTGATATGGTATGGCTGAGGCTTCTACACTAGATGGTATCATTATAGGTACGATCCTGATTTGTTATAAAGGAATATTTTCCTTAGTTTGATTTGGTTCTGAGTATCGAGGCGAGTCCTCCTGTTATGTTCCACTTATGGGTGAGCTTTGTAATTTCGAAACCTTTTTATGTGTTTATCCCTGTTGGGAGATTTGATGGTGTTAGCCCGTCTCTATCATTTTTATTTTGAACACCATTGAGGACTATAAGTCCAAAAGTGACTTTCTAATACTCTCTACAGTGGGTTTTGATGTGATTTCAGAATAATTGGTTTCAGTTTTATGAATTATATGCCCTATTGGAATGGGGTTCATTATGTGTTGTGAAAATTATTTATGAAATTTATTGAAAAGAAGAAAGAGAGGAAATTGAAAATTGTGGTTGGCACGATGTGCAAAATACTTGTAATTCGGAGTTGAGGACGAGATCCTCGCATTTTAATATGATTTGATATATTTAAACCGGGCTACGAGCCGCGGTGGAAGTTAAATAAGGACGAGATTCTTTTGATGAAAATTTATGTGTTTAAATTCTCCCTTGTGAAATTAAAATTTATACTATAGTACTTATAGGGAGTCATGCATGTTAGGCTTATTTGAAAAAAATCAATCTTGTATGAATTTCTCTGTGCATAATTTGCCATATTCGTATTGTAATTATTGAGTTTTAGCCTACGAGGTGAGTGCCCAGGTGGTGTTAAATATGACCCGGTAATTTGGATAAATAACTATGAGGTCTTCATGACTCATGTGTTGTCGTCAATGTTGTGAAAATTACATATGAAATTTTGGTTAAGATGAGATTAATTGAGGATGCTGAAATTAATTATAAACATCTATTATGACCAGATATGTGGTTATGGACATACGTATGATATGTGCATAGCCACGGATTGCTACAGTCGGTTGAGACTAATAACGTGTGTTGATGTAAGGAATTTAAAATTTATTTGGAGTGTACGGAATTAGCTTAAAGGCTTATAAGTGTGAATAAAAAAAATAATATCCACTGAGATGATGTTATCAAACCCCTGTTAAATTTACGGTGATGTAGAATCACCCGTGAGTATGTGTGAAATAATGCACTCAGTAATCTAATGCCATCGGAATAATTCTTGGCACGTTCGAGGATGAATGTATGTTTAAGATGGGAGAATGTAACGACCCGACTTGTCATTTTAAGAATTAATGTCCCGTTCAGTGACTTAAGGTCTCGAGCAGCTTCGTAATATGTATTATGACCCGCAGGTATGGTCGAGTTTGATTTTCGAAAAATTCAGAATTTATTTAAAAGAACAATTCTCATTTTTTAAGCTTAAATGAAAAGAGTTGACCGGAGATTTGACTTATGTGTAAACGACCTCGTATTCGAATTCTGATGATTCCAATAGCTCCATATGGTGATTTTGGACTTAGGAGCGTGTGCGGAAAATTATTTGGAAGTCCGTAGTGGAATTTGGCTTGAAATGACGAAAATTGAATTTTTGAGAAATTTGACCGGGGAGTTGACTTTTTGATATCAGGGTTAGAATCCAGTTCTGTAAATTTTAATAGCTCCTTTATGTCATTTATGACTTGTGTGCAAAATTTGAAGTCATACTGGCTTGATTTGATGTGTTTCGGCACAAGATATAGAATTTGATAGTTCAAAGTTTATAGATTTTGATTTGATGTGCGATTCATCGTTTTGATATTGTTTGATGTGATTTGAGGCCTCGAGAAGGTCCGCATTATGTTATGGAACTTGTTGGTATATTTGAACGATATCCCGAGTGGCTCGGTGAGTTTCGAGGTGAGTATTGAGCGATGTGCGGACATTTCGGCGCTTTAATGTTGTTCAGGAACTTTTGGAAAAGGTGCGGACCGCAGAGGAAAAGTGCGAGTGCGGCCGTACTTCATAGGAAAAGTACGAACCGCAGAGGACAAGTGCGGGCCGCACAATCTTGTGTGCGGACGCACCCAGAGGAAAAGTGTGGACCGCATAATTTTGTGTGCGGCCGCACTTTAGCGGTTCTGCAGGTTTGATGGTCCGATTTCGGAGGCTTATATCTTTTAATCCACAACGAATTTGAAGATAATTCAAAAACAAAAGTTGTAGCCCTTTAAAATTAGTTTTTAGCAAGGTATAGCATGAATCATTTAGACATTTGTACAAAAGATTATGGGCATTTTACTGAAGCCTGGTAAGCTGTCACAGTGAAGTGCGGCCGCACTCAAAATTGTGCGGCTGCAGAACTTGAAAATGTGCGGCAGCACATGAAAATGTGTGGACCGCACATTGGGAGATCAGACATAGTACTATATAGCCGAGGGTTAGGGTATTATTTTATTTTTGGACTTTGGGATCTCGGTTTATTGCGATATTTCGTGGGATTTTCAAGAAATTCATCGGGGTAAGTGATTCTAACTCAAATTTGGTTAACATATATGAATATATCATTATTTTCATCATTTAATCAGTATTTTGAGATAGAAATTTGGGAAAAATTGTAGAAATTTCATAAAAATGAATTTGTTAGGATCTGAATACCGATTCGGAGTCGGATTTAGATAAGATTGGTATGGTTGAACTCGTATCGGAATAGGTGTTCGAATTTCATAAAAATTATGTCTGGTTCCGAGAGGCGGGCCCCGCGTTGACTTTTGTTGACTTTTTAGAATAAAATTTTAAATTGACGCTTTAATATCCAAAATTATTTTCGATGAATTTTAATCAAGTTATACAATTAATTTGGATAGATTTGAGCTGTCCGGAGGTCAATTCAAGCAAGAATGCTATTTTGGAATATCAACATAACTTCAAAAAGACAAGTATCCTGCCTAACCTTGAGTGGGGGAATTACACCTTAGGCATTGAGTTTTATGTGAAAAACTGTGTAATTGAAAACCATGTACGCGAGGTGACGAGTACGTACTTGGTTTATATGTGCAAATTATATCGGCTAAAATTCTTAGATGCCCATATGTACTAAATTGGAAATTATTAGCACTTATTAAATCCTCTATTTGTCATGCCTAAATCCTTGTTTGTTGAATTTGTTTTTATATGATGATTTGGTATGATTGTCACCTTGATTTTTATGTGAATTCCGTATTTTTGTTGAGTTGATATTTTATGGAGATAATTTCATTATGGATTATTCATTGCAAATAATTTATTAAATAATTTTAAAATGAGGCATTAATCTATTTGCCAAAATTTTGGATTAAAGAAGGTGTTGTTCCTTGATGAATTACTTTTCAGTTCATGTTGTTGAAATTGGTATTGAGTTATAAAGGCTGTAAATCATACTGATGCAAAGTGTTAAATTATGAAATATTATTTAGTTGAGTTATTCACTCCCGAATATTTTGTTAAGATTTTGTGTGTACATTATGGTCGAGTCATGGGCTCCTTATTTTGGAAAATAATGTATTGTTGATTTCTATAACAAGTTATAATATTTGAGCACTTGATGTGCAATTTTTGATATGTTGTAATATTTGAGCACTTGATGTGCAATTTATGATATGTTGTAATATTTGAGCACTTGATGTGCAATTTGTGATATGTTATAATATTTGAGCACTTGAGGTGCAACTTGTGATATGTTTTGATATTTGAGCACTTGATGTGCAATTTACAATATGTTATGATATTTGAGCACTTGAGGTGCAGGTTGTGTTATGTTGTGATAATCGGGCACTTGAGGTGCGAATTGTGATATATTATGATATTGATACGCATGCGGTGGTATAAGATCTGGGTGTTGAAACGCATGCGGTGAGATAAGGGGGGCTTGATACGCGTGGCTAGTAGGGGAACTACTAGAAGCCATGCGGTGTAATAAGGATGGCTAAAACGCGGGATGCTATTTCTGAAAAAATAATTTTTAAAAACTAAATGTGAAGGCTCCCGCGGTGATATAAGAAAAGATTGTGAATTTATTTATAATTTGGGACTACGAGGCGGTACCTCGGGAGTGCCCTTTGTTGAAATTTATTTATGATTTGGGACTACGAGTCGGTACCTCAGGAGTGCCTTTTGTTGATATTTCTCTATGGCTGCACTTGCCTTTGGTTATTTTATTTTTCCGTAATTTGTAAACTCTTGTGTTTTTCGTGATGTATTATTTGACTTAATATTAAGTGTTTTGTATTTCTTGTTGTATTATGTTGACCTTGACTTTTTCAAACGAGACTTTGAGGATTTGTATTTCTGGGTTGTACTTGTTTTTGATGATTGAGTTGTTTTAAATAAAAGAAAATTTCTAGTATGTTTTAATTTAATAAATTTTATATCCAAATCAGTAGCTTATCTGATACTTTATTTTAATAAAAACATCATTTTTCCTCACTCAAACGATTTCTAAAATAAACTTATCTTTTTGTTGATTTCTTACTTGATTTAAAGATTTTAACCTTACTTTATTGAAAATAAATTGATCATGCGGATCTTATATACATTGATATTTTGGTACGTGAGTTGTCCGTGCGGTTATGAAAATAATATGGGCATGAGGTACCGAGGAAAAATATGATGATTTTATTATTGACACGTGAGTTGTCGGTATGGTTGTGATAGAAATATGGGCACGAGGTGCCGTGAAAAATATAAAAGTGGGCTAAAACCCGAAATTTTTATGATTGTGAAATGAGGCGTCACATGGTGACTTTTACTTGAAAATATATTTATTTAAATGAAGTATATTCGAAAGATATTTATTCAAAAGAAGTATATTCGAAAGATATTTATCTTAAAGAATAATATGTGAAGGATTTATATTTGAAGGACTTGATTAATTAATTGAACTTATGTTCCTTATTCGTCTGAGCAATAATTATGATATTCTTGTTGCCTTGTTGTTATATCACTGGTTGATTTTGTTGTTATCATTGCTAGTTATTTTCCAGTACTATTGTATACTGTTATATTGCACAGGTTATTTGACTAGTGAGTGTCTTGACTGTACCTCGTCACTACTCTACCGAGGTTAGTCTTGATACTTACTGGGTACTGACTGTGGTGTACTCATACTACACGTTTGCACATTTTTGTGCAGAGTTAGGTATTGGAGATATCGGACTCGGGCAGAGTTAGGGTGTTGATCGCAAGGATTCAAGGTAGAGTTTCTTGGTCGTCGTAGTCCCTTGGAGTCTTTCCATTTTATTGTATTGTCAACTCTTATTCGAACAGTATTGTATATTCGATCTTTGAGATCATTGCATGTATTCAGTTAGAGTTCATGACTCAGTATTACCAGTCTTGGGAAGGTGTTATAATTATTTCCGTAGTTGGTTTCGATTATAAAAAAAATGACTTGAATTGTAATTGTATTCAGCTTACCTAGTCTTAGAGACTAAGTTCCATCACGACGCCTGTGGTGGGATTTCAGGTCGTGACAGTTTTCAAATTTCTTTAAACATTAAGAAAACTTACCTCATCTTCCTCCTTGTCCTCATCATCATCAGATTTGTCCATGAGTGCCAAGATTGACTCATATTCTGAAGATCCATTGTCATCAACCATCATAGATGTATCTCCTTGGTCATTTTCACCTTCAGATTCACTGGAGGAATCTCCCCAGACAACCAGGGCTTGCTTTTCCGTGTTGTCAGCAACATTTCTTCTTTTGAACTTCTGTCAGGAACCTGGTTCCTCTTAGTCGCCTTATCAATGTTGGTTTTGTAATGATCCTGCTTATGAAGATGACAGTCTTTAATGTAGTGTCCAGACTTTCCACACTTATGGAAGCAATCATTTTCTTTGAAATTCCTGTTGGAACTTCCTTTCTTTGGAATCCTACCATTTTTTCGAATCATTTCTTGGAATCTTCGAGTGAGATAGTCCATGTTGGATTCATCACCACTTGAGTCCTTATTGGCAGCCTTGAGAACCAGGTTCTTCTCCTTCTTGGGCTCTCTTCTTTCAAGATCCTTCTTTCTCTTCATCTCATAAGTTTTGAGATTTCCAATGAATTCATCAATGGTCAGCTTCTGCAGATCCTTGGCTTCAGTGATAGCATTCACTTTACTTTCCTAGGAACCTGATAAAACAATGAGTATCTTTCAAACTAGCTTGTTTCTTAGGATGACTTCTCCAAGGGAGTGAAGCTCATTGATAATGGAGGTGAAACTTGTGTGCATATCTTGAATAGACTCATCCTCCTTCATTTTGAAAAGCTCATACTCAGTAGTAAGCATATCAATTTTGGACTGCTTAACCTGAGTAGTTCCCTCAGGGGCAGTTTGAAGAGCTTCCCAGATCTCCTTAGCAGACTAACAAGCTGAGATGTAGTTGCATTCATCTGGTCGGATGCTACAAACAAGAATCTTCTTTGCCCTAAAATTCTTCTCAATAACCTTTCTATCAGCATCGTTGTACTCTTTTATTGTTTTTGGGACTGTAACTGTTCCCTCACCAACAATTTTCATGGGAACAAAAGGTCCATCACATATTACATCCCACAAATCTGAGTCCTCAGTCATGATGAAGTCATGCATTCTTGTTTTCCACCAACCATAGTATTGGCCTTTGAATCTTGGTGGTAAGTACGTTGATTGTCCTTTCTCGAAGTTTGGTGGAGCATCCATGTAGATCTTTCCTAGGAGTTTACCTTTTTGAAAGAACTTTCTCTGATACCAATTAATGGAAACTTAGTGTCCACCAAACTATATAGAGAACCTGGTACTCTATCAGTTCCCACGGAACACACACACACAACGGTAAGTAAATAACACAACAATATTTTACATGAAAAACTCCTAACTCACGGGATTAAAACCCACTACCTACACTGTAGGATTTCAACTTTACTAACCGAGCAACTTAACATTACAACCTATTGTAACCTAAGAATTAAACTCTTAATCCCTCACCTACTTGCAATAATTATATTACAAGCCTCTTTGTAATAACTCTATTACAAAGCAACAAATCTTGACTAACTCTAGTCAAGAAACTAAATCAAACAGTTGTTTAAATCTGTCCTACAAAGACACTTCTTGAAAGTAGTGTAGGATTACAAATGAAGAACAAATAACAAAGACTCAACAAACCTAAGGACTTAAGATATCTTCAATCTTTGGATCTACTCCTTGAGGTTGCAGCTGTTTTGCTCATGAGAGAGATGGTGGCTAGCACTTGAGAGAGAAAATCAATTTTAGGTTTTTGCAAGTATTAGACAATGAAATCCCTTGCCTCATGTTCCTTCTTTACTTCTTTGTCTTTTGTGAAAGACAAAGTGTCCCTCATTAGTTGTGGAAAGTCTTTTTCTTCTCTTTATATTGAAATACTATTTGTTGGGCTTGTAACGAGTTAGTAAAAGGAAGTGACCTCACGCACATAAGAAATTGATCCTAAAGGCAAAACGGATCGATTTGTCCCGCACAAAAGATATACGTGAGGAAAGTAGACCTTGACTAAGAATGGCAAGTAGAAAACAAAATCATAGTATTGTATTGTCGAGCGGATGGAAAGGGGGGAAAAGCAAAATGTTTTTTTTTTTGTTTTGAAAATAAAGAGATAGTCGTCATCACTAGTTAATGTGTGTCAATCAATCAATTTTTCTCATTAGTTAATTAACTTCGTCAGGCCCTTCCCCTCTTTATATTTCTCTATTCTATCCTCGTATCATATCATACTATATTATACGTGTGAACACTTTCACTAGAAGTTATTTTATTAAAATCTCTTTCAAACATTGATCGACTATTTTACCCTTTTATTACACATATTCAATTTGTTATTATTATACAAATATGTAAATATACGTCATAGACTCTTGTATGGACTACTATTCAATTGTAAGTTACAATTAGCAAGACAATAAAGAGTTACTACTATTTAATTTTATATATGTATGTTTCTACATTTTGCTTGGCATTTGGAGGTGCGTGCTAGAACTTCTAGCAATAATTACATACTTAAAAGTTACTAATTAAATAGTTATTCTGAAATTTAAGCCTCTCTAATGTGCCGTGTTTGTTTCACTTGTAACGGAAATGAAGAAAAATAGCTAATTAACCTTTCATTATCGTGACTTTTGAGATTTTTACATTATCCTTGAGTGTACTTTTTGCTTGTGTCATGTGAAAATAATATTTTTTTCATTGATTTACAATAACATTATTGGCTATTTACTGTCAATGACAAGTGAGTTATCATCTTGATTATCTAGGTGTTGGGCAATGAAAATTCAAAAGGCCTTATTCATATATTGTTGTATATGCTCTGTATTTTCTACCGAGTTTAGAGCCCTAGCATTATTGTCGAGGCCAAGGCAAATATTATGTTGCCAGATGAACTCTTCATGTATTCTCTTTGTTATTTTTGTTCATTTGTCTTCTGTTTACTCATATGTCTTTTCTATTATTGCTTAGCGTTTGAAATATATAAATTCTGATTGTGTTTGTATACATAATTCTTTTATTGTGTCATAATTAACTATTTAGTTGTCAATCCATTTAAATTATAGTATTTAGAGGTTTTTAGTGCATAAATATGTTTTTTTTGTCATTGTGGTGTTATAACTTTAGTCTCATTCTATGTTTTCTTTTATTTATTTCTTTTGAGACTACGAGATTCAAATTTTTGTTTTGTGTGTAATTTTGAGTACTTGGCTGAGTAAAGAGAAATATTTAATTAGTGAGTGCAAGTTAGATTTTATTATAATTTTATTTTTATTTCTACTTCTGAGAAAGTATTTATAAATTTGAACGAACAATCCTACTTTTGAACATTTGGGGAGAAGATAAATGTATAGTCATTATGCTTTGTTTGGAGGTTTTGTTGAAATATGTATTTTTCCATGTTTTTTCTATTTTTGTTAAGGCTATTTACATGCGTTTATTAAATTTAGAGCAGGAATTCATCAACATATTTGTACCATTAGATGTTATATTATCTTAATTAGCTTCAAACACTTCTTGCTAAATGAAAATACACCACTCCACTGTTATGTATTTAATGAATAAAATTTAAATGCTAAAATTGATATTTTTTATTAGTTGTAACATTCCCTATTTGATAACTTAATATTTTTTTAAAATTTATCGATATTTTATAATAATGATAAGGAACCAATGTGGAACGTTACGAGAAACTAGTTTGTTTATATGTCCGAGAGTAGCTCAAAACATTATTTAAGAAAGAAGAAAGCACTTCAAGCGCCACGTATCAGTTCCGTTTAATTATTTTATGAACATGAGGAGGCTGTGGTCATTAGAAAAAGAAGATCAAGTCAAATATAAGAATAAATAATGAATTAAAAACACTCTAAGTAAACTGAAACTCGATACAATTTATTTACTTAAAAAAATATTTTTAGGTTACAATGATAATGACCGGAAGTAGCTGGTAATACGAATGCCATTAAGTGAGTGGAAACACAAAATCATGTTTTTAAACTCTTTTTTAGGTGGCTAAATTATATAGTAGGCACGTGCATTTCGTGGTCTGGCACGTGAGATTTCTGGTAGTTGACTTCCCTTGAACAAAATTCTTCCAAGTTCAAAGATCCGCGTACTAGTTCGTGTACCAGGTGTAGTGAATTACTATACTAATTACTCTTCATACAGGCAGTTTGGACTGTTTATAACGAGTGAAAGTGAGAAAAGAAACCACTTCTATCATTAATAAAGGGGGTAAACTTTAGGGTACTATTAGTATTAGTGAGTAAACAGGTACCTATATCTAAGTCACTTATATAACATCAATTTCCTATAGATTAGATCTTCTTTTTTTTTAATAAGGTAGGATTTATTATATACCATTAAAAATTAAGTATTACAAACGATACTACTGCCACGATGGGCAATATTACGTACCTATACCACGTAGGGCATTTTCATTGCCTAAAGTAGCCAATCTAGTACATAGATTATCCGAGATATATATATCTAACCCTCTAGGTCCTTAGGGTAGGCATCCATCAAAAGTTCTAGGCGTTATATAGATACATAATTTATTAGAGTTGGACCGCTTGAGAGTTTTTTTAGCCAAAAAGATGTGCCATTATGCCAAACTTATCTGAAGAGGGGAGTGATTAAGAATATAATCAATGGTACTCCATGATTGATTCTTGATTGGAAGTAAAGAATATAATCTTAGCTTGAAATAAAGAGTGAAGCTTGATCTCTCCTTCTAGTTGGATTGAGGCAATGATGGTTACTGAGTTGTAAAATAGCAAGAAAACGTCATCATTTCATTTAAATTTTATGGTGTCATTTCAGAACATGATTTATCCATGTTTTTAACAATTTAGCATCCTCACAATCTTCTTTAAAAAAAAGGCATCTAGCGACTGACAACAAATCATATGTTTATACCACACGTAATCATTCATTTTCTTTTCAAAGGCTACATCATGCATCAACCTCCATATTCCATTATCTTACTTTTTCCTCAATTAAGAAATGGTTTTGCCAGTCAAATACCTTAATAGGATACAACCATGTCATAGGGAATGAATTAATTGATAAATTATCCTTTTTTTGTCAAAACTTCTATCTATTTTAGGCACAAATTTAACTAGACTTGCAGCCAAAAAGACTTGGCATATGTGTGCATGCATGCAAGTGAAAACACAATTAAGGTAATTTTGGAGTCTGAATTAAGATAGATAAAATTGTTTTAGGTCATTAAGGTGGTGTTTGCTTAAAAATTAATTTGACCAAGAGGTTTTGCAAAAAAATAAAAATAATAACAATAATAATAATTGCAAAAGGTATTTTTTTCCAACCAAAATAACGTGAAAGAAAAGTTTTTTCTTTGTTCTTGTAAAAACTAAATTAAAAAACAGTTTGCACACGATTAGAAAAGAATTCCAGAAACTCCTCTTTGAATGAAGTATTAGAGGACAGAAGTATAAGTAAACCTAGACGTCTTACGTGCTTTAGTCATTAATTAAGATAATCAACAGTCTTGGTAGGAAGACTTTGATAAGTACAACAACATTTTCCAAATGAAATAATAGCTCACACTAGAAAACGTGTGAAACAATCAACGTAGAAGTATTTTCGTAATATAAACAACTAAGAAGGGCAATTTGCTGAACAGGATCTAATATATATAATCCTCGTGTCTGAACACCTTCCACAAAAACCTCTGCTTTTCAAGTTTCCTTCAGCCAACCATTAATGGACCTCGAGGCTGTTCTTAGCCTCTTCGATTCGTGCTGGTTCAATCTCCAAACCCTCAATAAACATTCAAATTCAATCACTTCATCAAATCCACAGGAAAACTCATATAACAAAATTCAAGAAAATTCACCAGAAATTGCAAAAGATTCATCCCTGCTAGAAGAAATCCAACTTGGGTCACAAAGTGATGGTTTGAGCTACAATTCAGACACTTTCTCTCCAGATTCAGTTCTCCCAATAACCCATTTTCAACCAGATCCTAAAAAAGCAGAACCAAAAAAGATAAAGGGTAGACGAAAAGAGAGGAAAAGAAGAACCAAAAAGGGTCTTAGCAAGAGCTTATCCGAGCTAGAATATGAGGAGCTAAAAGGGTTTATGGATCTTGGATTTGATTTCTCAGAAGATGATGTAAATTCCAGTTTGGTTGAGATTATTCCAGGTTTACAGAAACTGAGCAAAAATAGGAGTAATGATGATCAAGAAAAGGTGAATTTTGTTGAGAAATCTCATCAGTACTCAAGAGCAATCAGGCCTTATCTTTCTGAAGCATGGGAAGTTCTTGAAAAGAGGAAGAGAATGAATTCATTGATGAATTGGAAAGTACCCGCTACCAGCAATGAAATTGACATTAAACATAATCTCAAATGGTGGGCACATACTGTTGCTTCCTCTGTTAAACAACAGAACAAAGGCTAAAACTAAAATCTAAGTAAAATTTTCTCTCCTAGGTTTTTTCTTTCTTTTTCCCACTACAAAATTTCAAAACGAAAGGAATGTTAGCACTTTGATCCTTTTTTTAGTTTCTTGACTCACATTGTTGAGCTTGAAGTTGCAATCCAAATAGGATTAGGAACAAAGCTAAATCCTCTTCTTCAAAAGAAAATAAAATCGTATTTTGGTAATGGTTTTTGGAATTTGCATTGAATTAGTCGACGCAAGTCGTAATGTGGATTGAAATGAAGTCTGTCAGGACATTGAGAAGATTGAGTCAGTCTGTAATAGTACGTGTATTTTTTTTTCCCTTCAAAAAAATCAGCCTGCAGGCTAATTAAGGTCAAATTAATGAATAAAGAATACATAGTTCCATCCATTTTTTTGTTCGGCAAAGGGCCAAATATACCCATGTACTTTTGAAAATGGTCTAAGAATACCCTTCGTTATACTATTGGATTATATATACCCTTCCTGTTATACTTTGGAACAAATATACTCTTATTTTGGATGGAGTGTCACGTGTCAGCACCAGATGAAAATGACCCTTTTTTTTTTACCCGATCAGTTTTAAAAAACTCATCACCCGACCCGTTTTAAAATTCAATTTTTTTAAAGCATATATTTTGTAAAAACTGAAAAAAATAAAATAAAAAGGAATTTGCAAAATATATTTTTTTAAATCTTTTCAGTTTTTTTAAAGTATTTGTTTTGTAAAAACTGAAAAAAAATATTTTTTTAACAAATACTTTAAAAACTAAAAAATATACATTCTGTAAAACTCGGGGCAAAAAAAGAAATTTATAAAATATATATTTTTTAGTTTTTTCAGTTTTTTAAAGTATTTTTTTTGTAAAAATTGAAGAAAAAAAAAAGAGATTTTGCAAAATATTTTTATTTTTTAAAAACTAATGCATATGCAGCCCATTGCTTTAGGAGAGTTTTTTTTTTCTAGTTTTTTTAAAAAATATTTTTTTTTTCAGTTTTTACAAAAAAAATACTTTAAAAAACGAAAAAAACTTAAAAATATATATTTTGTAAATTCCTTCTTTCATTTTTTATAGAATATATATTTTTCAGTTTTTAAAGTATTTTTAAAAAAAATATTTTTTTTTTTCAGTTTTTACAAAAAAAATACTTTAAAAAAACTGAAAAGACTTAAAAGTATATATTTTGCAAATTCTTTTTTTTTTCAGTTTTTACAAAAATAAATTTCAGTTTTTACAAAATATATGCTTTAAAGAAACTGAATTTTAAAATGGGTCGGGTGGTGGGTTTTTTAAAATGAATCGGGTAAAAAAGAAATGGGTCGTTTTCATCTGGTGCTGACACGTGGTACTCCATCCAAAATAAGGGTATATTTGTTCCAAAGTATGACGGGAAGGGTATATATAGCCCATTAGTATAACGATGGGTATTTTTAGACCATTTTCGAAAGCACAGGGGTATATTTGCCCCTTAGCCCTTTTTTGTTTGATGAAGTCTTCCAAAACCTTTCCAGCAAGTTTTTTAATAATTCAAAGATGATCACGCTATCAGAAACTCACCCCCCACGAATTCATTTTTCAATTTTCGAAAAAAATAATAAGTATTAAAGATTAATAATAATATTAGTAAATCTGATGATGTTTTGAATAATATTAATTGGAGCAAATGATATGAAATTTAATATTAAGATATTGTAAGTGATGCAAATTCGGAAGCTAAAAGATAAACGAAGAAGAAATTCAAAGAAAAACAACCAACTTTAATGGAAAACTTAACTTCCAAATGAAAATAAAGCACAAACTAGTTAGAATACCTGATGAACAAACTATAATACTATTACAATACCTGAATGAAACAAACTTGGTTGTTTACCGTTGAAAACAGATAACAATTGAATTTATACGCGGTTTTAAGGATATGTGGATTAATTCAATACAAGTAATCAATGACGTTAAATTAAGCAAATAAAAGACGTAATAAATGACCAAACCAATGATAATAGTGAGTCTGAGCTCGGTTAATGGCTTAACGAGGAACCTGCCTTCAGTTCCGAGCTTGCACTTATGAGGAACTTATGAACAAAAACAAGAACTTTGAATAACTTTTAGAAACAGAGAGAACATAAGTATATTGCCTTGGTATGCGTGTTACAGTGTGTCTAATGAATAATAAGCTTCCCATTTATATAGTAGGAGAGTTTTACCCTAGGTACAATTCTAAAAAGATAAAAATCCTCATTTTCGCTAATCACTGATTTTCTGCTAATACGGGCGGAGATTTACGCTGTGATATCCGGTTGGGCACGGACATCACGGCCCTTTGTTAGTCATGTGCGGTTATTTGGTAATGCTCTACGAACTCTTGGGACTTGAACCGGACCCAGAGGACATGGTCCCGATGGCTCCGAGGGTAGGTGTTTTGCTCAAGCCGTGATACGAGAGACTCCTCGCTCTGATTCTGATTCTTTACATTTGCGTTCCTGCTCTGTTTGCCTCCCCAAAAAATCGGGGTGCTCACTGGGCTTGATTTTACCCGTATATAGATAGTCTCATCGTTTCTTAGAGAGTAAGCTTGCCGAAACGATGGAAACACTACTAGAAATCCGGTAAAAATCGACCAACTTTGGTCGGTAATGGCCAATAACCGTCCAAAATGCGACCATTTACGTCTGGATGGTATTTTAGAGGTCGGAAAGGTATACCGACCAAAGTTGGTCGGAAATTACCGTATGTACTGTGACAGGATACTAGTCTACCACTAGACTATTGGTGCATTTTGTTTTAAGACTTTCTTTTATTTGATTTATACTTTTTAATTGTATTTTCGCCCGAAAATAACCGACCAAAGTTGGTCGGTTTTTTAAAATGACCGGTCGAATTAACCGACCAATTTTGGTCGGTTTTTTTAATATTAATTTTTATTTATTTTAATTGAAAAACCGATCAAAGTTGGTCGGTTTCTTGAAAAATAAATTTTGGCGGACTCAAAAATAGTTTCCCGCATTTTTTCGCCAAAGAAAATCAACCAAAGTTGGTCGGTTTCGTAAAAAAAAATTAAAAAATAAAATATTTTAAAAAACTGACCAACTTTGGTCGGTTTTTTGGCTGGTTTTTTGACCGACCAAAGTTGGTCGGCCGACCTTCGTCGGTTTTTGCCGAATTTCTAGTAGTGAAAACGACATATGTTCTCCGGTTCCTTCCTTCGTACGTTACGACGAGGGAGCCGCGTTCTGACTTCGGACACGTGTCGCTCATCGGCTGGTTGCCCCCAAATGCGAAGCGTCACCTGTTTTCCTATAAAAGCCTCAATCCTTTGTTCTTTTTTTACTTTTTGACCAAGCTATTACCTTCGGGATTTACGGCTATCATCAAACTTCATCCAAGCCTTCATATCTTGATCCTTGTTCTTCAATTTTCAAAGTGATTTTCAAGTTTTTACCCAGATTTTCTTCAAATCTTCATACTCTATTCTTCATCTTCAAAACTGATTTTTCCAAAACTTCGTATTCTTTCTTCAAATTTGCAAATCTCCTCAGGCAACGATGGTTAAAACATCCAAATATGTTCCTCAACAAGTTGCATTTTCATCTTCCCAATCGGCCGCCGACACTGAGGCGGTTGCTTCTAAAGTAGTTTCCCTCTAGACGGCTTCTCTAGAAGTGGCTGCTAACGAACCGGCCCCCGAGCCTCCCTTGAAAGTGTTCATTCCCGAGGGCTTCTCAATTGCAGACGACTTTAAAGCCGAGAAACCCTCACGCAAACAGGACCGGGGTGAAGAAGTATCAAGGTATATATGCTCTGTGACTGAAGATGTTCTTCCTATAGTTTGAAAGGACTGTAATTGGGAGGGCCAGGACGTAGTAGTCCCCAGGCATGAGGACGTCATTGCTACCCACGTGGAGGGGTACTTAAGTGTTTATACTTACCCATTCACATTGGGCTCGGTGGATCCGGTCGTTCTAGACTTTTACAAGAGGTACGAGGTATGCCTCGGGCAAATCCATCCATCGTTATGGAGGATCGTGATCCTCCTCCTCTACTTCGTGAACAAGACCGAGTCCCGTCGGTTCATGACTGACCACCTACTTCAATTATACAGTCCCCGAATGTTCCGAGGGGGACTGATCAAGCTTACTCGTCGGGCCAGCAAGGCCCCATTTTCGAGTATCGACGAAGATCGAGACCGGGGCTGACAAGGATGCTTCGTTCGAGTGAAGATCGAGGATTTGATCCTCCCCGAATATATGTCATTCCTTGAGAAGTGGAATGCATCTCGTAAGTACAATCTCTCTTTAAATGTCAAAAAATAATTCTTGAGTTTCACCCTTCTCATTCATACTTGTGGTCGTGCAGCTGTCGCCCGGGTTCCGAATGCGGTTCCCCGGCTAAAAGAATGGTTTGAAGGTATATGTACTCAGATGACGTATTCCGAGCACGCGTGGCACGGGATTTTGAAGGGTCGATGGGAGGCATGTTCTCATGGTAAGGCTTCTTTCTGAGTAGTTAATACCGTGTTTCTATCTTTTATTACACTAACTTCTCTTCCTCTTTGTTATTGCAGGCTTGCCTAAGACCACCGAACTTAGGCCTTTGGAAAGGGACGAGGACGTGTCTCCGTCCGTTGATCCCTCCATTGCGGGGAAGCCCGGGGCTGCCACGGAGGAAAAAAAGAAAATGAAGAGAAAAACTTCGGGCTCCCGGGCGCCGAGGTAAAAAAACAAAGAAGAGGGTGGCCCGCAAGACCAGGAGGAGCTCTAGCTCCCAGGTGCCGGATTCCAACTCTCTCCTCCTGCTTAGGGAGGAGCCGAAGGATGAGCTTATTTTTGTTACCCACGAGACGACCTTTCCCGGGGAATAGGAGGCATCAAGGGGGAGACTCGTGAGGTCGACCCCCCTTCAGTCTCAAGAGATCGATGTGGAGTCCCGGGGTGGGACTCCCCAAGACACCGGAGGAAGCGCCCAGTGTAATAGAGATTTCGTAGACACCCTCTTACACTGAGTCCATGCTCGAGAAGGCCCAAATAAGAAAGGAGAAGTCCAATGAGGGGTTCCATGGTGCGGACAATCCCCTTCACTCCTTTTTCGACGGTGTGGATTCGTCTTCTTAGGAAGACTTCTCCAGGCTGGGCGACCTAGAAGTTCCAAAGAAGGACACATACTCGGAAGCTGGCGGGTCGAGATCGAGCCCGAAGTTGATTAACCAGTTCCTTGCTCCGAGTGTGGACGCCGATCGCAAAAGATCGGTTATTCTGACCATCCCGGAAGATGGTTTTGTCTGCTTCTATGTGGATAGCTAGATATCTCTCATTAATGGTAACCGAGGAGGACCAGGAAAATATGAATGAGGTGAACGTGGCGTGCCTTTTCAATGAGGCGCATTAGGCGCTAAACCGGGTAAGGCATCATTACTTTCCATCGATCTTTACTTAGGGTTTGATGTTTCTCACGTTTTTCATCTTTTTGCAGGCCTCGGTACTTCATCACGAAAGCTTCCTTCGGTACCGAGTTGAGGTTAATAAGCTTGAGCTCGAGATCATGGAGCTTGCCTAGAAAAGGGAGATGTACAATCTTCTCAGCGAGCAACAAGAAGGGGTCGTTAAGAACCTCCAGGCCGAGCTGGATGCAGCTCAGAAAGAAGCATCGGTCTTAAGGCTAGAGCACGCCGACTTGGTGAAAAATGTAAAGGTTTTTGAAGTTAGAAATGAGGATCCGGTCGCAGTGGCTAACAAAAATACCTCGCAGGTCTAGCAGAAGATCGACCAGATCGACCAACTCCGAAAGGAGATGGACGAGATCCAAGTAATGGCCGACGGACGGAAAAGCAAGATGGACATGTTGGCCTCGGAGAAGGAAACCGCTAAGGCCAAGCTGTCTTTAGTAAAAGTTCAACTTTGGGTGGCAAAGGAGAAGGCTGATAAACGGGCTCAACAAAATGAGGATCTCCGAATACAACTGGGCTTGGCCATCACTAAATGGGATGCCCTTGGTAAAGAGCTTGAAATAACGAGGTCCAAGTTGGAGATAACCTCGGTCGATGCTGACAAGATGGTGGCTCAATACAAGGCCGATGTCGAAGCAGCCGAGGCCCACCTAAAGACCACTGCTGAGTACGTGAATTGGCTATCCCGAAAGGAGACCCTCGAAGAAATATGTGCCTGAGACTTTGACCTATCTGCCGAGATCGAGGAGGCAAAAAGACTTGAGGTCAAGGCGAAGAAGCTAGCTGAACCCCAAGGTGAAAAGGGCTCCGAAGAATCCGAAGGTCCCGACGGTTCTAGTGACGAATCGATCTCGCGAAAAGATCAGGCGTAAATGCCTTAGAATTTTGTAGTTTTTGTATTCTGTACATATTTTTTGTTCAGTTCGAGACCGTTTTTCTTGGGCCTTTGTAAAGATATTTCGGAATATATAAAATTTCTCCATTTTGGCAATTTCAAGTCTAATATATTAGCATCTTTTTATAATTTCAAATATTTCTAATGTCTTAGCATAGACTCAAACGTAGTAATAAGTCATTTGTTTTTCGAAGGTCCGAACAAAACCTGACCTCGATACAATATTTGCTAGAAACTTTTGAAAACTCGAAGTGACCGAAAGTTTTTCCAAGATGCTTAACTATTCTTAGACGATACCTTTGCCGATGGTAACCTTTTAACAGGTCTAGAATTTTAGTGAAGGCCTTACATTTTGATTACGAGTTTCGGACGTCTCCGAACCATTTTTTGGGGTGGTCGTAGCCTTTTAGGTTTAGGCACTACCTAATAGGTTTTGTGTCTCCGGGTTTTGATGACCCGAGCCGCCCAAACTTATTTCGGACTATAATCCCCGAGTGGGGATAGCCCTTTGGGCTCAGATAGGGGTGGCCCATGGGCTTGATAGTCCCCGGGTAGGAATAGCCTTTTGGCTCGACACTTTAAGAAGCAAAAGTATGTAATAGCAAGGTAGAAACTTCCTTTAATTTTTGTGTATAACGTACAAGACTGAAAGCGTGTAAAAGCTTGTATTATGGCTAAGGTGGACTACGCGGGCACGGTTCACTCGACCGTTTGACTCTTACAATAAATCCTCACCCCAAGCCTAAGTTGTTCAAGCAAGGAGTTTCCTTTCTTCCTAGCTAAGAAGCTTGACCCGAGGGTGATGGCCCCAAGTATTCGAGGTCGATTTTGAGAGGGCTCAGATACTATTGATGAGACCATTGACTCCGATTTAAAATCTGTCTTCGATTCTAAGTTAGCACAATTTACTGTTGCCTCATTAAAAACCTTGCTAGAAAATCCATTTGGGACAAAAACGGTTCAAGGGAAAAAGAGTACAACGCGTGCTTTCAGACCCAATAGCCATATTCTCCTTTGCCTGCAAGTGTTAGTCCGAATCGTAATATTATAAAAAGGTGAATGAGGTCGTACCTTAGCAGTAGTACTGCTTTAAGTGCATCACATTCCAGTTGTTCGGTAGTTGTGCACTGTTTCCTGCTTCGAGTTTGTATGAACCTTTACCGGTAATCCCGACGACTCGATATGGTCCTTCCCAATTCGGCCCAGCTTCCCCTCGTTCGGGTTTCAGGTGTGCAGTGTTACTTTTCTTAACACCAAGTCCCTGATATTGAAGTGTCGGAGGTTGGCTCTTCGGTTGTAATATCTTTCTATTTGCTATTTCTGGGTGGCCAACCGGACTAGGGCGGCCTCGCATCTCTCATCCAATAGTTCCAGGCCCGTGCTCATGGCCTCACCGTTTGATTCTTCGGTGGCATATCGGAACCTGAGGCTCGGTTCTCCCACTTCGACCTGTATTAGTGCTTCAGCACCGTAGACCAATGAAAACAGAGTGGCCCCGGTACTAGATTTCAAGGTTGTACGGTATGCCCACAAGACTTCGGACAGAATTTTCTTCCATTTCCCTTTGGCACCGATCAACCTTTTCTTCAGGTTTTGAAGTATGGTCTTGTTTGTAGATTCTACATGTCTGTTCCCACTAGGGTGGTAGGGCATTGACAAGATCTTTTTGATCTTATGGTCCTCGAAAAATTTGTTTACTTTGCTGCAGATGAACTGCTTCCCGTTATCACACACTATCGCAGTCGATATTCCGAACCTGCATATTATGTGGTCTCAAATAAAGTTGACGACTTCTTTTTCCCGGACCTTCTCGAACGCTTGAGCTTCGACCCACTTAGAAAAATAGTCGGTCATAAACATTATAAATTGAGCCTTACCGAGTGCCTATGGCAGGGGACCGACAATGTCCATTCTCCACTTCATAAACGGCCAAGGTGACAAGAACGAATGTAGTAGCTCTCCGGGTTGATGGATCATTGGTGCATGCCTCTGACAACCGTCGCATCTCCGTATAAAGTCTTTTGCATATTTCTCCATGTCGATCCAGTAATAGTCGGCTTTGATTATCTTACGAACCAAAGATTTTGCCCCCGAATGGTTTCCGCAAGGTCCATAATTAAAATGTTCTCTTTGAAAAGTATTATTTTGATAATTAAACACTAAAAAATAATTTTCCTCGTGAATGACAAAAATATTTTTTCTGAAAAATAACTCCTATCATACAAGCATGACGTTGAATAATTCTATTAATCCATTCCTATGTGAAGAACTATGTCATTGTTGAACAATATATTGCCATACTCTTTCTTCCCCCCTCCTTTCTTTTTGTGCACTAAACTATTGCATAAACTTTCAGTAAGTGTTATAATATCACAAATTAAATTATAATTAACATGAATCGGTAACCAAGAAGATCAAATATACCACTATAAAGTATGACCAAGAATGGAAAAACCGACCAAATCATTTTATAGCATTCTCAAGGGATGAAAAGAAAACAAAACTAAATAATTTCAATAAAAAAATAAACAAGGAAGTAAGAGTGTCATATCATTGTCGATCTTTTCTATTAAATTAATTCAATGACTTGCCCCCTCCCCAAGGTTTGTATTTCTCTATTCTTTTCTTTTCCTCCGAGTTAGTTGAAGCATTTAACAAGAAAGGAAAAAAATCTTCAAGCGCCACGTTGCAATTCATTTAAATTAGTTTATCTACAAGAAGAGGCAGTGTTCACTAGAAATAGAAAGATTAAGTCAAATAGAATAATTAATAATTAAGAACTAATTAAATAATCAATTGAAACTCAGACCACAAATTTTATGTTTACAAAGATAATGGTCGGTAGGACCATAAGTTATATCATTGCCATTCCGTGTATGGAAACACGGAAATGTATATATTTTAAACTTGGATTTATTACGTGGCTAAATCGACACTATATAGTATAATTAGTATCCACGTGCATTTTGTGATTTGGCACGTGAGATTTTTGGTAGTTGACTTCCCACGATTATTCGAGTAACAGTTTCATTTACTACACTAACCTTCATATGGCTTGAATTTAAGTATGAAAGGGAAATTTGCATATATATGAAAAGAAAAAGAAAAGTGGAAGTTTCTGATATAGCATCATCAACATCAACACGAACATTTGATATGCCAAATTTGCCAATTTGTACCTTTTCGAGTAAAAAGAGCAAAGGACACTTTTTTTTTTGTATCTTTTGTTCTTTCACTAATCCAATTAACCTCTTGAAAGTACACATTCTTTTTGTTTGTGTAGTTCTTTAACATTCACTTAAGCAACAATTAAGCTTATCGCTTATACTATTTTAATTAGGCTAAGTGGAAGAATTAATATATCAGCATTAAGCTCCAACAAACTTTGCTATAATTAGCACAAAACTCAATCTTTCCTTTTTTAATATTATATAGGAATCACCTAATTCCGATCATTAAATTTAGAATGATAGTTTGATCGATACGAAAAGAAACTCACGTGCTTGAAAAGGTGGAAAATAAGTACTGTTTGAAGCATTTTTTTTTTCATTTTCCAAAATTCACGCTGATTCCTTTATTTTCTTTTTTTTCTTTTGCTTTCCTCTTCCTTTCCAATCTCATTTTCCCCCTTTTTCTGATCTAATTCCTTCCTTTTCCCTTTTTTTTTACGCCTGATTTTGTTCCTTCTTTCTAATCTGACTCTTCTTTGTTCTCTTGTTTTCTTTTCCACTTTCTTGTTCTTTTACACCTGATTTTTCTCCTTACGTAATCTGATCTTTTTTTTTTCTTTCCTTGTTTCGCTATTCCTTTTCCATTTTTTACAAATAACTCGTATCTTTCTTTTGCATGAACTCGACGAATAGAAACTCTCAAACTCATTATAACCGTCAAATTTTCAAATAGTTTTTCATTTATACTTAATTTGTGGCTAGTTGCAAATTTACTTAATAGACATTAAGCATCTATTAATATAGTTATAAAATCTTTAGTTCATAACAACCTAGATTAGTTTAATTACAGGATTGCGACGATATTCATCGTTTGACATATTGCTTCAATCATCAAGGAAGTTACATAATTCACCTTTTGAAATTTTGCATTTAGAAGTCCACTTGTTTACAAATGAGTAAACAATGCGCAAAAATTATCTTGGTACCTGTATCCGAGTCATTAGCATTATCTAGAGATTATGTCCAGATTAAGCCAAACTTATATCTGAATTAAAGAGGCGTTTAAGAACTTAATCAACCTCCATTATGATTGGTTCTTGATTGGAAATAAAGATTGAGGGTCTAGCTAGAAACAGAAAGTGAAATTTGACCCTTTGTATATATTGTTGGATTGATGCTCTGGAGCAATGATTGTTGGTGAGTAGTAAAAGGAGCATGAAAAAGTCATCATTGCATTTAAGGTGTTATTTCACTATAACATGATGGTTTGAGTTAGGTGCTAAATCCTTGGCCATGTCACACCCCAATAAGTGAGGCCTCTATTTAGCCATGTTTCAGCATCTTCACAAGGGCATCTATTGAGATTGACATTTATGTCACATTTTTTGAACCACACGCAATCATTTACTTCCCCCTTTTAAGCCACATTATTATTATTATCCCTTTCCATATTCTAGTAATGTCTTATTTATTCTCACTAATAAGCAATAGTCGCAACCCCCCACCCCCACCCCCACCCCCGCGTTATGGCGGGTTAAATAAATTTTTTTTATTTGTAATAAAATATTTCGGGTTCGAGAAATAAAGAAAAAAAATTCGGCCAAGAGCGTTTCCCTCTTTAATAGTTACGCAACAGGAATTCAAATTAATTGGGCACTAGAACAAATATCAGACACCAGACACCAGATGGGATAAAAAAGGGCAATCGTCTTGCATCTAAGTAGTGGTGGCAAAATAATTAAAATAAAATAGTTATCCATCAATATTATCCACTAAAAATGGGTTGGATAATGAACTTTTTAAAAACAGGTCAAATATGGATAAGAACCATATTATCCATTTAGAAAATAGATAACCAATGAGTTTAACTTTTACATTTGTAAAGCCTCAAATTGGGGGTTCCTCAAGTTTGTGACTAGGAATTCTCCCAAAAGTGATCATACTCAAAAAGTCATAGATAATATGGATATTCATATTATCAACCAGTTAACCCGCTTTTTATCCGTATTAAATATAGGTCGGGTCAGATAATTTAACTATTTTTGCAGTACCCGTCTTCGATCCGACCCATATCTGACAGAATTGAAGAATATTTTATGAAAATTTTCTTCGTATATTCATTGTGGAGTAACGTTTTGTACAGTGTCCAAATAGACGAACCATCCAAGTTAGTTCAGCGACTACACGCCGCGTAGAGCGATACTTTGCTTCGGCAGAGCTAAGAGAGATAAAAGTCTATTTTTTTTATTTCCAAGAGATGGGAGAAGAATCGAGGAAATATAAAAACCACTGACTTATTTTCTCGAGTCTGGACAAGTCCCCCAATCAGAATCGCAGAAGGCTAAGAGCTGAAATGAAGAGGAAGGCAACATAAAAAGCCCAAGACTTTGGTCCTTTAAAAGACATCGAAGGACTCGAAAACCTGTTTCAAGATGTGGTTTCCTTGGGTCCTGCATATATTGACTGAGATATTGGACGGTGAACGACAAATCGGGTCGAGTGTGTGTAAGATAATTCAACTTGCTAAGGAGATGGCGATATAGAGTAGGATCATTCAAAGGCTCCCCAGAATTTGCAAGCAACCGTACAGTTGGGTCAAGAGGAGAGGAAACAGGTAAAGAATTCAAAATATCAAATTTGTGTAGAAGAGCCAAGGTGAATTTCCTTTGAGAAAGAATCAGACCTTGAGGTTCACGAATTACTTCCATGCCTAGGAAGAAATGTAAGTTGCCAAGATCCTTAATTTTAAATTCCTGGTTGAGAAAAGCTTTTAAAACATGTAACACTTCACTGTTGTTTCCTGTTAATAAGATGTCGTCCACATACACTGCCACTATAGATATAGAAGATTCTTTCTTTTTGAAGAATAGAGTATAATCATTTAGAGAATGAGTGAACCCCTTGAAATTAAGAGCATTGGTGAGTCTTGCATACCATTGTCTCCAAGCCTAGCGAAGTCCATAGAGTGATTTCCTTAATTTACAGATATGATTAGGAGAAGGAGGCATAATCCCAGGTGAAAACTTCATGTACACTTCTTCACTTAGGTCGCCATGTAAAAAGGCATTATTGACATATAATTGGTAGAGTCCCCATCCCTTCTTTACTGATGTAGCTAAAATGCATCGAATGGTGGTCATTTTGACCACGGGGGAAAAGATTTCATTGTAATTTATTCCCTTTATCTGAATATCAACTGTGATGACCAACCTTGCTTTCAGTCTTTCTATACTGCCATATGATAGTTGCTTAACCTTGTAAACCCATTTGCACGGTAAAGCCTTCATCCCCGCTGGTAATGTTACCGCATCCCATGTTTTATTTAGCTCAAGTGCTTCAAATTTCTTGTCCATGGCATCCAGCCAGCCAGGGTGATGTGTTGCGTGTGCATAATTAATAGGTTCTTAGAGATTTGACAAAGTGTTGAGCATATGTTGATTAAAATAAGACAATTCATTAAAAGAGAGAGACTCAGGTGTGACTGGGGCTAGAAAGCAAGTGCCACTTATATTTGTGAGTTGGATGGCATTGCAAATATAGACTTTGAGATAGGTTGGTGCTATATGGGATCTAGAAGATCTCCTGATAAGGGTGTCCATCATAGGCTCAGATCCCAGGGAAGAAAATAGGGGAATGGATAGACTGGAATGTGAAGTAGATATAGGGGAAAGATTGTGAGAGAAAACTGGACTTTGAACAAACATTTTCCTGGGAGAAGGGAGATTAGTGGTAGAAGGAGTAATATGATTATTTTGGCTAATAGAAGGGGAGACAGAGATAGTGGGATCAGGTATATGGCTACCTGGTTTGGGAAGAGTGTCAACAGGTAAAAATGATTTATCAAAACAATTAGAATTTAAAGAAGTAAAAGGGAAAAATTCTTCATGGAATATAGCATCTTTAGAAACAAAAGTCTTCAAATGTTGAAGATTAAGTACTTTATAACCTTTCTTTCCATGTGGATATTCTAAGAAAATACAAGGCAATGCCCTAGGCTCAAATTTGGTTATGTGGTTTGAAATAGTGGAAGCAAAACATAGACAACCAAAGCACTTCAAGTTAGAATAATTAGGCTTGGTTCTGAATAATATTTCATAAGGTGTCTTTAGGTTTAATACCTTTGAAGGGAACCTGTTGATTAAATACGTGGCTGTTAAAAAATAATCTCCCCAATATGATATAGGTAAGTGTGACTGAAATACCAAGGCTCTTGAGGTTTTTAACAGATATTTGTGTTTCCTCTCCACTACACCATTTTGTTGTGGAGCGGAAACACAAGTTGTTTGATAGAGGATTCCTTGAGATTGAAAAAATTCTGACTTCACATTCCTACTTCCTAATTCAAAGGCATTATCTGATCTTATTGTTTTGACTTTTGTATGAAATTGTCTCTCTATCATAACTAGGTAGGATTTCAAAATTGTGAAGGTATTTGATTTATTGGTTAATAGGTAAGTCCAAGTACCTCTACTAAAATCATCCATAATGGTAAGAAAGTACCTATATCCATCATATGCTTCAGTATTATAGGGACCCTAAGTATCCACATGAATTAATTCAAACACTTTTTTGGTAGAGATAGAACTTGAGAAAAAAGTGCATTGCCTAGCCATTGGACATATAAGACAAGGAGTAAAAAAATTGAAACATGAAGGAACATAAATAGAGGATATGTCCTTCATATTACTTAAAGGCAAATGGCCTTATCTATAATGCCACAACTTATCCTTTACATCAGAAAAATGAATGAATGAAACAAGAATTCAAAATAGAAATAGATTTCCTACTACAAGCATTACTAGACTTAGGTAAATCCTTTGAAGCTTCTACAGAAGGCCTTGAATTGAGAATGTAGAGTCCTTCTTGTTCTTTACTAATATCCAGAGGGTCCTTCAGTGAAGGGTCCTGCAGCAGAAAATAAGAAAATGAGTGAAAAGAACATACTTATTGAGTTGTCTGTACAACTTGTGTATAGACAATAGATTAAATCTAAAAGAGGGCACATACAATACATTGTGCAGAATTAGATTATGCATGAGTGTCACTGGACCTGAATGATTTACCTTAACTTTATAAGAATTAGGAAGTTTAACCATCAATGGTTTAGGTAAGTCTTTAAAGTCTATGAAAAAATCTTTGTTAAAAGTCATATACTCAGTTGCACCACTATCCAATATCCAATATCCAAGACTCACAATTAATTTGAATGAAACATGCATAAGAGTTGAAGAACTTGGCTATACCAGCACAACTGAGGTTTGCACTTGCATCAGAACTGCTTGCTCCCTGTTGTCCTGCCTTCATATGTTGAAGAAGCTGCAGAAGTTGAGCCACACTATCCTGGATAAGAATCTGATTTTCTGCTGCATTAGCTCATGAATAGTCCACTTCTTCATTGGCAGTAAATGCATTATTATCTGCACAGTTTCTTAAAACCTCCTATGTTTAGTAAACTTAAAATCTGCTGGGAAACTATGTAACCTATAACATTTATCAATGCTATGTCCTGGTTTCTTACAATAGGCATATATTTCAGAGTTCTTCTTCTGATCATATCCTCCCTTTTGTCCTTTGTTTTCATTATACTTTCTGAAATTTCCTAATTGAGTAGGAGCAAGAAAAGATGCTGAATCTCCTGGATAGACAGGAGCAACATGAATCTCTCTCTGTTTCTCATATTGGATAACAAGAGAATATGCCCGACCAATAAAAGGCAAAGGAGAAGATAACAGGATGTTACTTCTGACCCCTATGAATGTGTCATTGAGCCCTATTAAAAATTGTAATAACCTCTCATCTTGGTGTGCCTTTACATTCTTAGCTTTAGCTCCACACTCACAATCACAAATATAAGCAAAGAAGGTGTTCAATGCATCAAGTTCATCCCATAGGCTCTTCATCTTAGTGAAATAGGTAGAGATACTGATATTACCTTGAATAACAACACTGAGTTCCTTTTGTAGTTGAAATAATTTTGCTCTATTTGTTTGCCCAAAACTATTTTCTAGATCACTCCAGAGATCCGTGGCACTTTGTGAGTACATAACACTTTTGCTATCTCCTTTGACATGGAATTCAGCAGCCATGAGAGGACCATATCATTATACCTAGCCCATATACTTTGGAGGCCAGAATCAACAGGTGGAATAGTCAGGGTTCCGTCAATGAATCCCAACTTGTTCTTTGTAGACAAAGCAATGACCACTGCCCTTCTCCATTCTCCATAGCTTTTGCCATCAAAGATTGAAGTAACCAAATTCATGCCTGGATAGTTTGAAAGATGAAGGTAGTAGGGATGTGAAGAGTCCACTACACCTGTTGTAGGAGAAACTTTAGGTGCAACAGTGGTGGTAGAAGAAGATGAAATGACAACATCAATAGGTGTTCCATTGGTACCCATTGGAGATCCGATGAAAAATTAGAAGAATGAAGGAAGATGAAAATGACTTGAGAATCAAGGAAACAACGAGCAGCTCAATCCTGCTCTGATACCATGATAGAACTGAAGAATATTTATGAAAATTTTCTTTGTATATTCATTGTGTAGTAACGTTTTGTACATTGTCCATATTTATACAAGAGAAAATGAATCTAGCCTATAACAAACTATGCCAAGTGGCACTATTCTATATGCTACTGTATAACCGATTTATTGGATAAATACATTTGGATAAAGAGTTCTAATTACAGGATGTATAATTGCTGTATTTACATTCTTCTAAAAGTGTAGGCTTTAAGAGATACTTCATCTGTAAAATGTGTATCAGCCCATCGACCCAAAACTAGTGACCCCAAATAATGCAAGGCCAAATTCTCTAATAAACTTAAGGCTGACCAATTTCTTTTCAGACATAACCTAGCCACATGAGTGTCTTATTCATGCTTTGTGCATATCACCGTGTAAAAGACAACATCTTTCTTCCTTTCTTTTATAACCATTATCATCTACACCAGCAATATTCAACCCGACCCGCCCGACCCGTCCGTTTACCACCCTACATCCAAGCATTAGTTTGCTCGTGATGAAAAACTCATTTTTGTTCTATCTCCTTTTGTCACGTAAAGCTATTCAAATTTAAAAATGAAAACCTAATTCTAACATGTGTTAGGGAACAAAATCGTGATTTAAAATCGAGAAGGATACACACAGTCTTCCCTAGCAACTTTCTCATGGCACTCGTACAAGTAGCTTTTTTTCTTTCTTTAAATAACTTTAACTTAAAAGTAGATAATAAATTACGTTAGTTTCATCAAGATAGTTCCCGGATGAAAACCTTTCGTGGCAAATGTGGAACTACACCTAGATAGTTTACGTACTTTGGTACAAAACTATCTTGTTAAGTACATTTTGATAAGTACAGCGACGTTTTCCTAAATTAGAATAATACTGCAGCAAAACGTGTAAACAAACAAACGTTGAAGCATTTTTGTATTATAAGCAAACTACAAGGGCATTTTGGTGACCAAGATCAATATATATACACACTCAGAAGTTAATTCTCCTCAATACTTCATTAAGCATCTAGCGCAACAAACTTGTGCGCTTTAACTTTCCAAATTTTTCTTTTTTCAGCCACCAGTAATGAACCTCGAGGCTATTCTTAGCCTTTTTGATTCATACTGGTTTGATGTTGAAATCCTCAAGAAACATTCAAATCCAACCCCTCCATTAAATTCACAAAAACACCCAGATCACAAAATTCAAGAAAATTCACCAGAAACTTTAAATGAGTACTCATCTTTGTTAGAAATTCAACTTGGTTCACAAAGTGATGATTTGAGCTATAATTCAGATTCTTTCTCTCCTGATTCAGTTCTTCCAACAACCCATTTCACACCTTTTTGTAATAAGGCAGAATTAAAGAAAGTAAAAGGTAGAAGAAGGGAAAGGAGAAGAAGAACAAGAAGAACCAAAAAGGGTCTCAGCAAAAGTTTATCGGAGCTAGAATATGAAGAGCTAAAGGGGTTTATGGATCTTGGATTTGAATTCTCAGAAGAAGATGTAAATTCCAGTTTGGTTGAGGTTATACCAGGTTTACAAAAACTGGGCAAAAACAGGGATAGTGGTGATCAAGTAAAAGTGAATTGTTTTGAGAAATCTGAGTCAAGAGCCAGGCCTTATCTTTCTGAGGCATGGGAAATTCTTGAAAAGAAGAATAGAATGAGCACATTGATGAATTGGAAAATACCTGCCACCAGCAATGAAATTGACGTCAAACGGAGTCTCAAAAGGTGGGCTCATACTGTTGCTTCCACAGTAAAAGCCTAAAGTTCAAATCTTTGTGAACTTTCTCACTTTTTTCCTACTATAAAATGTATAAGAAAAGTTAGTTAGCCTGTTAAAGTTCCATTTTTTCTGCTTCTTGACTCACATTGTTGAGAGTTGCAGTATGTATATAATCTAAGAGCAGGGCAAACTCTCTTCAGAGGCCAAAAAAAAAAAATAGGTTCTTTGGTTGTGAGTTTTGGAATTTCTAATGGAGATATTCGATTGAAGTTTAAATTTTGTTTAACTTGAATATCAGTATTTGCCAAGATTGGCACAAAAATGCTATTGAAATAAACAGAGTTAGTGCAGAGCGAACGGTTTGTTTAACTCCAATTTCTTCCTCCTTTTTGTTCTTTCTGAATACCAATTCTATTGGCTTATGCTACATGTGCGACATTGTGAAGTCCAAATAAAATTGAAAAGTCAGCCATGATTGTACCTCTTTACACCATTGTTTACTATCTAAAAATATATGCGGATTACGTCTTTTTGTATTTTGGTGTCGTTTCTGATTGGAGGACTAGAGTTTGAGGAAGACATGTCAAATATACTTAATGGATGACCATGATCGTGGGGTTAACATTGAAGAAAGTTGTTAAAAATGTAATCTCCCTAGTTCCTATTTTCAGTTCTATAGGGGAAAATAGAGGCATTTATGAAGTTCATGCTAATATTTATCGTACAAAAGCAACAAGAAAGTTCAGGAGTTAGTGACATGAAAACTTAAGTTAGACGATGAAACTCGTTCGTTAATAGGTTGCCTCTAACTCCAATCAGTAAGAATAAACAGAGAACCACTGAAACTTCCGAGGCAGGAAAAACTCAAATTAAGGTAATACACGTTTCATTTCCCCTCTAATTCTAGCACATTTATTATTTAAATATGTTATATATATATATATATATATATATATATATATATATATATATATATATATATATATATATATATATATATAATAAATAAAATAAACTAAACCATTACATTTATTTACTTGTTATCACTTATCAATCATGAAAAGTTGATCACCGATTAACCAATATTTAATTCAAAATTTAACAAAAAAATCCAGAACTATGAACTATGCTAGTAATATCAGGGGCAGCCCAACCTCATCGGAGGCCTAAAACAAAATCTTAATAAGAGGCCTAAAGCAAAATCTTAATATATATATATATAATGAACATCGTTTTAAAAAAAATTAGACAAGTCAGGATGTGGAATTAAAAAAAATGAGAACTTAGTTTTATAAAATACAGAAAATTAAATGAATTTAACATTGATTGCATCACAACTGGGAGAACCCAGAAAACATAAGTGACTCCTTTTTTTTAGTAAGTCCATTTCTATATTTGGTAACAATTCAACTTTAGATTTTTCATTTTACCATTAATGAGATGATTTCTAGCCCAAAAACTTCTATGATTTATTTAAGATTACAAGTTTCAAAAACCTTCCTTTATTTCATAAAATCCATGTCCAGTCAAACACTTTCATATAAATTGGGACGGAGAGAGTATAATTTATGTAAGGAAAATAAATAATAAGTTAGATTATTAGATATAGTTACGTGACCAACTAATGAATAGAGAAATATAATTAAGTAAAAAAGTAAAATAAGATTGACAGAAAACTATTTTAGTTATATTAATTAGAGGAAGAAATCGAGTTATTAAAAATTAATATGACAATAAAAAAATAAATTTATCAATAATAAAAGATAATTATATAAATAATATACTACTATATATAGAGAAATACTAGTAATTTTGGGGCCCTTAAATATTTGGGGCCTAAAGCAAGTGTTTCACTTGCTTTAGGATTTAGCCGCCCCCGAGTAATATCCCAGATATTAGTAGGAGGTTATGCTTCACATTTCCATTTCAACTACTTTACTTATATTCATATATATATATATATATATATATATATATATATATATATATATATATATATATATATATATATATATATATATCACAAATAAATATTGCGTCACATAAAATGTGTCTAATTTGTAGTATATCACAAGTCGCCCATATCCAAGGTTATTGTAAGTCCATTTTTCCTATCATCCAATTTGAATTTATTACAGTGAACTTCTCTTTATCGGAGTCGTTGATAAAACTTTATTCCTTATGCATATAACATTAATAAGTGCATAATATATATATTTTTTGGGTAAGATTATTACTTAATCATAGTTAGAATATTATTTTAATCTAATATTATTGCTTAAATCTTAAAATATTTACATAATTTGTTGCATATATTAGTGCAATAAATATTTTCTCCTGACAAATTAACAATACGACATCGTCTGAACCCCCCCCCCCCCCCCCCCCAAAAAAAGAAAACACACAGAGAGGGTTTTTTATTACCGGCGTTACAAACTCAAAGCAACTGGAGTACAATGGAGGAACCAAGGAAGCTAAAGGGTCACAAAGCCAGCACCACTTGCTCTATCGCATCTCAAAACCGCCCTGGTCTTATTGCCACCGCAGCTGAGGTCCACCTTTTTCCATTAATTATTTAGACATCCAGATGAAGCATATGCCTTCTGGTGTTGTTTTAGATTCTGAATTTTGACTCTTGTAATTAAAAGAGCTTAAACCCTATTGAGTATTGACCGTGCATTAAGTTCGACTGTCGTTTTAATGTATTTGATCATTTTCTTGCTGATAAATAATAGGATGGGTGTGTGTGCTGGTTCGATTTGAGGTGCAAAGATAGTATCTTTACAATGGATGTTGGAAATGGTAACCCGGTCTCATCATTATGCTTCAAGCCAGGTTTGTGATATTTTACTTTGTTTCACTCATCTCCTTATTTAATTGGTATTGTGTCATTAAATAAAATGTGTTTGACTCAAGAACTTCCAATATTCCGACTCTTACCACTCTGACGCTAACACTGAACATTCCAACTTAAAAAATATGCGGCTGCATTTAGACAAAATAATGGAGTATGCTATTTTTAGACAGTTACTGACAATTAAAAATTACTCCCTCCGTTTCAATTTAGATGCGTTAGTTTGACTCGGCACTGATTTTAAGAAAAAAGAATAAAACTTTTGGTGTTAAAAGCTTAAGGGTTAAAAGCTTTATGGGGCCATGACATTTGTGTGGTTATAAAAACTTCTCATTAATGATAAAATGGGTAAAATGAAGAGTTTAAAGTTAGAATTATTTCCAAGTTTAGAAATGGGTCATTTATTTTGGAACAGACTAAAAAAGAAAGTACATCATCTAATTTGAAACGAAATGAGTATTGATTTTGACATCTCTGTTTCTGCACTGAAATACATTAGTTGGAGGGATGATAACCTTCCGCTGACATTACTAGCATAACTTGAAATTCTTGAGAGCCTTCAATCTCAATATCAAACATGTGATCCATTGTGCAGGAAATGAAGATGTTGTTTATGTCTCGTCGGGAAATGAAGTCAAATGCTTTGATGTGAATATGGTAATGTTATCATTGTTCCACAACTACTTTCCCATGACTTATTTCTTGTACGGGCTTTTATAGATTACCAGTTCTTATGTGATTCTGGCACTCGTACATGGCTACTTTTGACCCTTACTAGTATCTGTCTGATCAAAACGCTTTTCCTTCTGAATTTTATGTTGTAACTTGGTTTGAATTGGCTTCTCTCCACTTATTCTCTTTTATCACTTTTGGATGCTAGGACACAAATATTTTGTTATTTATCCACTTTAATTTTATTTGAAGGTTACTGCATCGAAACTACTGCACAGTTACAATTACAACAAGGATGAGATAAATCAGGTCTGATTGCTGTTCATTTCTTTTTTTTAACCTTATATTTTCTCGTTTGTCTCACTGTCAATATCATTGGAAGTTACCTACCGTTTGAGAATGGATTTTTGCACTATACATTTTATATTATTCTCCTGTTTTCCAAAATATGGCCTTGTGCTCGTCTTGTAATTATCCACTAGTCATGTTATTAGGAATATGCCCGATCATGAGTTCAGTTGGTAATACAATGTCTTGCTATCTTCAGCACCTTCTTTATTAACCTCTAGCCTCTTATTCAAGCATTTGCCAGTATTTTTGGAATTTGATTCCTAACACTTCAGCTATATGTGTCAGTTATTTTCTACTCTTATCTCTTAACCTGATGTTGGTCTCTTATGAGCATTAGCTCATGGCATTTAGCTAAAAGCAATTTAGGAGTCTTTCCGCGTCAATGGCTGCCCGTTCAACATTGTACATTTTATCGATCACTCTGCTTTTCAAACCCGAATAATGGTGCTTCTGGACATAATTTCAGGAGTAGGTGCAGAAACCAGGGGAAAGTGTTACATCACTTATCTCTCTATCTTATTTTGTAAAATGATTATGGTTCAACCACCAACACGAATAGGTGGGTAGCTCTGCAATACACTGTACCGCATCTCCACATTAACAGAGATTTTATAAAATACAGGGCTTTGTTAACGTCCCTTGTTGATTTTTAGGCAATTTGCACCCAATTCTCTGTCTTTAGTTCTATGGCCTAAATGTCATGTCCAACAGATCCACCTTGCACAGGCTTAGAAGTAGAAATTTACGATTTATGCTGTATTTGTTCATTTGGATAAGTATTAGGTTTTGTGCACTCTTTTATTTGATACTTACCTATCTTCCTTTTCACATTATCTCATGTGATTTTCTCCTGTCTAATAAGGTCATATTTCAGGTGCCTCAATTAGTTTTACTATATTTTCAAACAATACCAATTATAATTCTGCGTGCTTAATGTTTCTGTTCTGTAGATTGCTTGCAACTCAAAGTCATCGTACCTCGCTGCAGCAGATGATAGTGGTGATGTCAAGGTAGGACAGCTAAATGTGTGTATTGTATTCTATAACATAATGCCATGAATCCACTTAGTTTACGGTGCATGATAGTGATTCAAGAGTGGTGGATGCAACAAACAGGTCGAGATCATATTTGTTTCTTCATGGAATAAATTTAATATTAATAGCAATGCAGCAGCTATAAAGTTGTCTAAAAGAAGTTACAGGTTGTGGAAGCCCGTGCCATAGGTGTGGCCTCCCAACAGGAAATAGCTGTTTGTTCTAAGAGGAAGCGTCATTAGGGTTTTCAGGTTTAGCAAGTCATCTATGCTAATAAGTTCTTGCCGTATTTTATCGGTAAGACATGGGAAAATATGCCCTCTTTCACAAAGTCCCCGGAATCCGTGTCTGGCTACCAAAATATAAAGTAAAAATTCAATCTTGGGAAGTGAAATCTAGCCTTTTGGCTTTATTCCTTTGTGGATCTGGGCTTCAATTCTGTACACTGATAGGTAATTAAGGTGTTGGTCGAGTATGGTTTAATATCATTGAGTTCATGGTGTAACAAGATTCTGGTGTATGCTGTTAAACCTGATAAAGAAAATTGAGAATTATGGTATCTTCTGTTAGCTGTAAAATTTTGTATTTTCGGCCTTTGGGGTCGGGATTCAATTTTTTTATCTAATAATATTCTTATGTCTTGTCCATCTAAAAAAAAAACTATTCTTATGTCTTGATCTGATATAAGTTGTGTACCACGATTTGGAGTCCTCTTTCTTATTTAATTTTTAGGAAAGGAAGTAATTCTGGTCTATTATGGTGTTACTGGAAGATATGTTTTTGCAAATTACTGAGGATTATGCACATCAATGATGTTGGGAAGACCCTCTTAATGCTTCATCCTTCGCACCTCATAGTGCTCATCTGCTCCAACATATTCCTCTCTGACAATTTACCTCGTTGCTACTACAAATCTGGACTATTGAGTGTTGATTAATTGTGCGCTATCTGTGGAAAGCATACCTCCCTTTATCATTACAATGTTCAGACGATAGAAAGGGAGAAGATTTGTCTACTCCATGTTTTTAAGTCTCCGCTGTCGTGTATCCTATTGCTTGAAGGATTTATATATGTTCGTATCGATCTCTCTCCCTCTTTTCCCCTCTCATATTTACAAAGTGAGGTCCATAAATACATAGATATACATAAATGGCCATGCACGCATATTAGTCTATTTGTCTTGCAACATTTCTGCTATATTGGTTTATTTGTTGGTCTTACTACAATGTCTGGAATGTGTTAGCTACTTGATGAGTTGTGAAACTTTTAAGAGATAAAAGTGTTTCGCTATTTCTATATGTATGTTGGACATCTGAGTGCTACTTGCAGATCATTGACATCCGCCAAAGTCGAATGTACAAAACATTGAGAGCTGGCCACACAAGTGTATCCTTTTTCATATAACTATGATAAGTTTCTCCCAGAAACATGGTGATCTTTTTATGTCTTTCTTTTGTAGTTAAATTTTTACTGTTCTATATTCTACTTATTTGTTATTTCTTTTCTTGTATTATGTTTTTGGCATGTGAAGTAGTCCTACTTGTATTTTGGCTGTGATGTTTCTTTTTCCATTTTTTCTTCCCCAACTTCAAATAGGGAACTATTTTCTTATTCTGAACCTATCATTTGTGACCTTAACTATCTTATCAGATATGTAGCAGTGCTCAATTCATTCCTTGGAGGCCTTGGGAAGGTACTTTTGGAACCAAAATTTTCAGAAGTCCTATATTACCCCCCCCCCCCCCCCAAAACCCAACACCGGCCCCCATGACATTGACCATCCCCCTCTAGAAATACATATGACCCACATACACGTTGAAGTGAATGGCGTACATAAATGAACATGAATGGAACAATGTAAGGTTTCGAAAAATGTGCAAGTTGTAGTACATAGGGTTTTAATAAAATGTGCAAGTTGTGACAGCCTGCTGCTTTCTGTTCAATTTCCTATGATGTTTGGAGATTAAATAGGGCTTCCATATTGTTTCTTATAAGCTGATGACGACAATATCTTGTATTTTTGTGTCATTTTTAAGTCATCACTGGAGGTCTTGATTCAAAACTTGTGCTATGGGACTTCTCCAAGGGACGACCGCAGACGATTTGGGACTTTGGTAGGTTAAGCCTTCTACGATGTAACTATGCACTCTTTTGTATATTTGCAGTTTCTAGTACTAGTTACTATGGTAATTTATACTCTCAAGTTGAATGCATGCCTTACTACACCAGAACTGCATATCTGAGTATTTCATATAGTAGTTGAAAAGGGATAATGTAATGGTTTAATATGTGTAAGACAGTACTAATATTTTCCTTGTAGGTCAAAATAAGATAAAGTAATAATGTTATAAGTAAACAGGGATTCTCAGAGAGATAAATTTCGGGAGTATGAGTCAAGTGCGTATTACTGTGTAACTTTGGTTTCTGTTTTCCATTTCCATGGTGTTGGTTATGTGGTAGAGGAAATGCTCAATGAGTTAATAATAAATCAGATAACATGTCTTGTATCAATGGAGAACAGAAATGGACCACATTTAGGATTATATCTAAATGTATCCTCCATTGCTCGGAAAGCATCACTGCTAGTTCAGTTTGTGGTGTGAAATGGGAATTGGAAGTAGATAGTCGATTATCTTCCTCCCATTTTCACTGATTAATTTTTTTTTATCTTCCTCCCATGTTAAATATTATTCTAGAGCCCTTAACTTAGGTCTGTCATAATTTTTGTAAGAGTGCCTTTTCAACATTCGAGGTTATCCGCCTAGGCAGGATTGGCTAGAAGTGATTCATGACTATTCTTGTGCGCTCCAACTACTTTAATGCTCAATAAAACCTACTGCGCAGTCAAGTTCACGCGAGACCTAAATAATTACTGCCTCCTGCTTGCTACATGTAGTTTTGGTTCTCTTGTCTCCATTTTTACAGAAAAATCAAACCGCCGCTCATCATTTTACCTCTGTTCACCCATCTAGGACTGATGCGGGCATTTCCTTTTGGATCCTTCACAATGCATACAAAACCTACAACGGTTGAATGTAGTTTCAGACAGACTCATACCTGGATCTAGGGTGGCAAATGGGTGGGGCATGTCGGGTCGGATATGGGCATGTCGAAAACGGGTAATGAAAAAAACGGATAAATTATCCGACCCGACCCATATTTAATACAGATAAAAAACGGGTTAACCGACGGATAATATGGATATCCATATTATTCATGGTTTCTTGAATATGATCGGTATTGGGAGAATTTTTAGTCCCCCAAACTTGGAACCCCAATTTGAGGCTTTACAAATGTAAAAGTTAAACCCATTAGTTATCCATTGATTATCCATTTTCTAAGTGGATAATATGTTTCTTATCATATTTGACCCGTTTTTAAATAGTTCATTATCCAACCCATTTTTTAATAGATAATATGGGTGGATAACTGTTTTCGTTTAACCATTTTGCCACCACTACCTGGATCCAATACTCTTAGCCAAGCTAATGTACTAGAAAATGCCATCTTGATATATCCAGATTGATTAAATCAGCTGTTAAAGTTTTCTTTGTTTGCTGTAGGCACACTTGACACGGGAAACAAAGGTAATATGGGACAATGTTTGAACCCTGCCTTCGTTCATGCTCTGGCTGTTCCTGAAGCTGATGTGGTGGATAAATTTGAGAAGATATGTGTTGTGGCTAGGGGTGATGGAGTTGTTTCTGTAATAAAGGTTGAGTCAGAACCCAATGCTGTCAAGTCCAAAAGTTCAGCTAAACCCAAGAAAGGTTCTAAATCAGCCCCAAAAGTTGGCAGTTCTTCTGCTGATCCTGAAAATGGAAATCAAAATGGAGGAGACCTGCACCTTGATCACGCTTTGGGAGGACACACTGCTGCTGTATCTTGTGTGTAAGTTTTCGTTATAGCATAGCATGCTCAAATCTACCGCGCCTGCCAGCACTAACTCTGCCGAAATTTTATTAGGACTTTTTCAACATTTGGAGACAAAGGGAAGTTCATAATTTCAGGTGGCAATGACAAACAAGTAAAAGTATGGGATTGCTCTAAGTTTCTCATCACTGGTGAGACAAGCACAGGCTGCGATTTCCTTCGCTCTAGCTTAAGTTTGAGCAGAAAAGTGAGTCTTGCTTCATTGCTTTTTATGATTTCTCTCTCCCACTTTATGCTTCGATTGTTTTGTATATTTATCTCATGATTGACTCTTTAACTAATCAGGTGAACTGGCTTTGCACAACTCCTACTGATTCAGAGAACCTAGTCGTCTGTGATACATCCAAGGTAGTGAAGGTTTACACCATCGGGTGAAGCAACACAGATTGAGCCGAGACACTTTACTTGTACATGATGTGACCCTCGGAGAATGTTATGCTCCCTATACACCAAATATGGCTTTTTCTCTTGCACGCTAATTGGACGTTCATGGCTTCGCCAATCAAGGTTCTATCCTACAAGGTTTTGACCTAAATAACTAGGTTCTAAAGCAATGGTATTGGCATATGCTTTTGCATCTGAAGAATAAATGTTTGAATTTCCAATGTAATTGCAAAAAGATGTATTAAATATCAAGAATCTGAGGTTGTCTCTCCATTGCAAAAAGATGTCTTGGACATCCAGAGTCTGAGGTTGTCTCTACATTTCCTCTCTTCTTTTTTTCATTGTGGTAGGGGAATGGGTCCTGAGACTTTGATATTGAGAATTGACATTACTTAATTAGATAGTTACTTCGACGCACTTTTGTTTGTATATTATTCTCTTAATTTGTAAGCAGCACTATATAATAAAAACACTCTGAAGATATCTACTGCATGTATGCTTGAGCGTGCGTGCAACTGTGAGGTATACCTATTGGTTGCAGTTACAATACTAACATACCTAATTGTGAGCCTGTTCTTGGTACATTATGTCATTGATTTGTCCAATACATTTATATTGAACTATCTGGTGTGTATAGAGCGTAAAGATAAGTATTCTTTTTCAATTTTCGTACTTCTTAACATCTATTTTACATCATATAAAGTTAACATGAATTCACGCCTGATTATCACGAGTTTCCAAATATTTTTTATGTTAATTTTTAATCTTGTTAATTTGAACTGGATGATTTAGGACAGTCGAGTCAGAGAGATTATGTTCTTATTGAGATTGCATTTTGCATATATTGGTGAAGAGAATAATCTGATTCGTTGAGATATAAAAATAGACAATCTTTAATTAGAACATAAAAACATGAATAAATTGATCCTAGTTATAATTCCGGGCAGACTGGATGAAGGGGGATTATATGATGGAGTGACCTAAAAAATATTTGTATTTTAATTCGCAGTACTTGTATTTTATATTTGTATATCTACACGAAAATATTTGTCCTTAGATAGAGAGTAGAAAACAGATAGGTGAAAAGAAAAAGATATTCGGTACGAATCACATTGTTTGATGTTAGAGCTTTTATTCTTCCTTGATTTTGACAGTAAATCTATAGATGGTAAGAAAAAAAATCTTTGATAAAAATGAAGAGTTTAAATTTTATGCACGAATGTTATATATTTTTATACAATTAGATCACTTAATTACGAATAATATTTTTTTGATAAGCATTAATTGGTAACTAAATAAAAATGATAACTAACCTATTATCACATATTAACGGTAATGTTAATCTTTTTTATGCGGTAATTTTTTTTATAATGTTAGTATATAGTAGTCCATAACTTAGATCTAAAGAAAAAAGAAAAAGAAAAGAGAGGCATGTGGCTTGACTTCTGTCAAAGGAGGTGTGTGGGGGGTGGCTCAGGGTTGAAGCTGCAGTCTGACTCAAAGTTTGGTACAATTAGTTGGTTAAGATGTACAAGCTCCAACCATATTCATTCCTTCCAACTCCCGCAAATATTTGAAAAATCTCTGTCAACATTTTGCTTTGCTTTCTTCTCTGAAAATATACCTTTGACACCAACTTCTCAACCTACAAGCTGGCCATAACCACCCTCCAAACGTTCCTTCACCATTACAATAATGTTTCTCATTCCTTAGCTTTTGTACGTTAAGTGAACATTCCTTCTTTATATTCTTGCAAGTAACAAAGAACAAAGCATCACCTTGTGTGCTAGCTGTGGCAAAGATTGAACAGTGAGTTTGTGAGTGGAAAAATGATGGAGTCAGGGGTTCCGATATGTAACATTTGCGGCGAACAAGTGGGGTTAGAAAATACTAATGGTGAAGTCTTTGTGGCTTGTCATGAGTGCAATTATCCTGTTTGTAAGTCTTGCTTGCATTATGAGATCAAAGAAGGGCGCAATGCTTGTTTACGCTGTGCAACTCCTTATGATGGTACTTAAATTAATCTAGTTTTCTTGACAATTTGGCTTTATTTAAGACTTAAATTTATCTGATTAATGATCCCATGTGATAATTCGGTAAAAGAAGTACAAAGAAATTGTAACATAGTTCTATGCTTATTATGCATGGTTAAATTGTGCAGAGGGCTTGACTATGGCTGATGGAGAAAATGAGCATGAATCTTCTACTAACCATGCTACAACGGCTTCTCATCTTAATACTGCTCAGGTACTAATTATATCTGGTGAAACTTCACATGTTTCTTTCTATGTTTAGTCCTTGAGACATGAAATCGAAGTTTAGCTGCTGACAATATTCTGTGATTATTGTTTTCAATGTAGGATGTTGGAGTTCATGCTAGAAATGTCAGCACTGTTTCAACTGTGGACAGTGGTAAGTATATGAACCTTTGCTGTACAAGATTCATAATAGCTCTTTGTAGTGTAGTTCAATGAAGAACATTATCAACTTACTTGCTATTTCCTCATGAAGAATATCATGATGATTCTGGGAATCCAATATGGAAGAATAGAGTAGAAAGTTGGAAGGAAAAGAAAAACAAGAAAAAGAAGACCCAAAGTAAGACTGTTGTACAAGAAGCTGAAGTTCCACCTGAGCAGCAGATGGAAGAAAAGCCACAGTAAGTAGGCTTTTGCAAAAGATAGTCTTGCACTTTTTGTATAATTCCATAGTTTTCTTGAAATGGGGTTGATTTCTTTTGTCTAGATATCTAAATAACTAACAAGAAATAAAAGGACTCTTCCAGTTATAAGCAATGGTGTTTAATCCACCTTCAGTGACTTCGAATTATGAACTTGCTCTATTTCCATCATGCATCTATTGATTGCGTGTAATATAACTTGTGTAGGTTAGCAGATGCTGCAGAGCCACTTTCAAGAATCATTCCTGTGCCGAAATCTCAAATTGCTCCATACAGAATCGTGATTATCATCCGATTTATAGTTCTGTGTCTTTTCTTCCACTATAGAGTAACACATCCAGTTGAAAGTGCCTATCCCCTGTGGCTTGTTTCTGTTATTTGTGAGATCTGGTTTGCTTTCTCTTGGGTGTTGGATCAGTTCCCTAAATGGTCTCCTATCAACCGAGAGACATATATTGACAGGCTATCTGCAAGGTTAGGAATCTTCTTCAAAAATGTTCATTACTTTCTTACAACTTGATAAAAAGTGTAATCTTGTTAATTTTTCTTGAATCTTTTGTAGGTTTGAAAGGGAGGGAGAACCTTGTCAGCTTGCACCAGTAGATTTCTTTGTCAGTACAGTTGATCCTATGAAAGAACCTCCTTTGATTACTGCCAACACTGTTCTCTCAATCCTTGCGGTTGACTATCCTGTCGAGAAAGTTTCCTGCTATGTATCTGATGATGGTGGCTCAATGCTTACATTTGAGTCACTAGCTGAGACTTCTGAATTTGCAAGGAAATGGGTACCATTCTGCAAGAAATTTTCAATTGAACCACGTGCACCTGAGTTCTACTTCTCGCAAAAGTTTGATTACTTGAAAGACAAGGTGCAGCCTTCTTTTGTCAAGGAGCGTAGAGCAATGAAGGTAAGAGCCTAGTTTTTGAAATAGTATGAGATAAACATATACTATATGGTTCAAGAATTGGGTTACATTATTGGTCTTTTATTTGGTATTTGCAGAGAGAATATGAAGAGTATAAAGTGAGGGTAAATGCTTTAGTTGCCAAGGCTCAGAAAACACCAGAGGATGGCTGGACCATGGCGGATGGAACTCCTTGGCCAGGAAACAACCCGCGTGATCATCCTGGAATGATTCAGGTTACTTGTTACTTATTAACCTATCTCAGTTTCAATAAAATCACAATGAAGATTTTGCAACAATCCTTGCACTTGCTGCTTTCAGATCATTTTAGTTCATACTCCATATTTTTGAGGTCACAGTTTTTGCTTCTTGAAGTTTTAGTATTTGCGATGTTCAGTTACTCCATAATTTTTCTTCTTATACAGGTTTTCTTGGGACATAGTGGTGCACATGACATTGAAGGAAATGAACTTCCACGACTCGTTTATGTCTCAAGAGAGAAAAGACCCGGTTATCAGCACCACAAAAAAGCTGGTGCTGAAAATGCTCTGGTGTGTTCAAAAAGCAATTCATTAGCATTGATCTCAGACGATTTTTGTTTACTTCCTTTCACAAACTTACTTGTTTTTTATTTATCAGATAAGGGTGTCTGCAGTTCTCACAAATGCACCCTACATTCTCAATCTTGACTGTGATCACTACGTCAATAACAGCAAAGCCATTCGTGAGGCTATGTGTTTCCTAATGGATCCACAAGTCGGCAGAGATGTCTGTTATGTGCAGTTCCCCCAGAGATTTGATGGGATTGATAAAAGTGACAGATATGCTAACAGAAACATAGTCTTCTTTGATGTAAGTATCTTGACCACCTAAAGTTAGCATTTCTCAAATGAATTTCTTCATCTATTTAAAAATAAAAAAAATAATCTTTCTTCATTCAACATCATACTCTTAATTGCTATTTTTTCATGATTTCAGGTTAACATGAAAGGTTTGGATGGAATCCAAGGACCTGTATATGTCGGTACAGGATGTTGTTTCAATAGGCAAGCACTTTACGGTTATAGCCCTTCTAATCTGCCTACATTACCCAAATCTTCTTCATCTTGCTCTTGTTGCTGTCGCCGCAAGAAACCAGCCAAAGAGAAGGATCTCACTGAGGTACATCGTGATGCAAAAAGAGAAGATCTAAATTCTGCAATCTTCAACCTAAGAGAAATTGAAAGTGAGTTTTCCAGTACAACAACATTCCCTTTATTTAGCACCATTATCCTTGCAATTAAGCTGCTATCATTTTTGTGTCTGCAGATTATGACGAGCATGAGAGGTCCTTACTTATCTCTCAGATGAGTTTTGAGAAAACTTTTGGCATGTCATCCGTGTTTATCGAGTCTACGTTGATGGAAAATGGAGGAGTACCTGATTCTGTCAATCCATCGATACTGATTAGAGAAGCAATTCATGTTATCGGCTGTGGTTATGAGGAGAAGACAGCATGGGGAAAAGAAGTAAAAATTGACTCTTGCTCTTTTCAAGACTTTTTTTTTCCTGAAGTCTCAAGCCTACTTTCTGATTGATCTTTTGGTTTAACTTATTTTTGTTTTTGTTTGGCCTTTTCAGATTGGTTGGATATATGGTTCAGTGACAGAGGATATCTTGACTGGATTCAAGATGCAGTGCAGGGGATGGAGATCAATATACTGCATGCCATTGAGGCCTGCTTTCAAAGGGTCAGCTCCTATCAACTTGTCAGACAGATTGCACCAAGTTCTTCGATGGGCTCTTGGATCGGTGGAGATTTTCTTGAGTAGGCATTGCCCTTTGTGGTATGGATTTGGAGGCGGCCGCCTCAAATGGCTCCAACGACTTGCCTACACCAACACCATTGTCTATCCTTTTACTTCTCTTCCCCTCATTGCTTATTGTACTATTCCTGCTGTTTGCCTTCTTACAGGAAAATTCATCATTCCTACGGTAAATGCTTCCCACTTCTCTGAGGCTTGTTTCCAACTTTCTAAAGCCATTATGGACTACTAAATGTTCCGAGATTTGAAATTTTTGCAAAATTACTATTTGCATCAAATTCTTTAGTTTCTATTTTGCAAAATTCATCATCCCTAAGACTGCTGTTTCTTTAGTTTCTATTACTGAATCAAATTCTTGTGCCTTGTATGCAGCTATCAAACGTTGCGAGTATACTGTTTCTTGGGCTTTTCCTTTCCATTATAGTGACAGGTGTGCTCGAGCTACGATGGAGTGGTATAGGCATAGAGGACTGGTGGCGTAACGAGCAGTTTTGGGTGATTGGTGGTGTCTCTGCCCATCTCTTTGCAGTTTTCCAAGGATTCCTCAAAATGCTTGCTGGTATAGACACAAACTTCACAGTGACAGCCAAAGCTGCAGATGATGGAGAGTTTGGCGATCTCTACATCTTCAAATGGACAACAGTCTTGATCCCTCCAACTACAATTCTCATTCTCAACTTAGTTGGTGTTGTTGCTGGTTTCTCTGATGCACTCAACAAAGGATATGAAGCTTGGGGACCTTTATTTGGCAAAGTTTTCTTCTCATTTTGGGTGATCCTTCATCTTTATCCATTCCTCAAAGGTCTCATGGGACGCCAAAATCGAACACCAACCATTGTTGTGTTATGGTCTGTACTCTTGGCTTCTGTTTTTTCACTTGTTTGGGTCAAGATTAATCCATTTGTCTCCAAAGATGATCCTGCAGCCATGGCTCAAAACTGCATTTCCATTGATTGTTGAGCTCTGGAACAAGATTTCTTGAACTTTATCACATGTTTGAAATGTAGACTTCCTTTTCATCTAGTGTGGAGGTGAAAACTTCCCTAGTCTTGCATAGTTTTGAGCAGCTTGTATCAGTTTTCTCCAGCTAAGGAAGAAGTGTAAGGAAAATTTAATTGGAAATTATACAATGTTGAATTTTGAATTGAAACGCTTGAAATTTCAAAGTTAAAAGGAAGTTGAGCTGATAATGAATATTATGGTGTTATTCAATTCAATCCATTTAGCTTCGAAGGTTTCAAGTTTGTCACACCCAAAACGGAGGGGCACGACCGGCACCCAACCTTACTTACCGAGCACCCGCGTATGTCATTCAACAACCAACTTAATATTAAATCTGAATATAGATAGAAAGTTATACGATTAATTACATTTCAAAATGACACGCATAAGTATATAGACGGGGCGACAAGGCTACCATGAGCACTTGTACATCAAAACAGAAGCCGACAAGGCCGTACAACAAACGGTCTATCTACAAGTCTCTAAGAGTCACATAACATCGTAAGGTTGGGATAGAGCCCCGCCATACCCATATTATATACATAGGATCATACCTTAGAACTAAAATGACAATGCTAGATTACATTGTATAAGTTTCTAAAAGAACTAATTTACAGTTTTACACCTTGATCAAACATAGTGAAATAATTGCAATCCAATAAAACGAGTAAGTAGTAACACAAAACGAGTTTCATTATACAGTATGGAACTGTACCAAAAATAAGTTGAGGGCTACGACTTTTATTAATGAGCACCAAAATATTCCCATTTTTATATTTACAATCCAAACGGAAGATTTAATCATCCAGTAATGAAAATAAAAATAAAAAATCATTTACACTCATATATATTATTCACTCCGTTTCATTTTATACGACGATCTTTAACTGAGCACGCTCTAATAGATATTTATATTTTTCTGGCTACAAAAACATGTTATTAAGGGTAAAATAAAAAAATTTAAAGTTAATAAATTTGTAAATTTTTGACAGGTGTCCTTTTTTAGGAATTGAGTGTCATTTTAAATGGAATAAATTATTATTATTTTTTTTGGCTGCTGTTTAGTTGTACTCCCTCACCCTGCAACCCCTCTGATACAACAACACATGCAGCCTACTTGTAGCACCTAATCTAATTTTTCTTCTTCTTATGGTTCTAACAGAGCTAGTAAGCATACTTTAGATGTCACAATGTGATGTTAATTTTTTTTATTGAACACGTTCGATTAATGAAACATTAACAAACAGTGTAAAAATCTAAATTTAAGATCGCAAGTATTGAAATGAAAATGAGTATATAAATTGAACTTAAAAATGGCAACCTTAATTCTATGGTCCTTTTGTTTCCGAGACAACTTTGTAAGTAGAGGTCTTAGGTTTACTTTCAAACGGCACAAACTAAATTTTTTGCAAAACAATATTGTCAACCTCTATCATAGTTATTGATATACTTATTGTCATTGTTATTATTTAATTTAACCATAAAAAAAAGCTCTTTTGATTATTTTTTTTGATTCATGTGTTATATGCCAATTAGTTAGAAGGGGTATGAGTTAGTTATACGGTTAGTTGTCAGAAGTTAGTTAGTGAGTTGATCTAGTGAGTTGAGCTAATTGGTTGTTACAATGGCTATAAATACGAAATACATAGTAAAGGATAGATATGTTGAATTCAAATATTCAATAAAACTTTTCTCTCTTCTTAGTCTCAATTACTCTTGCAGTGCATTGAAGTGTATTGTTCAGAGATTATTCTCTCCCTAATCTCTTAGATTCACGTCCAATTTTAGATCTCCATTGTTAAATACGCAACACTGGTATCAGAGCAGTCGAACCTTGGCCACAAATCATGCCGTAAATAACTAGGAATGGCGAATTGCGACTGGAGGTAGATGAAATTAGAGAGTAGGCCCGTCTCTTGGGTGAACGCCATGAGGATATGATTAATGAATTCGACAACTAGTGGCAACAATTGCAACTAATGCTTCAGTTCTAGCTGTCCCAGCGGCACCAGTCGCACCAGCTCCGGCCGATGGTGGTGGAGTGCATGCAGCAGGTAACAAGTTTAATGGGAGTAGTAGAAGTGTCTTTATAGAATTTTCAAAATTTAGTGGTGAAGATTTAAAAGGGTGGGTGTATAGGTGTGAACAATTTTTCGATTATGATAATACATATGAAGAGCAGAAGGTTAGAGTTGTTTCTATTAATTTGGAAGGAAGAGCTTTACATTGGCACCAATCTATGATGAAATCTCGAGTGTGAGGAGGATTACCTAGATGGGGGATTATGTGAGGGCTTTGTACCTGAGATTTGGGCATAATCTATATGAAGATCCCATGTCTGAATTGCTTGGGTTAAAACAGACTGGTGGAATTCAGGGATTTTTAGATCAATTTGATGGTTTGCTTAACCAAGTAAAACTGTCCGAAGAATATTCTATTAGTTGTTTCTTGAAGAGATTGAAGTCAGAAATATAAGTTCAGGTTATAATGCTAGCCCCAAGGACGTTGATGAAGGCTTATAGTTTGGCTAAACTAGTTGAACACTCATTACAATTATAGAAGGGGAAAAACCAAATGACCGTAAGACCTTATAAGCCTATACTTCCAAATACTAACACTTCTTGGAGCTCAGGTTCAAGAAGTTATTCCCAAGGCCAATATTCTGGTAGTGAGAAGGGAGCAAAATTAAGCAAACTCCCTAATGCTTATGGGCAACCTGCAGTGAAGTCATCAAGGAGACTTACAAGTGCAGATATGGATGAAAAATGGGCAAAGGGACTGTGTTTTTGGTGTGATGAGAAATACACACCTGGCCATGTATGCAAGAAAAAGAAACAATTGTTTATCCTAGAGGTAGAGGAAGGTGGTGAAGAGAGAGAAGTGGATGAGTATATGGTGGAAGAGGAGACCTGTGAGGATTCAGCTTTGATCCCACAGATGTCAGTTCATTCTCTTGATGGAACTGTGGAATCTAGGACTGCGAGAGTTAAAAGGGGCATAAGAGAAAAGATGGTTCATGTGTTGATAGATTCTTGTAACGACTCGATCGGTTATTTTGTGTAATTGCACTTCATTACCTTTTTTTATGCTTCACACATGTGTGTTTATGATTTTATGACTTATGGGGTTGGTTAGTTTCATTTCGGGAATCTTTCGAGTTGATTTGGGCCCTTTGATTTTTGACTTAGAAGCTTAAAGTAGAAATGTTGACCAAACTTTAAATTTTGTGAAAACGACCCCAGAATGGTATTTTGATGGCTTAGATAGCTTTGTATCATGATTTTGGCCTTGGACGTATGCCCTAAATTGATTTCAAAAGTCCTTAGGTTGATTTGTGTTATTTTGCCGAAATTTGGCAATTTGAAGTTGAAAGGTTTGACCGTAGGTTGACTTTTAGCTATCGAGCTCGGAATTTGATTTGGGAATTGGAATAGGTCTGTTATTCTATTTAGAACATGTCTGTAAAATTTGGTATCATTTGGAGTTAATTTGATAAAATTCGAATATTTAGTTGTAATTCTAGAGATTCTTGAACTTTACTTTGAAATTCGTGCATTTTAGATGTTATTTTTATATTTTGATCGCGTGAGTGAGTTCGTATGATGTTTTTAGACTTATGTTGATGTTTGGTTTGGAGACCCGAGGGCTCGGATAAGTTTCAGACATGTTCCGGAGTGTTTTGGACTTAAATTACAGAATCTAGTATGCAGATGCTTTAGGTATCGCATATGCGAACACCAGGTTCACAATTACGAGCTTAGAGCCTCAGGTATCATAATTGTGATACCAGGCTCGCAATTGCGAAGTGGTCTAGCATTTTGGGTAGTTCATATTTGCGACTAAATTATCGCTTTAGCGAAGGGGGCAGGGTTTGCATTTGCGAACCCGTTGATCGTAATTGCAAGGTGCCAGTTGGAAGGTCAGTGGCCGCATTTGCGATGTATTCTTCGCAATTGCAAACCCATGTCGTAATTAACATCAACAGCTAATCAAAAGGGCTAGAAGTCGGGGGTTTCATCTCTCATTCTCTCATTTTAGAACCCTAGACTCGGTAGAAGGCGATTTGGAAAGGGGATTTTCATCTATAAACTTTGGATAAGTGATTCTAATCTATTTCTAATCATATTCCATCTACATATCTTAGATTTTAACATCAAAATCATGTGAATCAAAGTGAAAATTTGTGAAAATTTGTGAAAACTTGTCAAATTTTTGAAAAATAAGAATTTAAGTTTTGAGAGTCGGGTTGGATTTAGATTTTGAATGTAACGATCCGACCGGTCATTTTGCTTTCTAGATTCCCGTTACCCTATTTAAGACTCCCCATATGTACTTTTATTGTTTTATGACTTGCAGGGATGGTTAGTTTGGGTTTGGAAGGGTTCGGGTTAAAATCGGAACACTTAATTCCTTGATATTGGCTTAAAATGGTTAAGTTTGACTTGAATCAAGTTTTGAGTAAACGACCTCGGAACTGGGATTTGACGGTCCCAATAGGTTCGTATGATGATTTTGGACTTGAGTGTATATTCGGATCGCGTTTCGAATGACCCGGGAGCATTTCAGCGCTTAATATTGAATGTTGGCGCATTGAAGGTTTTTCAAGTTCTTTAAGTTTGATTTGGAGTAGGTTTTGGTGTTATCGAGGTCTGTTTGGGATTATGGGCCTGGGAATAGTTCCGTATGGTGATTTGTGACTTGTATAAAAAATTTGGCGTCATTCCCAATAGATTTGATAGGAATCGGACGCGCAGAAGTTCTTGAGTTTCATGGTCTAATTCATAGATTTTGGCATCCGATTCGTGATTCTAGATGTTATTTCGGTGTTTTGATCGCGCTAGCGAGTTTGTACTGTACTTTTAGACTTGTGTATACATTTGGTGTGTAGCCCCGAGGGTTTGGGTGAGTTTCAGACGCATTCAGAGGGGTGGAAGGACTTCAGTTTTCTGGTTTTCTTTTGCTGGTGCCTCAGGTATCGCAAATGTGACATTTTATTCGCATTTGTGAACCTCGCATTTGCGAGGTGGGCTTCGCAATTGCGATGAAGCCTGGGCGAGGCAGGACTCGCATTTGCGAGCTTTTCCTTTGCTTTTGCGATCAGCACCTCTTCGCAAATGGGAAGTTTTTTGTCGCATTTGCGACCATGTCAGAGATGGCCAGCCTTCGAATTTGCGATGGTTTTGTCGCAATTGCGACCCTCGCATTTACGAACAAGATGTCGCATTTGCGACATCTGTGATTGGTGTAAGGATATTTTATTACGGGGCTTAGCTTCATTTCCCTCATTTCCCACTTTGTCTTAGGAGATTTTGAGAGAATTTTGTGGAGGGTTTTCATCAACATCAAGAGGTAAGTGATCCTTATCAGTTCTTTAGCTAAATATGCGAATCATAGATAGATTTAACATGGAAAACTTGTGAAATTAAAGGGGATTTGTGAAAAACCTAGGGTTTTGGTAAAAATGAGGTTTGAGCACGAAATTGGTTATGGAATTAAGTAAAAATTATATATTTAAGTTCGTGAGGCTATGGGTAATATTTATCTTCAAATATTTTAGGAATCCAGACGCGTGGGCCCGGAAGTGAATTTTAGGAATCTTTCAATTTGGGTTGAGTAATTACTCTAATAGCTAAATTATGAACTTGTGAGCGTATATTGATTAATGTATATAACATTTGGCTAGCTTCGAATTGTTCGGCACCAGGTTGAGGCTTTAGAGCGAATTGGTGGGCCGGAAAGTGAGCTTTGAGACGAGATAAGTCTCTTGCCTAACCTTGTAAGAGAGAATTTATCCCATAGATATTTTAAATTACTATTTGCTTCTAATTGTGGGGGCTACGTACGCATGAGGTGACGAGAGTCCGTGCGTAGCTACTAATCATGCTTAAATCCGGGTAGTTTTAGGATCCAAATCATAAAATACTTGTATTGTTTGCACTCTACTTGTTAATGTAAGTGCCTAACTTATATTGAAACTTGATAAATGATTAATAAAGGCCGAATTTCACTTACTTTGAGTTTTGGCGGGTTATTTGACCATTAATAAAAATTGTGCTTCCTTGTGTATTAGTCTTGTGATAACTTTTAAATTGGATATTCATAGAGTGTTCTCTCTTCTTGTGGAGCGGGCCGAATACCTCGGCAGTATAATAGATGCATATGTGGCTCGAGCCGCTCGACCCTCGGCAGTGTACACATTATTCTGGATCGGGCCGTACGACCTCAGCATAAATCGTGCGTGTTAATGCTTGGAGCCCGAATACACTTGATATTATTTTCATGATTTGAGAGGTTATAATTTATTTATTGGCCCGAAATTGATTTAGAGTTAGTATATGTTAGTTGGAGATTTTTTGGAAATTTCTATCAGTTAAAAAATCATTTACTTACTGCTTGTTGTTATATTATTATTATTATTCACATATTCCATGCCTATTTAGAATTTATGTATTTTCATTGTTGTCCCATAGTAAGTGTCGATGTCTACCCCTCGTCACTACTTCTTCGAGGTTAGACTGGATACTTGCTGGGTACATATTATTTATGTACTCACGCTACACTTCTGCACTGATCGTGTTGGATCTGAAGCAGGTGCATCTGGTGTTCACTCAGGCGCGCACCCCCGTTACCCTGAGGCACAGTGGTGAGCTGCTCTCCGAGTCCGTTCTGCAGCACCCGCTGTCTCTCTCTTTTGTATTTACTTTCTGTCTATCTCATTTCAGATAGTAGCTTAGGTGTTTTGTATATTCTACTAGTTGCTCATACACTTGTGATACCGGGTCTTGAAAACATGCTAGTAGACACTTGTTGGCTTTTGAGTATTTATTTCACCATACTTGTTCTTTTATTTGTGTACGCTTTACTTTGTCAAATTTTTCCACTTCTCCTTTACTTAATAAATAAAAATCAACAACTTTGAAATTATTAAAAGAATAAATACATGGCTAGTTTACCGTTGGCTTGCCTAGAAGCAACATTAGGCGTCATCACGGCCTATAAGAAAAATTGGGTCGTGACAATATGGTATCAGAGCACTAGGTTCACGTAGGTCTCACAAGTCATGAGCATACCTCACAGAGTCTTGCGGATCGGTTCGGGGATATCCGTACTTATCTTCAAGAGGCTATAGGGTGGTAGGAAACTACTCTTTATTCATCTCATATCATGTAGTTGATGTTGTGCTAAGTATATTTCTCTTATTCTCTCACAGATGGTGAGAACGCGCATGACAGATGTACCTGACCATGGAGGAGCTACTCCCCCTGTTGCTAAAGGCCGAGGGAGAGCTCCAGCTGGTGGTAGAGGACGATGGCATCCTAGAGTTGCTCCAGTTGTGCCACCAGTGGATCCAATAGAGGATCCTATCATTGAGGAGCAGGGCGAGGTGCCCGCATCGGAGCCAACACCAGTGGATTTCAGGTCCGCACCAGGATTCCAGGAGGTCATGGGCCTGTTGTGGTTCATGGATTCTATGACATAGGCTGGTTTATTTCCAGTAAACCCAGCCACATCTCAGGCGGGAGGAGGAGCACAAACCCCTACCACTCAGGATCCAGGGCATGCAGCTACCGTATATCAGACCCCGGGAGCACTACCTATGGGCGGAGCTCAGCCAATTACAACATCTATACCTGAGCCTAGGCCAGCTGCGGCCGGCGAGTCGCAGAATCTATTGGATAGATGGACCAGGCTACATCCTCCTACTTTGGAGGTGAGCGACATAAGGACCTCCAAGACTTTATTGAACGTTGCAGGGACAGACTGCACACCATGAGGATATTGGAGTCCCACAGGGTGGACTTTACCACCTTTCAGCTAGAGGGCAGGGCTCGTAGATGGTGATAGTACTATCTTCTTGGCAGGCCAGCAGGTTCTCCTCCCTTGACTTGGGACCAGTTCACACGCCTTTTTCTGGATAGATATATGCCACCCTCTCAGAGGGAAGAGCTGCGATTTCAGTTCGATCAGCTTCAGCAGTGTCAGATGTCGGTGACCGACTATAAGGCGAGATTCTCTGAGTTGTCTCTCCATGCACTTATGATACTTCCCACCGATGCAGAGAGGGTGCAAATGTTTTTTGCGGGTTTGCACTCTGGTATCCATGCCACTATGGCCCGAGAGGTTGAGATGGGGACTTCTTACGAGCTGGTTGTGGAGGGTGTTCGTCAGCATAGTCGAGAGCAGATGTCGAGGGACAAATGGTTTCGATATTATGGAGGGTTCAGTGGTGCTCCGTTTGGGGGAAGAGGTCAGTTTGTGAGGGGTCAGTCTAGTAGGCCCATATATCCAGCACTACTTGCCTCCTTGGGGTGCTCTAGTGCGGCCCTATTTCAGCATCATTCCACAGAGCTCCTATCGTCCACCAGCTATTCAGGGTTCCTCCAGTGGGTGTTCGAGCCATTAGGGACAGACTTCAGGTCAGCAGTCCACCGTTCCGAGAGGGCTGTTTCGAGTGCATAGATCTTAGTCATGTGCGAAGGTTCTGCCCCAGGCTTCGGGGCAAGGCAGTACAACAGGGTCAGCAACCCATGATTACATCGCCAGTTGCCCCACTAGCCATCCGGCCGCCCAGAGGCAGAGGGCAGGTGGGTAAGGGTCATCCTAGAGGTGGAGGCCGGGCAGGTGGGTAGCTAGGTTCTATGCCTTTCTAGCCAGACTAGATGTAGTAGCCTCAGATGCCGTGATCATAAATATTATTTTGTCTACAGTAGGGATGCTTCGGTACTATTTGATCCAGGGTCTACATATTCCTATGTTTCATCTTTGTTTGCTCATTTTCTGGGTGTTCCTCGTGAGTCGTTGGGTACTCCTATATATGTGTCCACACTAATGGGCGATTCTATTATTGTGGATCAGATTTATCAGTCATGTATTGTGACTTTTTGTGGTTATGAGACTAGATCAAATCTTCTGTTGCTTGATATGACCGACTTTGAGGTCATCCTGGGTATGGATTGGTTGTCTCCATATCACGCCGTCCTTGATTGCCATGCAAAAACTATTACCTTAGCGATGCCAGAGTTGCCTAGATTAGAGTGGAAGGGTTCGTCTATCAATGCATCTAGTCGGGTTATCTAGCTTATGTTCGGGACTCTGCTGCAGAGACTCCGACGATTGATTCAGTGCCCGTGGTGCGGGAGTTATCTGGTATGTTTCCTTCTGATCTACTAGGCATGCCACCAGATCATGATATCAATATTTGTATTGATTTGGCTCCAGATACCCAGCCTATCTCTATTCCACCATATTGCATGGCTCCGAGAAGTTGAAGGAGTTGAAAGAACAACTTGAGGAGTTTCTAGCAAAGGGGTTCGTCAGACCGAGTGTGACGCCTTGGGGTGCACCAGTGTTATTTTTGAATAAGAAGGATGGGACTATGCATATGTGCATTGATTACCGCCAGTTAAACAAAGTTACCATTAAGAACAAGTACACGTTGGTGCGTATTGATGATTTATTTGACCAGTTGCAGGGTGCCAGGGTATTCTGTAAGATCGACTTTAGATTGGGGTATGATCAATTGAAGATTCCTGATTCGAATGTTCCGAAGATGGCTTTCCGGACTAGATATGGCCTCTATGAGTTTCTAGTGATGTCCTTCGGCTTGACTAACGCTCCAGTGGTGTTTATGGATTTGATGAAGCGGGTATTCAGGCCATATATTGACTCGTTTATCATTGTCTTCATTGATGACATATTGTTTTACTCACGTAGCATGGAGGAGCACAAGCAACATTTGAGAGTGGTGCTTTAGACCTTGCGGGAACAAAAATTATATGCTAAATTCTCCAAGTGTGAGTTCTGGTTAGATTCCGTGGCATTCTTGGGGCATGTTGTACCAGGCGAGAGTATTAAGGTAGATCCCAGGAAGACTGAGGCAGTCTAGAGTTGGCCGCGTCCTACCACAACGACCGAGATCAGGAGCTTCTTGGGGTTAGCAGGTTATTATCGCCGATTTGTGGAGGGCTTATCATCTATTGCAACACCTTTGACTAGATTGACCCAGAAGGGTGCTCCATTCCGATGGTCCGAAAAATGTGAGGCGAGCTTTCAGAAGCTCAAGACTGCATTGATTTCAATGCCGGTGTTAGTGTTTCCTTCCGGTTTGGGGATGTATACTGTGTATTGTGACGCTTCACACATTGGCCTGGGTTGTGTATTGATGCAGGAAGGGAGAGTTATTACATATGCTTCATGCTAGTTGAAGCCATACGAGAAGAATTACCCCGTACACAATTTGGAGTTGGCCGCAATAGTTCATGCTCTCACGATCTGGAGACATTATCTTTATCGGGTGTCTTGTGAGGTTTACACCGATCATCGTAGCTTGAAACCTTTGTTCAAGAAAAGGGATCTCAACTTGAGGCAGTGTAGGTGGCTTGAGTTACTAAAAGATTATGACACTACCATCCTTTATCATCCGGACAAGGCGAATGTGGTTGCGGATGCCTTGAGCAGAAAGACGGAAAGTATGTGTAGTTTGGCATTCATTTTAGTAGAGGAGAGTCCATTAGCTTTGGACATTCAGTCCTTGGCTAACAGACTTGTGAGGTTGGATATTTCAGAGCCCAGCCGAGTTCTTACATGCGTCGTCACTCAATCTCCATTATTCGAGCAGATCAAGGCTCGTCAGTTCGACGATCCGCACTTGTTGGTTCTTAGGGAGACGGTACTACGAGGTGGTGCCAAGGAGGTTACTATCGGTGGGGATGGTGTTCTGTGACTCCAGGGTCTCTTATGTGTTCCTAATGTTGATGGCTTGATGGAGAAGATTCTTGAGGAGGCACCCAATTCTTGGTATTCTATTCATCTAGGGGTGACGAAGATGTACCGTGACCTGAGGCAACATTATTGGTGGCGGCGGATGAAGGACATAGTTGAGTATGTGGCGAGATGTCTAAATTGCCAGCAGGTCAGGTATGAGCATCAGAGGCCAGGTGGCCTACTTCAGTAGATGGTTATACATGAGTGGAAGTGGGAGCGCATCACTATGGACTTCATAGTTGGGTTACCGCAGACCTTGAGGAAGTTTAATGCAGTTTGGGTCATTGTCGATAGGTTGACCAAGTCGGCATACTTTATTCCGGTTGTGACTATGTATTCTTCAGAGAGATTGGCCCAGATTTACATTCAGGTGATTGTTCGGTTGCATGGTGTGCCTGTTTCCATCATATCAAATAGATGGCCTCTGTTTACTTCGTATTTTTGGAGGGTAGTACAAAGTGAGTTGGGGACTCGGGTAGAGCTCAACACAACCTTTTATCCACAGACCGACAGACAGTCGGAGCAAACGATTCAGATCTTGGAAGATATGCTCAGAGCATGTGTGATTGACATCGGAGGGCAGTGGGATCGATTCTTGCCTTAGGACATGTTTGCTTATAACAACAGTTATCAGTCCAGCATCGAGATGGCTCCATTTGAGGCTTTGTATGGTCGGCGATATCATTCGCCCATCGGTTGGTTTGAGCCCGGAGAGGCTAGGTTATATGGTACTTATTTAATGAAGGATGCCTTGGGTGAAGTTGATTCAGGAGTGACTTCGCACAACACAGTCCAGATAGAAGAGTTACGCGGAGTAGAAAATGCGTGATTTATCATTTATGGTCGTCGAGAAGGTTCTCTTGAAAGTATTGCCAATGAAGGGAGTCATGAGGTTCGGGAAGAAGGGCAAGTTGGGCCCAAGGTTTATAGGCCCATTTGAGGTGTTGAGACGAGTTAGGGAGGTTGCTTATGAGCTTGCTTTAACTCCCAGTCTATCGAGAGTTCATCCGATTTTACACGTGTCTATGCTCCAGAAGTATCATGCCGACATGTCACATGTGTTAGACTATAACACAGTTCAGCTAGACGAGAGATTGGGTTATGAGGAGGAGCCAGTTGCCATTGTTGATAGGCAGGTTCGCTAGTTGAGGTCCAAGAAGATTTCTGCGGTAAAGGTTCAGTGGAGGGGTCAACCAGTCGAGGAGGCGACTTGGGATATCGAAGAGGACATGCAGAGCAGATACCCACACCTATTCGGCACTCCAGGTATGATCCTAAACCCGTTCGAGGACGAACATTTTTTTAAGAGGTGGAGAATGTAACAACCCGACCGATCATTTTGATTTCTAGATTCTTATTCCCCTAATTAAGACTCCCCGTATTGCGTTTACGGTTTTATGACATGCGGGGATGGTTAGTTCGGATTTGGAGGGGTTCGGGTTGAAATCCGAACACTTAGTTTCTTAATATTGGCTTAAAATGGTTAAGTTTGACTTGAGTCAATATTTTGAGTAAATGACCTCGGAACTGGGATTTGACTGTACCAATAGGTTCGATGATGATTTTGGACTTGGGCGTATGTTCGGATCGGGTTTTGGATAATCTAGGAGCATTTCGGCGCTTAATATTGAATGTTGGCGCATTGAAGGTTTTTCAAGTTCTTTAAGTTTGGTTTGGAGTAGGTTTTGGTGTTATCGAGGTCTGTTTGGGATTCTGAGCCTGGGAATAGTTTCGTATGGCGATTTGTGACTTTTATGCAAAATTTGGCGTCATTCTCAGTAGATTTGATAGGAATCGGACGCGCGAAAGTGTTTCTAGAAGTTCATGAGTTTCATGATTTAATTCATGGATTTTGGCATCCGATTCATGATTCTAGATGTTATTTCGGTGTTTTGATCATACAACAAGTTCATACTATATTTTTAGACTTGTGTAGTCGTTTGGTGTGGAGCTTCAAGGGCTCGGGTGAGTTTCAGACGCGTTTGGAGAGGCGGAAGGACTACAGTTTTTTGGTTTTATTTTGCTGGTGCCTCAGGTATCGCTAATGCGACATTTTGTTCGCATTTGCGAGGTGGGCTATGCAATTTTGATGAAACCTGGGCAAGGTAGGACTCGCATTTGCGAGCTTTCCCTTCGCTTTTGTGATCAGCACCTCTTCGCCAATACGAAGTTTTTGATCGCATTTGCGACCATGTCAGAGATGGCCAGCTTTCGCATTTGCGATGGTTTTGCCTCAATTTAGAGCCCCGCATTTGCGAACAAGATGTCGCAAATGCGACATCTACGACTGGTGCAAGGGCTTTTTATTACGGGACTTAGCTTCATTTTCCTCATTTCCCACTTGGTCTTAAGCGATTTTGAGAGCATTTTGTGAAGGGATTTCATCAACATCAAGAGGTAAGTGATCTCTGTCAATTCTTTAGCTAAACACGCGAATCATAGGTAGATTTAACATGGAAAACTTGTGAAATTAAAGGAAATTTGTGAAAAACATAGGATTTTGGTAAAAATGAGGTTTGACCACGAAATCGGTTATGGAATTAAGTAAAAATTATGTATTTAAGTTCGTGAGGCTATGTGTAATATTTATCTTCATTTCGAAATCCGGACACGTGGGCCCGGGGGTAAATTTTAGGAATCTTCCAATTTGGATTGGGTAATTACTCTAATAGCTAAATTATGAACTTGTGAGCGTATATTGATTAATTTATATAATATTTGGCTAGTTTCGAATTGTTCAGCACCAAGTTGAAGCTTTAGAACGAATTTGTGGGCCGTAAGGTGAGCTTTGAGATGAGGTAAGTCTCTTTCCTAAACTTGTAAGAGGGAATTTATCCCATAGATATTTTAAATTACTATTTACTTCTAATTGTGAGAGTCACATACGCACGAGATGACGAGAGTCCGTGCGTAGCTACTAATCATGCTTAATTCCGAGTAGTTTTAGGATCCAAATCATGAAATACTTATATTGTTTGCACTCTACTTGTTAATGTAAATGCCTAACTTATATTGAAACTTGATAAAGGATTCGTAAAGGCCGAATTTCGCTTATTTTAAGTTTTGGCGGGTTATTTGACCGTTAATAGAAATTGTACTTCCTTGTGTATTAGTCTTGTGATAACATTTAAATCGGATGTTCATAGAGCGTTCTCTATTCTTGTGGAGCGGGCCAAATACCTTGGCAGTATAATAGATGCATCTATGGTTCGTGCCGCTCGACCCTCGGCAGTGTACACATTATTCTGGATTGAGCCGTATGACCTCGGCATAAATCGTGCGTGTTAATGCTTGGAGCCGGAATACACTTGATATTATTTTCATGACTTGAGAGGTTATAATTTATTTATTGGCCCGAAATTAATTTGGAGTTAGTATGTGTTAGTTGGAGATTTTTGGAAATTTTTATAAGTTAAAGAATCATTTATTCGCTACTTGCTATTATGTTATTATTATTATTCACATATTCCATGCCTATTTAGAATTTCTGTATTTTCATTGTTGGCCCATAGTAAGTGTCGATGTCGACCCCTCGTCACTACTTCTTCGAGATTAGACTAGATACTTCTTGGGTACCTGTTGTTTATGTACTCACGCTACACTTCTGCACAGAATGTGCAGGATCTGTGGCAGGTGCATCTGGTGTTCATTCAGGCATGCACCCCCGTTACCTTGAGGCATAGTGGTGAGCTGCTCTTCGAGTCCGTTCTGCAGCACCCTCTATCTCTCTTTTTTGTATTTACTCTCTGTCTATCTCATTTCAGAAAGTAGCTTAGGTGTTTTGTATATTCTACTAGTTGCTCATACACTTGTGATATCGAGTCTTGAAAACATGCTAGTAGACACTTGATGGCTTTTGAGTATTTATTTCACCATACTTGTTCTTTTGTTTTTTTACGCTTTACTTTATCAAATTTTTCCACTTCTCATTTACTTAATAAATAAAAATCAACAACTTTGAAATTATTAAAAGAATAAATACACGGCTAGTTCACCGTTGGCTTGCCTAGCGGCAACGTTAAGCGCTATCACGTCCTATAGGAAAAATTGGGTCGTGACATTAAAAATAATTACATATATGAACTCGCGGGGTCATAGGTAGTCGGAATCTACTATTGGACCCGAGTTGACCAGGCGAGCCCCGTGTTGACTTTTGTTGATTTTTTGGGAAAAGTGTAAAGATCTTAGCTTTATCTATTGTAATTAATTTTTCTAGCATTGTTTGATGATATTAAGTTAATTTTTGTTTGATTTGAGCTGTGTGGAGGCGAATTTTAGGGAAAAAGCTATTTTCGAGAGTTGAATTGGCCTAGTTGAGGTAAGTATCTTGCCTAACTTTGTATGGGGGAACTACCCCTTAGGATTTGGAATTGATTGTGTCATTCTTGTTATATGAAAGCCGTGTACGCAAGATGACAAGTGGGTACACGGGTTGTATGTGGTAATTGATCGGATTAGGCTACTTAGACTCTTTCCATACCTTAATTTAATTGTCATATCATGTTCTAAACTCTTATAGTTGATCTATTCTTACTTGTGTTAGTCTATCCTTACATACATTAAATGATTTCGTTAACGCTTGTTCTACATCCTACTTGATAAATTGCTCTGATACTTTAGTTGAACTTGTTGCCCCAGTTATTGTTCATGTTATCTCTTTCATTGTTGATTTGTGAGTTATTCTCATTAATATCGTGGTTATACATTATCTCTCTCATTGTTGAGTTATTGGTGTTGAAGTTGTGAAAGTCGTTATCACATTGAGTCGAAATTGTTTATTGTTGAGACACCTTTCTTGTTGAGCATTTTACATTTATCGTTGTTATTGATATTGTTGTACACAATGTGGTTGAGCCATGGGCTAATATTATGGAAATATTGATATTGTTGATTATTGGCAAGTTGTGATATATGGGCACTTGTGGTGCGAGTTATTATTATGATGTGATATTGACGCGCATGTGGCGGTATAAGGGTAAGGGTTAATGTGCATTCGGCGGCATAAGGTGGGACTTATTTGCGTGTTGCTTGTAGGGGAACTACGTGAAGCCACACGATATCATAAGGTGGGCTAAAGTGCGTGTAGCTATTTCTAAAATAAAATATATTTTCAAAACCTATTTAAATGTAAGGCTCAGGCGTATAAAGAAAGATTGTGATTGAGATTGTGAATTATGAATACGAGGCGGTACCTCAGTTGTGATTCTTATTGTGCACGAGGTGATATCTCATTGCGATTCTTGTTGTTATTCTCATGTTGCAAAGAGTTATTTAGTGGGAACACTTCTTGCTGTTTAGTTCTTCCTTGTTTCATTAGTTATTATCTGTATACGAGCATTATGGTTCTTTTCAATTGCTTCCCTTATATTATCTCTATGCTTACCATTCTTTCATTAGTTTATGTTATTAACTTGCTTCATATTACTTATTACTCCACTTTTTCATTCTTTTTGTTATTACGTTTTCATTCTGTTTATTATATCCTAGTAGGTGTCTTGACCTGGCCTCGTCATTATTTCTCTAACACCCTGAATTTTATAAATAAATTATGTGTATTTAGGTGATCTTGTTTTTATTGCTAATGTTTTATCACTTTTCTTAAATTTAATTTTGCTACCTTATTTGATTAAAAAATGGGGATTAAAAAAGGCTTATTATATCCTATTGGATCCTTAAAATCTATTTTTTTGACCCATTTGATAAAAATAATATCTTTTTTCTACTCATTTGGGAGAAAACCCTTTATTAGCAAAATATCTTTCTGTCTCTCATAAGACATTTTATTCTAGCCCTTTTATTGGAGAACTATCAATCCACACAAGTATCATTCTCCTACTACCATCATGATCACTTGGTTACATAAAAGTTTTAGTCATTATCATTTGAATATATAATGAAATATTATCTTCAAAAATTAAGATGGGTTAAGCTTATTTGAAATCATAGGTTTGGATTTGTGGAGAAACTCTCTCAAACTTGTGGTAAGCTTCTTGTTCAACATATTTTGGTGGAATTATTAAGTTTGTTATTAGAGATTTTGAGATTTTGAAAGCAAAAGATTTAATCCCGTTTTTGAACTGGGCAGCAGTTAGTATTTTGAGAATAACGTTTTCTATAAAAGTCAGATTGTAGTGATTTAAAATTATGTAGAAAGATAATACATAGATCTATAATTGTTATGAAGACCAAAATGGTCAGTTCTGCTGTCTACTATGTCAAAAAGGGGGCTGAAATACAGGGCAGAGTTGCTGCCAGATTTTTAGTAAAATGGTTGTGACCAATTTAGCCCCCCTTTTGATATTCATCATGATTTGGTTTAAACATCTTTAAATTTCAGACCTTAAGTGAGTGTTGATTACGTGCTTAAGGTATAAGAGACATCCGTTCAAGCTAAGGATCACACCTTAGGAAAATCGCTCTTTTTTTGTCTTAGAAGATCTTAAATTAATTGACGTCATTTGAACTTTAGAAACATTAAATCTCCAAGGTTTGTACATAAATTTGAGTATTTTTTTAAATTGAATTTGTTGAGATATTGTAAGTGGTTAAGGTTTGGTGAAATTTTACCTTACTTTAAATTTGTTGTCATATTGACTTGGTTGCTACTTTACTAGTTTACTTGCTTTGTTGCTTGAGAAATAATATCCTGAGGTATTTTGATTTATCAGTGGTCATTGAGGGTATAATTTTTTAATTGAGTTATGAATATGCTAAAAATCATATGGGTGTCATGTGAAGTATTTTTGAAAGATAATTTAACTCGCCCACATATACGGTTTGCTTGAGCATAATTGCAATCTTGTTGGGATTTTGTCCCTCCTGTGATAGTGACTGTCACGACCCAAAATCTACCTAGTCGTGATGACACCTAACCCAACCCTTCAGGTAAGCCCATTAACAACTATCCAATTTAAATAAAATTTATTAAGAAAAGAAATAAAAATACAACTTTTTTTATACAAGAATTTTTCAAGGACTAGTAGTACAAATCATGAACTTCTAAGATTAGAATTTACAAAGCTGGTATGAAATAAATACACTATCTGTTCGAAATGTACATAAACAGATTTTTTTTATAATCTAAGGCTACCATGAACAAGAGGCAGCTACAACCGGAACACAGGTACGTCTTCAAATCCAACTCCCGTCGATCACAATAAGTACTCAATGAGTACAACCGACCCCATGTACTCAATAAGTAATAAACCTAACCTTAGGTTGAAAGTAGTGACGAGCTAGAACAAAGTTCAGGGTCTAAAGTTGGTCGGTATTTTAATTATATAATCAAAAGATTCACCATCTGGGAATCGAACCGGGGTCTGTACTGTGATAGGATACTATTCTACCACTAGACCATTGGTGCATTTTGTTTTAAGACTGTCTTATATTTGATTTATACTCTTTAATTATATTTTCACACGAAAATAACCGACCAAAGTTGGTCGATTTTATTAAAAAATAAAATAACCGACCAAAGTTGGTCGATTTTTTAAAATGACCGGCCGAATTTTTTAATATTAATTTTTATTTATTTTAATTAAAAAACCGACCAAAGTTAGTCGGTTCTTGAAAAATAAATTCCGCGGGACTCAAAAATAGTTTCCCGCATTTTTGCGCCAAAGAAAACTGACCAAAGTTGGTCGATTTCGTAAAAAAAAAAATTAAAAAAAAATATTTTAAAAAACCGACCAATATTGGTCGGTTTTTTGCGGCCAAAGCTGGCCGGTCGACCTTAATCGGTTTTTGCCGAATTTCTAATAGTGTTAATTGTCAGAAGTTAGTTGGTGAGTTGAGCTAATTGGTTGTTACAATGGCTATAAATACAAAATACATTGTAAAGGATAGATATGTTGAATTCAATAAAACTCTTTTCTCTTCTTAGTCTCCGTTATTCTTTTAGTGCATTGAAGTGTATTGTTTAGAGATTATTCTCTCCCTAATTTCTTAGATTCAGTTCCAATTTTAGTTCTCCATTATTCTGTACGCAACATCATGCTAGTCAAAAAGTAAATATCTAGTGCCACAAAATATGGAATTTGCAAGTTGTGTAGAGCACAATACCTTTATCTAAAGATAGAATCACAAAATAATGAATAAAATAGTATTCCAAGCAAAGAATAATCATGAAAAATGTTGGTACGGAGATCATGAAAAGGGCCAATATGGTAGGAGGAGAAAAGCATATAAAAAAGTTGGAGTACACCCGTGTCCAGTTGAAAGTATATGGATTCTCTTTGAACTATTGTTTATGTTATTTTAATTTAATGTCCTTTGCTTCGTACTTAATTTACAAAATAAGCACTACAATTAATATTTATTTTTTATGTTCATTTCGGTTCGCTCTTAATTTACAAATAAACTACTGCTTGATCAATCTTAGGAAGTAGGAACTCGCGACTGGACCCTTGACCTTTACGAAACAATTTTCCGTACACTGTTTTAATTTATTTTAAAATTTTCTCGTACCCTTTTAAAATTCTTTTGCATGTGATGGCCAACATGACTATTAATTATGTGATGCCTTTAAAACTTCTTCTGCATAAACTGAAGTTGTTCAACTTAGAAAATCACAGTGATCTGAAAATGGAAAAGTTGATTTACATGGAAATATAACCGAAAACTTGGAAGAGAACAAAAATTAAAAGAAAGTTAGTTGTATGCACAATAAATAAAACAGTTGTTTGCATGCCTAATAGCCAGATAATATGTAAAACAAAGTAAAATATTTTTAAAAGAAATGATGTGATAATATATAGTGGCGTAAAATAAGTTCTAGAATGCTACCTTTGATATACATAATGCATTTTCAAATGCTTCAAAAATAAACTACGTATTATTAATTATGTAAATACCTTTATTACATAATTTATGGTGCAATCTTCGACAAGCTTAATAAACTTTCAAAATAGAATATATATATATATATATATATATATATATATATATATATATATATATATATATATATATGTTTAGTTTTTGGAGAAAGTATTTACTAGATTATGTAAAAAAAAAATGCATTAGGATCATCTCATTCTCTACCTAATCAAAGAAAGAAAAATCCAAGTATAAAGGATTTTTATAAACTTTTATTTGCGTACAATAAACTCAATGTAGTCTAAGTCCTTCTCTGAATTTCACGTACGCCCAGGGGGCCGTGCTTTATTTTTACATGTATATTTCTGTAATAACACCTCAAACCAAGGTCAACTAATTATATCCTCTATTCTGTCACGTTAAATTTGTCCCTTCCAAGTTCTTCAGAGTCCTTTTCTTGTACAAACTCCAACATACTCTCACACACTTAACAAAAAATACTCTTCTTAATCTCCTTTCTCCCAAATCTTCCTCTTCTTGCAACAAAAAACTATGGTTCCAAATTCTTCTCCTTTCTTCCTATCACTCACCCTTGTCCTCTTTCTCCTCTCCACAAAATCATCATCAGCTCAATCAACTCTTGACCCAAACCAACTCAAAGCTCTCAGATCACTAAGTGTTCCAACAGGTAAAGACCCCTGTTCTCCACTTCGCAAAACCACCATTTGTGACTCTTCAACTCCTTTTCACAACCTTATTTCTCTCAAGCTTATAAACTGTTCAAATGATGTGGTATTATCCCAAACAGCTCTAAAATCTCTCTCAACTCTCACTGACTTACAGTTCATCAACTGTCCTGTTTCTCCTATTCATTTCCCCTCTGAACTTTCCTCTAATATCAACTCCTTCACTTGCATCAACTCCCTCAAAAAACTCACTAGTGTTTGGCTTATTCGTTTACATAATGCAGTAAATTTAACTGTGTCAAATGTTCCAGTTTCTGCTAGCGGCCCATCTATAATCTTGAACAGCATCAAGAGTTTGCATACCGTGACAATATCTCATGCAAATCTTACAGGGGTTCTTCCTACAAAATGGCATTTGAATCTTACTTATGTAGATTTATCTGAGAATAAGCTTGAAGGAAGAATACCAAGTTCTTTAACTATGCTTGAAAATCTTGCACATTTAAATCTTTCTTCAAATTCTCTCAATGGTACTCTACCAACTGCATTTGGCAACTTACTTTCTCTGAAAAATGTGTCATTAGCTTCAAATTCTTTATCTGGAAATATTCCAAAATCATTTGCTGCTATTCCTGGATTAGTTCATCTTGATCTTGGATCTAACCGATTAAATGGAACTATTCCAAAGTTCATTTCAGATATGAAGGGATTGAAATACTTGAATCTTGAGAGGAATAATTTTCATGGGATTTTGCCATTCAATGCTAGTTTCATCAAGAAATTGGCTGTGTTTAAGGTGGGAGAAAATTCTAATCTTTGCTACAATCATTCCACAATGTCTACCAAATTGAAACTTGGCATTGCTCCTTGTGATAAACATGGATTGCCACTGTCTCCACCACCTCCTAAGGAAGATTTCAGTGATGATAGTGAAGATAAAGAGGATGAAAGTCCACCACCTAAACATGAACATGGACCTAGCAGGGTTGTTCTTGGTGTTGCCATTGGACTTTCTTCCATTGTATTTTTGATTATTTTCTTGGTTCTACTATCCAAATGCTGTAAATGATGAGTGTAAATAAGGAAAAAATCTTGGTCCAGTTAGGTTAGACAAATTTCCTTATAGAATTTGAAGATTTGTTCATTAACTGTATACTAGTAGAATGTAAGAGTGGTTATTACTCAATTTGTGTGCGATTCTAATAGCAGTACTTTTGCTGAAAGAGGATGCTTCATTTCAGCTGTCTCCTAGGCTATAGTGATTATGAGAGAGAGAAAAGTGGCCTATTATCTTAATTCTTTTGTTATTTATGTATCATCTTTAATAAGGGAATGTTTGATTCTTAACTTCCTTTAATTCATTCCTTTTTGGCGTTCAATTGGATATAATTTGGATTTAGACAATGATTATGTGGCTTTAACTCCTAATCGAATAACTAATTACATGCACCTGTTTTACTATGGCATTGCTTCTAGTAAATTTTTATTTCTCCATAGCTGAATGCTCCGAAAGTACGGTTACATCTGAATCCAAATTAGAGCAGCTGATTGGTTGGTTATGTATTATGATTGGACTTTTACAATGGCATGTTTGGCCAAGCTTTTTTTTGTTGGCTAAAAAGTTTTGGGCCAAAATTGCTTTTGATCAAAAATTGAGGTGTTTGGCCCAACTTTTAGAAGAAAAAAAAAATGCTTTTGAGGAGAAGCAGAAGCATTTTTTGAGAAGCAGAAAAATGTAGCTTCTCTCCAAAAGTACTTTTCTAAGAAACACTTTTGAGAAAAATACACTAAGAAGTAGTTTTCAAAAGTTTGGCCAAACAATAATTACTGCCCAAAAGTATTTTTCAAATTAATTAGCCAAACACAAACCGATTCTCGCCAAAAGTACTTTTTTGAAAAGCGCTTTCCAAAAAAAAACAATTCTCAAAATAAGCAAATTTTAGAAACTTGGCCAAACAGACTATTAATTAGTCCCTTTCGCCTGGCGGTCACACTATTGGGATTGCTTATATTTTCACTGTTGATTTTGTAAAGCTTTAGGAGTAGTTTGATAAGGTGTATAAGAATAGTATTGAATAATGTGTATTAGTAATGAAGAGATTGGTAATATATGGGTTAATAATGCAAGCATTAGTTATGAAGAGATTATTTGTTATTCATTGTTTGGTGTGGTGTATTAAAAATTAAAATATATTGCATAATTTTTAAGAAAATTAGTTGTTTACAAAAATGCCATCCATACTCTTTAGCCTTAAGGGACTTTAAGGATAATTTTGTCTTTAACCATGCTAATGTATGCATTAATAGCCTTGATATTGCTAATACCATAGGTTGCTATGTATTAGTTATACATAAGCTAATACCAAATAGGTTGTATAACTAATACTTGCAATAGTAATATATAGGTTGATAAAGTGAACCAAACAAGAAAATAATAATACCAAAAGTTAATACATGCATTATTTTCTCTAATGCTTCCTACCAAACGAGTCCTTAAGCTTGTAGTCCAAGTTGCAAGGTACGTGTCTAGTAACAGTTTGTTTGGATGGTTGTTACATATCGTTTTATAATGTATCATATTGTATTGTACTGTACTGTATTGTTTGATGAATACAATGTTTGGATGGATTGTGTCATTTTGCCGTCGTTTCATGGTATCATGCACCAGTAATATGATGAATAAACTTACAATATTATAAAGAAAAATTATGATACAATATATAAAAAGGTAGGGTAAATGATAAAATAAAATTATTTAATAATAATGAAGGGTGAGATTGAGAGAAAAACACAAGAAAATGACGCGGCCACACCAAATCGGTCGTTATATAAAGTTGCACATTTCATCGTTACGTAACGACGGATTTAACGATACGATACAATAATATTTAAATAACAATCAAAACAAACATTGTATTTAAAGTAACAATACGATACGATACAATAGGTAACAACCATCCGAACAAGCTGTAAATGGGAATTCGCAATTTAGAACAAGAAATGGACAATATTAGACACGCCCAGGATTTGAAACTTAGAGTTTGAGATTCTAATTTTTTATATTACTCAGTTTGAAATTAATACTCGCTTTGTTTTAATTTATGTAAATTTATTTGACTGAGCATAGAATTTAAGAAAAAAGAAAAGATATTTGAACTTGTGGTGTAAAATTAGCCACATAAAGTTTATGTGATTATAAATTATTGCATAAAGGTAAATGATTTTCAAATATGAAAAGGGATCATTCTTTCTTACACGGACTAAAAAGGAAATAAGTTCATATAAATTGAAACGGATGGAGTAGTTTATACACGTTCAATAAATATTTTAACACAAAATATAATATTTAAAATCAAAGCTAATGAATTCGGCCAAACTCGTAAACTGTACACAAGCTCCTCCTTTGCTTGGGAGTGGTTCCGCCATCAAACTACTTGTGGCATAAGGAATCATATAGTTAACGAGTCCATCACTCATATGATCACTCAACAATTCTAAATTATTTAGTAAAATTATTTTTCCTTACTTTGTAACAGAAAAGTCATTTAACTATGCTTATAGCACTAGAAAGGTTACTCAACTAAATTTCTCAAATTTTTGACGGCCAAATATCTATTTTACACTCTAAATTTTCAACCTTTATATTTTTTTAACTAAATATTGTGATACTTTTTTTATTTTTAATATGCACTTACCGATAGAACAAATAAATTTTATTACAAAGTAAAAAAGTGCAATTTGTTTTTAGGCATATATAACATTGAAATAATAAAATAATTAAGCTTAATTTTTAAGCATATATATATATATATATATATTTTAAATTGTTTATATTAAATGCATGGAATATAATTTTTAAAAGCTTTTACTCTCTTTTATTTTCAATTTTGTAATTTGGTCTTGAGTTTTTGTCATTATTATCAAAATCACTTATGCAAAATAATTAATCTAATTATATTTTTTATTGTGCTTAGTTATTTTATTATTCCGACATTATATATGCTTGAAAAATATTTTGCACTTTTTAATTTTATGAATAAATTTATTTGTTCTATACGTAAGTTCATAATTAGATTAAAAGAGAAAAATAATATTAAAATGTAAAGAAAGAAGATAAAGGTTGATAATTTAGAGGGTAAAATATAAGTATTTGACCATTAAAAGTTTGAGAAATTTGGTTAAGTGACTTTTTGAGTGATATAGACAAAGTTAAGTGACGAACGAAAGAAAAATAACTTTTATTTATCCTTAAAATTGGATAACAATTAAACTTATAATATGGTTCTAAGGACACGTGATTTCACCTAATACCAATTGATAAATGTGAGGATGGGTAATAGAAATTAACAATAAAGTAAAGCAAACCGGTGTTAGAATGAAACTCAATCCTCGAGTTTGGATACCCTCGAACTGGTTGATGCTAGAATAATTAAAGTATAACAAGCTGATGAACAATAGTATAAACGAGAAAGAGAATTATATTGCTTTTTATATCTGTCAACCGTGTCCTAAAAATGATTAGAACCCCCCTCCCTTTTATATAGTAGAGGAATCTCACCTATGGTATGATTCTAATTACAGAAGGAAATCCCATGATTAGCTAATTAACCGTTTCTGATTTGATCCATTCTGAGATTTACGCCATGATCCTCAACCAGTTACCTAGGTTTACGCCGTGATCCTCGACCAGTCACAAATATCTCGCCTTTATGTTATTATATTTTCTTCGATCTTGCTTGATGCCTGTCTCATTTGGATTCGATCATTACTAGCCTCGATCTCGACAGGTACCTTAGTTCTGAACTCGGTACCTAGTCCTCGTGATTTAGTCTGTTCCGTTACGAGGCCGTATTTCGATACAATCTCCCGGTCTCGTTCAAATAGTAAAATCGGGTGGACCCGATTTTAACCGAATACAGATAGTCCCCTCGATTTTTGGAGTGTAATGACAAGAAATAAATTGAGCCTTCGATTTTTCTACCTCGACCTGTCATGACGTCATCCTCATGACGTAAGCGACAGAAGTGACCGAAACATCCCATCTGTACAGTTAGCAAGGCATTAAATGCGCGTCAGTCTATGGTCGGCCACCGATAATTTTGAACCGTCATTGTGAAATCTATAAATAGCTCCTCTCTTCACCATTTTGAACTTTTACTTTCAAATTTCCAATCTCCAAAGCTTTTTACATCTTCTAAGTTCTTCATCTGCAAATCTACGATTTTCACTGCTAACCTTTTCTTAGAACGCTAAATCTTATCATCTCCATCTATTTTTAACTTCAAATCCAAATGGCGAAAACGTCAAAAGCTATTCCTCAAAAGAAAAATGCTTCTTCATCACGGCCGCCCGGCGACAAAACACCGGTGGAGCCACGCCCTGAGGAGTATGTTCCCGAGGATTGCATCCTCACTTCCGACTTTAAGACCGATAAAGCCTCGTTGATTACCAGTTGATGCGAACCAGTGTCGAGGTATATATTCTCGATAACCAAGGGATACCTTAAGCAGGTAAAGAAAGACTGCAACTGGGAGGGCAAAGATGTGGTGATCCCGACCCTCGAAGAGGACATCACCACCCATGTGGAAGGGTTTCTAAGTGTTTACACTTACCCTTTTACGCTGGGCCCCCTCGACCCCGTTGTCGTTGATTTTTGCCGTCAATATCAAATAATCCTAGGCCAACTCCATCCTTTCTTTTGGCGAATTGTTATTCTGCTCTGATTCTTTGTGAGCAAAGTCGAGGGGATGCCTTTTACCATCGACTACCTCATCAGGTTATACAGCCCCCGCCTCTATCGAGGCGGGTTGATAAAACTCCAACGCCGGGCTACCAAAGTGTTGTTCTCAAGCATAGACGAGGACAAGGACCGAGGCTGGATGGGCCGGTTCGTTCAAGTGAGAACTTCCTACCTAATCCCGGCCGAGAAGATGTCATTTCCCGAGAAATGGAATATGAAGTGTAAGTACAATCCCATTGTTAGCTCCGATTTATTATTTTGCTCATTTGCTTCTTCTCATCGATATCATTTTCCGTGATGTAGCGGTCGCTTGGATGCCCGGTGCAATTCCTAACCTCAAGAGCTGGGTTCAGGACCTGGCCTCGACCTCTACATATGCCGAGCGCTCATGGCATAATTTATCAAAGGGCCGATGGGAGGCCAAAACTCATGGTAAGCCCCTTTTTCACGTCTTTGATGATTTTGTTCAAGAATTTCTTACTTAATTTCCTTTCATACAGGCATTGGCAAAGATGTTGTCATGAGGCCCTTATCTGGTAAGGAGGAGACTTCGATCCTGGCACCGAAACCGGCGAAGGACAAAAAGAGGAAAAAGACCTCAACCTCCGAGAATCTAGAACCTAAGAAGAAGAAGGCTCGTAAGCCGAGGAAAAACATCATCCTCCTAACCGAAGTCTTTGTTCGGCGTCTAAGGGAGGAAGACAAAGAAGAGGAAGAAGACGACTCCGGACTGGTGGCCCGAGTGGGAATGAGCACCGAGGACCCAAAGGTCACTGAATCGGTGAAGGCTATAGAGACTCCGTCTCGAGATGAGGGGGTCTCGGGAAGAGACTTGGGCGAAGCTCCTGAATCCTTGAGGATTGAAGATGCCTCCTACCATAATGAGCCAATGGTGGGTACGACTGTAGGGGCTGGTCTCGAGGCCCCTCGAGATAGAGAATACGCCCCAAGTGATCCACTTGGGGCAATAGAAATTGGAGGCTCCCCGCTGCTCCCCTCATTTTCTGAGGAGATGATTCAAGAGGCTTGGGCCTTGAAGACCCTCTCCATCGAAGGATCCCACAGAGGGGAGGACCTCTTCCGTGATTACTTTACTGGGGTCGAAGATGCTACCGTCCTGAGCGACTTAGAGGTCTCGAAGAAGGACTTGGGCGGGGCATCGAGTCTTTTCAACGAAGCGCAGCAAGCTCTGAATCGGGTAAGACTTAATTCCCTTTGTTGGTATTACCCTTGTGTTCATTTTTACTTTTTTTCTTCTTTCTGCGTAGGCCTCAGTGCTTCATCAGGAAGCATTTTCTCAGTCTCGAGCTGAGATTAATCGGTACGAGGCCGACATTCAAAGGCTTACCGAGGAGAGGAATGCCCTCAACCTTCTCGATGGGCAAAAAGAAGAAGAGATCAAGGACCTCCGAACCGAGTTGGCCACGACTCACAAAGATCAGACCGACCTGATCAAGCAGGTAATGAAAATCTTAAAAGCTCGTGAGCTCGATTCAAGAATGGTGGATAACATTTCACTCTCACAGTTGCAGTAGAAGGTCGAGAGGATCGAGCAGTTCCGTGAGGAGATCATTATGATGATTGCGGAGTCCTTAGGGTGGAAAGAAGGTATGGACCGCTTTGCTGCAGAAAAAGAGACTACTCGAGCCCAATGTCATCGGTCAAAAGTCAGCTTTGAGGCATGAAGGAGAAGAGCTCGTCTCAGGAAAAGAAAATAGAGGAGCTCGAAGCTCGGTTGGCTTCCGAACTTGCAAAGGCCAAATCTGAAGCCGAAAAAGCTAAAGCCGAGGCAGATGTGATCGTGGCCGTCTACCGGGCTGATGCTGAAGCCGCTCAAGTCCAAGAGAGAGAGGCAGCCGAGACCGCTCAAACTCGAACACATTGGATTGCTGAACTTTCCAAATGCCAATCTCGGAGGGAAGCCCTCAAGGACATCCACGCTCGAGGTTTCGACCTTACCGATGAGATAATAAAGGCTAGAGAGCATGAAGCTGATGCTGGAGCGCTGGCTTCCGATGATGATGATGATGACACCGAGAGCAAGAGCGGGTCCGAGAGAAGGGGAAAACTCGATGGAGAAGAAGCTGCTGCCCTGATGAAAATTAGGAACCTTAGGATTTTTCACTTTTGATCTTTTGTGTAGGATCCTGATCGGACCTTGTAAATATTCTCATATATATAAAGATCTCTTTCCAAGTTGTCTTTATTTCATTTTCTGCCTTGTAAAAATTTTGTTTCATTTATACCTTATGAAAATTTTGTTCATAAGTTCGAGGCTTAGGCAATTTGATCGAAGCCGGACTAGTGTAGTTTTTATAATTGAGTGAGTACTTGCTCGAACTCTGAGTAGGGTGGCCCTTTGGTTTTAATTGAGTGAGGGTGATTTCTCGAACTCAAAAATAAAATGGCCCTTTAGGCTCTTGAATTAGGCCGATACGGCCATAGTAAAAAGAATGGCTTTCTCCCTTTTCGGCTTGAAAAGTTTATTGCTTAGTCATATAAAATCTGTTGTGCCTTAGCATGAAATAAAGAATTTGTTCGAGAGTTCGAGCGACTTTGTACCCATTAGGGTTTTCGAGGGTCGATATTATTGAGACCCTTAGTAATTCAGCCAAAGGTAGCCTTTTTAACTGATTTATGGAAATATTCGAAGGCTTATTTTATAACGAAAATCATACGTCTCCGAACCATGTTAATTTGGTCGTAGCCTTTAACTTGGAATTCGCCTTTTGGGCTTTTTCCCCTGTTATACTCCGAACTTGTTCGAAGTATCAGTCCCCGAGTGGGGTGGCCGTGGCCTATAAAATTGAGGGTTTCCTTTTTAAAGTCTTACGATCTCGAGGTTTTAGTAATTCGATCATGTCGATTTTTTGGATGGCAGTCCCGAGTGCGTGGTCAATTGTTCAAACTTTAGTTGTGACCGGACCTTAAGCCAATTTCCACAATAGATCACAAACACGGCATTGTAAAGTAAAAATTTCTCTAAGGCATGAAATATCTGGCAAGGAAAAATACCTTTTTCAATAGATTAGCATGCGTACATGTTTGCCATTAGGGCTCGAGTAATCTACATGGGCATGGTTCGTTTGACCGTTTGACCCTTACAAAATTTACCTATCGAAACCCTGTCGACACGAAGTATTTTCTTTATAACTATCTGAGGGTGATGCCCCCAGTATTCGAGGTTGATTGTAAAGGGGCCTCGGATACTGTTGAATTTCTCTAAGTTAGCACGAACAATGGTTGCCTCGTTAAAAACCTTGTCGAAAAAATCCATTTGGGACAAAAATCGATCTAAGGAAAAAATAGTGCAACGCGTGCTTTCAGACCTAAGGACTTTGTGTTTGAAGAATCCTTCGATGTCTTCGATTAAACACCTGCAAATGGTTAGTATAAAATATAAATGAAAATGGAGAAGGTCGTACCTTAGCAGTAATATCGTTTGAGGAGTGATATATTCCAATTGTTTGGTAATTATTTGCCGTTCATCGTGCCAAGTTTGTAGGATCCCTTTCCGATGATATCAAGGACCTGATACGGTCCCTCCCAGTTTGGGCCAAGTTTTCCTTTGTTTGGGTCTCGAGTATTGAGGGTGACCTTCCTCAGAACCAAGTCCCCGATTTTAAAGTGTCGAAGATTGGCTCTTCGATTGTAGTACCTTTCGAACTGCTGTTTTTGTGCGGCCATCCGAACGAAGGCGGCTTCCCATTTTTCATCTAGAAATTCGAGGTTTATATTCATAGCCTCATAATTTGACTCTTTCGTTGCATATCAAAACCTGACACTAGGTTCCCCGACTTCAACCGGGATCAGAGCTTCGGCGCCACATACTAAAGAGAACGGTGTTGCCTCCGTACTGGATTTTGACATTGTTCGATACGCCCAAAGGACTTCGGGCAATATTTCTCTCCATTTCTCATTAGTGTCGTTCAATCTTTTCTTTAGATTTTGAATGATGATCTTGTTTTGTCGATTCGGCCTGTCCGTTCCCACTAGGATGATATGGCGTCGACAGAATCCTCTTTATTTTGTGATCTTCAAGAAACTTTATCACTTTGATGCCGACGAATTGCTTTCCATTATTGCATACGATCTCGGCAGGCATCCCAAATCGACATATAATGTGGTCCCAGATGAAATCTATGACTTCTTTCTCTCTAATTTTCTCGAAAGCCCATGCTTCAACCCACTTAGAGAAATAGTCAGTCATAAACAAAATAAATTTAGCTTTACCTGGGGCCGATGGTAGAGGGCCGACGATATCCATTCCCCATTTCATGAATGTCCATGGGGATAAAACTGAGTGGAGTTGCTCTCCGGGTTGGTGAATCATCGGCGCATACCTTTGACATTTGTCGCACTTTCAAACAAACTCTTTTGTATCCTTTTCCATATCGGCCCAATAGTATCCTGCTCTGATGACTTTGTGAACCAATGATTCGGCACCGAAATGATTTCTACAGGTGCCCTCATGGACTTCTCGTAGGACGTAGTCGGTATCTCCTGGTCCCAAACATATTGCCAATGGACCATCGAACATCCTTCTATATAGTGTTCCGTCTTCGGCCAATGTGAATCGTGCGGCCTTCGTACGTAGAGTCCTCGATTCCCTAGGATCCGATGGAAGCTTCCCATTCTTTAGGTATTCGATATATTTGTTCCTCCAATCCCAGGTCAGACTTGTGGGCTTGATTTTGGCGTGGCCTTCTTTGATTACTGACCTTGAAAGTTGTACGACAATCCCCGAGCTAATCTCGTCATCTTCAACTGATGACCCTAAATTTGCGAGGGCATCGGCCTCGCTGTTTTGTTCTCGAGGCACATGCTGTAGGGTCCATTCTTTAAACCGATGTAAAGTCACATGTAGTTTGTCCAAGTATCTCGGCATTTGATCTTCTCAAACCTCGAAGGTTCTGTTAACTTGGTTTACCACAAGCAAGGAGTCACATTTGGCCTCGATGACTTCTGCTCCCAAACCTTTAGCTAGCTCAAGACCTGCAATCATGGCCTCATACTCGGCCTCATTGTTAGTTAACTTGGCAGTTTTGATAGCTTGTATAATTGTATTACCCGTGGGTGGCTTCAAAACGATGCATAACCCAGACCCCTTCACATTCGAAGCACCGTCTGTGAAGAGGGTCCACACCCGATGATGTACCCAACTTTATTAATAGTACCTTTTCGACCTCGGGTACGAGGGCTAGCGTAAAGTCGGCTACAAAGTCCGCTAAGATTTGAGACTTGATGGCCGTTCGGGGTCGATACTCGATATCGTACCCACTGATCTCGACGACCCATCTGGCCAATCGGCCCGAAAGTTCGGACTTATGCAAAATATTGTGAAAGGGATAAGTTGTCACCACGCAGATCGGGTGACACTGAAAATATGGTTTTAATTTCCTAGAGGCGCTTATTAGGGCAAACACTAATTTTTCTAAGTGTGGGTACTAGGTCTCGACCTCACCTAAAGTTCGACTAACATAGTAAACAGAAAATTGTGTACCTTGCTCTTCTCGAACTAGGACCCCACTTACCGCGATTTTCGAGACTTCTAAGTACAAGTAGAGTTGCTCGTCCGCTTTCGGAGTATGAAGCAGTGGCGGGCTCGAGAGGTACCGCTTTAATTCTTACAATGCTTGTTGGCATTCCGGGGTCCATGCAAAATTGTTCTTGTTTTTGAGCAGTGAGAAGAACCTGTGACTTCTATCTGAAGACCTCGAGATGAATCGGCCTAGGGTGGCTATGCGCCTATTAATCTTTATACAACCTTAACATTATCCACGACTGTGATGTCTTAGATTTCCTTGATTTTATCGGGGTTGATCTCGATACCCCGATTCTATACCATAAAGCCGAGGAACTTGCCTGAGCCGACCCCGAATGCACATTTCTCTGGGTTGAGTTTCATATTTTATTTCCTTAGTATATCGAAGGTCTCATGCAAATGTGTCAAATGGTCCTCTGCTCGCAGGGACTTAACTAGCATATCGTCAATATAAACCTCCATTGACTTACCTATTTGTTCTTCGAACATTCGATTTACTAAGTATTGATAAGTGGCACCAGCAGTTTTTAGTCCAAACGGCACTACATTATAACAATAGGTGCCGTAATTAGTGATGAATGAAGTCTTTTCCTGATCTTCCAGGTTCATTTGTATTTGATTGTACCCGGAGTAGGCATCGAGAAAACTAAGGATCTCGTGGTCGGCCGTGGCATCGATCATGCGATCGATATTCGGCAGAGGAAAAGAGTCTTTAGGACATGCTTTGTTTAAATCTTTATAGTCTACGCATATTCTAAGTTTATTTCCCTTTTTAGGGACTACGACTACGTTTTCTAACCATTCGGGATATTCTACCTCCCGAATGGATCCTATTTTGAGAAGTTTGGTTATCTCGTCCTTGATGAATGCATGTTTTACCTCGGACTAGGGCCTTCTCTTTTATTTTACCGGGCGGAACTTCGGGTCCAAGCTCAGTCGATGTGTAGCGATTTCCGACGGGATCCCTGTTATATATAGGTGGGACCAAGCAAAACAATCCATATTATTGATAAGAAATTTAACGAGTTTTTCCTGAGCTTGGGGGTAAACCCCGTACCCAGGTATACCTTTCGATCGAGTAGATACTTGATCAATATGACTTGCTCCAGCTCCTCGATTGTCAATTTGGTGGCGTCAGAATCCTCGGGGATTATGAAGGATCGAGGGATCAAGTAGTCATCGTCCTCGTCCGTTCCCTGCTTCCTCGACTAAGTCGAAACTGGTGGTTGTGGTTGCTATTTAGCTTCCTGTTTTCCTTTGGACTCCGATCCCTCTGTTGACGAAAGTGCCGATTCCAGTAGTACTTCGTCGACCGCGAACATTTCTTTGGGAGCATGCTATTCCCCATGCACCATTTTTACTCCATCCGGTGCCGGGAACTTCAGTATTTGGTGGAAGGTTGAGGGGACCACCCTCATGTTGTGAATCCAGGGTCTTCCGAGCAGTACGTTGTATCTCATATCGCCCTCGATCACATGGAACTTTGTTTTTTGAATGGTTCCGGCTACATTTATTGGTAGGATGATTTCACCTTTAGTTGTTTCACTCGCCATGTTGAAGCCATTGAGAACCCGAGCTGTGGGTACGATCTGATCTTGTAGGCCGAGTTGCTCCACGACCCTCGATCGACTAATATTGGCCGAACTTTCTAGATCAATTAAAATACGTTTAACTTGAATTTTATTCATAAGGATAGAGATTACCAAAGCATCATTGCGGGGTTGTGAGATCCCTTCTGATTCCTCATCATTGAATGATAAAGTGCCTTCTGGCATATAGTCCCGAGTTCGTTTTTCCCTGGTAATTGATACTTTAGTGTGTTTGAACATGGGCCTTTTTGGAATATCGACCCCACCAACGATCATGTAAATCACGTGTTGTGGTTTTCCTGCTCGTTTTTCCTGTTTGCATCCCTGTCTCTGAAATGGTTTTTAGCTCGGTCGCTCAAGAATTCTCGAAGGTGACCCTCATTGAATAGACGGGCCACCTCCTTCCTTAGTTGTCTGCAGTCTTTAGTTTTATGACCATGTGTACCATGGTATTTTCATATTTGATTGGGGTTCCTTTGGGATGGATCGGTTTGTAGGGGTCTGGGCCATCTAGTATCTTTGATTCTCCCAATGGCTCACACAATACCTGATGCGTCGATGCCGAAGTTGTATTCTGATAATCGTGGTGCTTCTGTGGAATTGGCGTGATTATCGAAGCCACTTTTGCTCATGAGCCCTCAAGAGCTCTATCTTCGATCGTTCCTTCGATCATTTCGGATGGGATTGCGTCATGGGTTGTTGTTTCTACGATCTTCGTTGAATGGTTGATACCGATCTTTGCTCGACCGGGTTTCTCTGTCGATATCCCTTTGAGTTCTGCCGACCAGCCTATTTGGATAAGCGGAACCGGAAGGGGTCCCCAACTGATCATCCTCGACCCTGATCTTTGATTAGTACTGATTATGTTCATCGGCCCAGGTTACCGCTGGATATTCAATTAAATTCTTCTTTAGCTGTCGTGATGCTACCGAACTGCGTTCGTTCAAACCTTGAGTAAAGGCTTGAACAGCCCAATCGTTTGTGACCAGTGGTAGTTCCATGCGTTCCATCTGGAACCGAGATACGAATTCCCTCAACATTTCGTTGTCTTTTTGTTTCACCTTGAAGAGGTCCGATTTCCTAGTCGTAACCTTTATTACTCCGGCATGTGCCTTTAAGAAGGAGTCTGCAAGCATGGCGAAGGAATCGATGAAATTAGGCGGCAAATTATGGTACCATATCATGCTCCTTTCGACAAGGTTTCTCCAAATTTCTTCAGTAGAACAGATTCAATCTCATCGTTTTCCAAGTCATTCCCTTTTATTGTGCATGTATAAGAAGTGACATGCTCATTAGGGTCGGTGGTCCCATTGTACTTAGGAATTTCTGGCATTCGAAATTTCTTCGGAATGGGTTTCGGAGCCACATTTGGAGGGAAAGGCTTTTGTAAAAATTTCTTTGAATCCATACCCTTTAGAATCGGCGGAGCCCCCGGTATTTGGTCAACTCGGGAGTTGTATGTCTCTACTTTCTTGTCATTTTCCTCGATTTTCTTTTCTCCCGACTCAATCCGTTTAGTGAGATCTTCGAGCATTTTCATAATGGCGGGGTCAGTCCCCGATTCGTTGGCGTTCAACCTTTCCGGCTCAGGATCGATCCTGTGGACGACTTCTGGTTCGATCCAACTCAGTGTTCGGTGTTGATTTTGTAGTTGTGCTATAGCGGCTTGTTGGTCCTGTAACATTTCGAATATCAATTGGAGGATAACTCCACCATCTTCTCTGCCCTGCGTATCTCGACCATCTGGTCGAACTTCCCTGCATACGCTACCTTCAAGATCAACGCCCAAATTTGCATTTAAGGCGACGTGCGAACTGACATCGACGGAATTTATAATTGGTGCTCCCTCGAGGTCATCCTGAGGCACCTCGATCCCTGGGGCGGCTATATTGGCATTCTCCCCGTAAAATTCGAGGCTGTTGTCACCATGTACAGGCGCTGCTTGTGAGTTTGACATGTTTATCCTGAAAACAAAGATTCTTACGAGAACAAGTGTAAAGTAGTGTGTGTTATCAGAATCAGTATTAAGCAACCACTATTATCCTTAGCCCCACGGTGGGCGCCAAACTGTTTACCCTTAAAATTGGATAACAATTAAACTTAAAATATAGTTCTAAGGACACGTGATTTCACATAATACCAATTGATAAATATGAGGATGGGTAATAGAAATTAACAATAAAGTAAAGCAAACCGGTGTTAGAATGAAACTCAGCCCTCGAGTTTGGATACCCTCGAACAGGTTGATGCCAGAATAATTAAAGTATAACAAGCTGATGAACAATAGTATAAACGAGAAAGAGAATTATATTGCTTTTTATATCTGTCAACCATGTCCTACAAATGATTAGAAACCCCCTTTATATAGTAGAGGAATTCCACTTAGGGTATGATTCTAATTACAGAAGAAAATCCCATGATTAGCTAATTAACTACTTCTGATTTGATCCTTTCCGAGATTTACGCCATGATCCTCGACCAGTCACCGAGGTTTATGCTGTGATCCTCGACCAATCACAAATATTTCGCCTTTCTATTATTATGCTATCTTCGATCTTGCTCGATGTCCGTCTCATTTGGCTTCGATCACTACTAGCCTCGATCTCGACAGGTACCTCGGTTCTGAACTCGGTACCTAATCCTCGTGATTCAGTTTGTTCCGTTACGAGACCGTCCTTCGATGCAATCTCCCGGTCTCAGTCAAATAGTAAAATCGGGTGGGCCAGATTTTAACCATATACAACTTTATTAGGTAATTTCGAATAGTTGAGTGACATTTTGAATAATGAACTCTATAGTTAACAACCACAATTATTAACAACCACAATTATTGTCTATAGCGTAAGTGACAGACACAAGTTGACTAATCCGGAGCCAGGAGAAACGACTAGTTATTAATCAAATTCATCATCGACTCTTTGTAAAATACTCATTTGACTAAGAGATTCCAAGCACATCGTAAGGTATGTCACTGCTAACAAGTAACCTACTCGGATAAAATTTAAACTATTAATTTGATATATGACCAGTGACTATAATACAGAGATCAACCCCCTGACCCTTACTCATACATGATACAACCCAATCCCCTCCCCTCTTCTCGAAAGGTTAAAAAAACGAAGCGACCTTTTTTTTTTTAAGGCATGTATTACATTCTTCAAAATAACAATAGTCAATAGATATAGCTCCTTTGTTTGAAATACCCGCACTAAGATTTCTTTTGTATGTTATATATTCGTGTACGTAGTTCAGGCTGCAGCAGACGTTCCAGCATAGGATATATTCCTTTTATGCATTGGGAGTCGCCCCCTCTAATACTTGACATGTTCACTACGAATTGTTGGAGTAGTTCAAATGTTGCTTTTCACTGCCTTATTTTATTGTTTATTTACCTGGAAGGAGAAAAGTCTTTAACCCACGAATTTTGATAATTGTGTCTGTTGAGTGCAATAAATAAACAGAGGCCTAATAGATACCAGACAATTAAAAGTTGATATCATTTTTCCTTTAAACACTTAAACTAGACCTCTTTCTATCGGAACACATTTCGTAAGCATATAATATACCCCGTTTCAATTTATATGAACCTATTTTCTTTTTAATCCGTGTCAAAGAGAATGACCTCTTTCCTTATTTGAAAACAATTTACCTTTATGCGATAATTTATAGCCACACAAAATATATATGCCTCATTTTACACCACAAGTTCAAAAGTCCTCTCTCTTTTCTTAAACTCCGTACCCAGTCAAATGAGTTCACATAAATTGAAACGGAGGGAGTACCAATTAGAAACGTTTTATGCAGGTTTATGAATTCACCAAGCGCTTGTCTGCAATCTCCGTCTACGTGGAACAAATAACCATTAAACTCGTGCCACATCATTTAATTATCCACTTTATCTATATAGTCTTATTTCCAATCAAATACACAAATAAACAAAAGACCTAAATAAAATTATCTCTGTTCCTTTTCCATCGATAGAATCAAAGAAACCACCGTTACTTAACAAACTTCTTCTATTTTCCGTCAATGGTGTTGGTATCTACTATCCTCTATCTCTTACGGTATTTTCAACGCTTAAAGGTCCAATCTCTCTTTTATTTATTTTCTAATGCTGTAGTTAGGGCTTCTTTTTTTAAGTTTTTGTTAAAGCTGGGGTATTTTTAGGGGTTTCATTTGTGCTGGTCCTTTGGCGTTTTGTCTAAGGAAATATTATGGATGATTATATTTTAACTCATTTTCACCATGGGGGTACATTTATCGAAGAACCGGTCCCAATATACAAAGGGAAATTAAATGCCTTTTCTATTGCTATCGATAAAGACCATTTCAGTCTTGTAGAGTTGTCCGCTTATGTTGAAGACCTTAGGTATATAGTTGTCGAAGGGTTTTTTTTGTCAAAAGGAAAAAATAGTGAACTTATCTAAGTCGTATCTGATTTTCAATTATTTGAATATGTGAAAGATTTACAACATGGTGATATTTTGGATGTTTATTTGTGTCATGTGGTGAGTCAGCCTGAAGTACTCAAAAACTTAGTTAGTCTTTTATGTGGGACAGAAGTAGGTGGGGGTGATAATGACCAATTTAAAGCTAGGGCAACACTTGAGAGTAATATAAATATTGAAGAACCTATTGAGCCACCCGACGAAGAGTTAGAAAATATCTCAGATCTCAATGATGCTCAGTCATATTTGAATGATGCTGAACTAACTCATAATGGTGATGAACAAGATCATAATGTTGATGAAAATGGAGTGCAATCAGATGTTGACAGTAGTGACTCACAAGCAGATGTTCTTCCTGAAGAAGATGATTTTGAGGTTAATGATGAATTGAGATTTTTAAGAGCTGAAAAAAGAAGCAAGAGGCAGGGTAAGCCGAGGAAAAAACCAATTGCAACAGAGTAAATACCACTAGGAGAAGCAGGTATTGATAGAGGATTTGAAGATATTAGAAAAAATAAGATTTCCAGATATGTAGGTAATATAGGTGGGGATGAGAAGTTTATTGATAGTTCAGAGGTTGATAGTGAAGATAGCACAGAAGAATTAGATCCTGAAGTTATTCCTGGTGTTGATATATCAGCAAGAAGGAGGAGTACACAGGTCAGGTATGATCCTAATTATGAACTTGTTATATTTAAACTTGAGATGATTTTTGAGAATGCTATAGAGTTTCGGAAAGAATTAGCAAATTATGCAATTGAGTACAAGGAGCAGATTAAATTGAGACCAAATGAACCACATAGGGTGAGGGCTAAGTGTAAATCAAAGAAATGCAAATGGGTATGCTATGCTTGTATTTATAAAGATTCTGGTAATTTTAAAGTAAATAACTACTACCCAATACACAAATGTGATACTTCACACAAGAATAAGTTGTGTACTTCTTAGTATGTTGCAAAGAAATTCAAAGATGAAATAACTAAGCATCCTCACATAAGGATATGGGAAATACAATAGTTGTGCAGGGATAAACTAGGATTGTATGTTGGCAAGACAATTTGTTATAGGGCTAAAATGCATATTCTTAGAGAGTCCATGAGTGATTGGAATATGGAGTTTGCAAGGTTATGTGATTATGCTAATATGATAAAACAAACCAATCCTGGTAGCTCATGTTGGGTAAGGATGGACAGTGAAACTGAGTCGGAAAAAAATCTCTTTGTTTACTTTTATGTGGCTTTGATGCATTGAGGAAAGGTTGGTTAGAAGGATGTAGGAGAATCATAGGTTTTGATGGTTGTTTCTTAAATGGTGCTTGTAAATGTGAGCTTCTAGTTGTTGTTGGCAAGAATGAAAATCAACAAATGTTTCCTATAGCATGGGCAGTTGTGGACCAAGAGACAAAGCATAGCTGGAGTTTTTCATTCAACTACTTGAAAGATGATTTGCACTTAGGAACTGGAGAAAGATTGACTGTGATGAAAGATATGCAAAAGGTAATATTTCTCTGTCTTGTTTAGTATTTATTTTTTAAATTACAACAGTTAATTAAATTCATTATTGTATAGAGTTTTGCTGTAGCTTTGAAGGAAATTTTATCCAATGCTAAATTTAGAATGTGTGCCCGACACATCTAGTCTAATTGACATAAAAATGGAAAGGAGAGAAAGGGAGAAAACAGTTTTGGAGATGCTCTAAAGCTAGTTATGAAGTTAAGTTTAAGGAGGAGCTTCACAAAATGGACAAATTTGGTAAGGATATTTGTAGGGATTTTCTATATTATCTAGAAAAGTCACGGGCTAGAGCATTTTTTGAAGTGAATTCCAAGTATGATGTTGTTGAAAATAATATGTGTAAGACCTTTAATTCATGAATTTTTGCTTCTAGGCATAAATTAATTATAACAATATTGTAGGAGATTAGGAGGAAAATAATGACTAGACAGATGGATATGTTGAAATTTGCTGATACTTGGATATCCGATATATCACCTATGGCTAGGCTTCTATTAGAGGATAGCAAAGCGCTTGCTAGAAAATGTACTGTCCTTTGGAATGCTGATGTAGGATTTGAGATTGGAGAAGGAATGCATAAGCATGTAGTTAATCTGACTGATAAGGTATGCACTTGTAGAGCTTGGCAGTTGAGAGGTATTCCATGCCAATATGATGTTCTTGCATACTATCACATAAACGAAGAACTTGAACAGGCAGTGGAGCATTGGTATAAGAGGGATACCTTCTTAAAAGCATACAATTATTTCATCCAGCCTATGACAAATATGAAGATGTGGCCTGAAACCAACAATTCAAAGATTGAGCCTCCCAAACCTAAATCCATGTCTGGTAGACCTCGGAGGAATAGAAGAAAAGGCAAAGATGAACCAAAAAAGAAATATGGAAAGTTGTCCAAGTGTGGAGTGAAAATGACACGTTCCAAGTGTCATCAATAAGGACATAACAAAAGATATTGTAGGGTAAAATATTCTGTATCTTTTTAACTATTTATGAATGTAAATTGGTGCCACATTTTTGTTAACAATTGCTACAGAATGGTGCCACCTTTTTGTTGTTTCAAACTAGAAATTATTTATGTAATTTGCCACCTTTTTGGTATTACGTATATGTCATTTGCACCTTTTTCATTGTCAAAGTAAATGAATGACAAAAGATTTCTATCCTTGAAGTTTTCTATGCTCCTATAAACCACGCTTTGTTCAAGAATCAATATTATAGTGTAAACTTGTTGCTCATGATATACATGCTGAAAATTGGATGCCTTCACAACAAGGTAGCCAAAGATCACAAGGAGCAAGCCCACCTGCTGCAGCAAAAAGCTCAAGCCAACCTGCAACCTCAAACTCTATTTGTGATGATACAACAAGAGTTAGAAGGGTTAATGAAGCTAGAAGCTCAAGTCAACCACCACTAATTTTTACAGATTCGTGCAAGCCTGCTAGAAGAGGATTAGCTAGACAACTTCCTCCAAAGGGTAAATGAACTACTGTCCAAAAGAGAGGAATGGGTGCAGGTAAAGAAGTTGCTGAAAAAGGAGGAGAAAAAAGGTCCAAAAATGTTGGATTTGGCATCTACACAACTTCAAGTGGAACTCAAATACTAAATGTATATATTCATACATATTTCATCTATAATATGACTTAGAATAACTTACTGATTGTACTTCATTATTTGGCAAACTGCAGCCCGGAACATCAAGCCAAAGAGTTCTATCAGGTAGTTCAACTTATAAGAGTACAGCTCCAACTGGAATAGAGCTTGGTTTTAAGGCTAGAGGCTTGAGGTGGAAGGGTCATGATGCTGTCACAATTTTCCAGTTGCAGCAGATGAAGGCAAACATCAGCAAGAAGTAGTATTTTAGGAACTTATTTTTTGACTATATGATTATATAGCAACAAACAATTATATATAGTCAAGGTCTATTCTTAACTCTAAGATAACAGCAAACTATTATATTTTGGGATTTAGTTTTTGAAGAACTAAACTATTACTACAAGAAATTTAATCTTTAGTGATCACTATTTTACGAAAGGACATGAAACCGGTCGTTATAAGTATACTTCTAACGGCTAAAAATTATTCTGGACGTTAAAATCAAGTTTTGATTCAACACTAGCGAGGGGAAAATATCTTACCGTTAAAAGTATACTATTCCTTCGTTAAAACATAAGTAATTTTTAGCAATTAAAAAAGAAAAAAGGGCAGTCTTTTTCCAAATTCCCCCTCCCCCTCCAAACCCAATCCCACTCCCACTCCCACGTCCTCTCTCTAATTAAAGTGAAACGACCTGGACCGCCTCTCGTTGCGATTTTGAGTTCTCTGCACCTCTCTAGGGTTTGTTCTCCTCACGGTAAGCTTCGCCATCTTTTCTCCTTAAATCCATTTTACAGTAGTAACTTCCAGTATTATAGAATTTCGCTGAAAATCAAATTGAATATATTCCTACTTGAAAATTCTCGATTTACAGATTTATTCTCTACATTTATAGATTTTCTAGTTGATATTAAACGATATTCTTGCTTAATTTCATGAATATAAGTAACACACGCTTAACTCTGTTCTTAAACTCTCCGCTCATTGTTCATCTAGAATTTTCTTTTGTTTATATAGCGTAAATTTCGACTGATTTGTGGAATCTCAAATAAATGAAGCTTCATTTCTGCCGCTAGGTTTCTCTAAAGTGGCATTGCTTGATATTCCAGTTCGATTCGCGGAGTTCTTAACCAAGTATTTGAATGCAGAAATTGGGTTTCGTTTACTTTGAAGGCCCACCTTTGCTTCAAAAAGGTAATTGATTATAAACTGGTAACTATGGTTCTGTTATTTCTAGGATTCTATAATTTTTACCTAGGATTCTAATTTGGGGATGTTAGAATGCTGTAAATAAACAGATGATCTTTATAATCAGATTCAAATTGTGAGCGTGCAGTAAAAAATGACATCGCTGGTAACTTTGCCGCCCTATCCAGTGGCTTCGGCAGAAAGGCCATAGCTATCTGCTCCTCCATTCTATGAAGTTGTTGACACATGTATTCTTGCATACGTAAACAAGTATGTTTAAAAGTACTCCTATCATATAGAAGCATTAGTAAACCTTTCCACAAAGATTAGGCACATATTTACATTTTCTTTCTGTTTTTGTTGTGCCAATTAAATTTTAGAGATTAACCTATCATTCAATTTATTTTGTGTGCTTGTGGATCTCCGGTTTTTTTTTTTAATCTTTCGTAAATCAGCACTTTCTTGGTACTTCAAGTAATGAATAACACCTTACATGCCTCAAATATAAAACATATTGTCAATTGTTTACCAGTGTGATGACTTTTTACATATAGTATGAGCCTTTTAGATTTTTTGTTATGTCATTAGACAAGAAATATTAGTAATCAATCTTGAATTGGAGTTACTCGACTTACCTTGAATTATGTGAGTTTATGATGTACCAATTTCAGGTGCAACAAGCTTTAGCAAAAAGCATTAGTTGTTGGCGTTCTTTTCCTTTTTGTTTAAAAAGTAGCTAAAAAGTGTTGAATGGCAGAGGTTTAGTTCTGCATGTTATATCTAACTTTATTTTGCTTATCTACTGATATTTGGAAATCAACGAGACTTCCTAGACATATGGTTCAGTTTTCACCTTCTTTCTTGGTTATAGCATTCTTGTGAATTCCTTTTCTTGACAAAAGATGAAGGCATGAAGCCACTTCTTTTCATTTAATTTTGTGTTAGTTAAACTAAATGTGAACAGTAATCCTAGTTTTGAGTTGTTGAATAGGATTGTTTCTATACAACTATGCTTTTGGATAATTTTTTGATTTCTCGGGCTTAAATGTAAGCTCTTTTAGGAGAGAGTTATTTTGGTGAAATGACGTTTAAACAAACAATTGAGGTTCTGTAAAGAAGGGCAAGCTTTAGAGTTCCAAATGGATTCTATAAAGGCTATAATGCAAGATATTAAGGCTGACATTTCATTGTTCAATGCGATAGCCTTTGATGCAAGAATATGTGTTTCTTTCGATCTTTGGATGTGATATTTTCTAATCTCGAGTGTTTGAGTTAATTAATAATATTAATATGCGAGACAATAAAGCCAATGTGTTAATTAGTTAAGCTCATCTTGTAACAGTAATGTGAGATAGCTTATGTGAAGTTTAACTTGAATGTTGCTGATGTTTTAGGCACACTAATAGATCAATTAATTGATAACATAGCACGTCCAGTTACTTGAGATTCTAAGGATTGCTTGGGAGAAGAGTATTGAGATTAGAATTACACACGAACTTATGCTACTTACCCAAAAAAAAATAAAAGAATTAGACAATATCACACAATGCTATTTTTGAGCCAATTCGGTATTAGTATTCTAACAGTTTCTTTCTCCTGTTTTGCATGCCTATATTGTACTAGCGCTCTGCTCTAATCTTGTTCTTCTTTTGATGATTTGAATGGATTTTATTGGTCTTCAACTATGATCGAAGCAGTTCCCCGTTAAAGATGATATTTATTTTTTCACCAATTGTTAATAATGGTCTTTTTTTTAAAGGAACCGCCCTCTTGGTTTCTGGGTGAAAAAGGTTATATAACTAATTTCTAAAGATGTCAAACACATTTCCTCGAAAAATCCTGTTACCTTGTTGATAAACTGGTGGCAGATTAACTATAAACTGATCTTTCTAGACATTGTAACATCTCAGGATAGCCAGCACTTTGCGCACAAATTACTCGATAAAGATGAAAAGGTACACTTTCTCCAAATATTGGTATGAATTAAACCACACCATAGTCTTTCATTTTGAGTTTTTATCATCTTGAGATATGTTTATAACTCTGCGAAAGTATAAAATCTGTAAGATTTTGACTTATGAAATAGGTAGTTTTACTTATCAACTGAAATAATGGACTCATTTCTTGTAAATAAAGTATTAAAAGACAAAAGAAAGGAAAAACAAAGTCTTGATTGTGGTTAATAATGATTTCCACCTTTCTTCTAGTTCAAGTATTAGTAGTTTTTTACTAAACTAACATAAGCATATTCTTTTAACAGATCAAGAAGATGATATGAAGAACCTGGCCTTGAAGAAAGTGCGGAGCAAGTAAAAGAATCTGAAATGTTAAAGAACAAGTTGAAGCACAAGAGGACCTATATTATGTTTGTCAGAAATATTTAAGGTATGGCTTCATATCTATTTTCGTGGACAATTTATGGTGGCGTCATTTTCTGTTAGAGATGATCCCAGGTCTCTCTTTTGGGACATGGTAATTTACTGTGAGCTTTAAATCTTTCAGTAAGCTTTGCATCTAATATTTATAAATTCATAATTTGTATAGTTAAAGAGGAAGCAAGTAAAGAAACTGAGTCAATAGGTCTTAAGACGTTAGTCTGTATGAGTACATTTACCTGTTATGATATATGATGGATACTTCGACATTGTTATTCATCCCTACTACGTTTTCTAATTCATGTTGCGTCTATGTTAATATCTTCAGATTATTTAGAAGATCTGTCATTACCCACGATCATCGTGCTTGTAGTATCAGTTCTAATAATAGTGTTCTGTTATAGAAAATACAACTGGAGGGTAGGACTGTTGATTTTACTAGCAACTTGATAATTTCTTCAGAGCTTATGAATTATAAATCAAAGAATAGGTTGATAAACTTATATCCAATCAAAGCTAGCTCTAGTTTCTCAACTAGAAATAGGAAAAATCTAATCAGCCACTGTTCATTTTTTCCCTGAAGCACTCGTAAATAATTTTTTTTTTTGTACCTTTTGTAATATATGGTTATGAAATATTTTATCCAGTCAATTTACAGCATGCTAATTAAATAGACACCAAGAAATTTGACGAGTAAGAAATTTTTGTTAATAGAGGTAGTTGTAACCGAGGCTGCAATTTCAATTTCATCTCTCATTTGATTTGTGGAAAGAGGTCACAAAAAGCTTCAGCTTGAGTAGAATATGATTACTAATTCTGTAGGTTTCTTGATACAACTGTCTCCCAAGTAAGAGCTCTGCAGTAGAAGTTTTCTTTCACATCCTAAGTAGTAGCAACCTAGTAATCGAAATGTTACATTTGGTTCTGTAAACAAAATGAGCTAGGAGAAGTTTTCTTACTAAACTAGCTTGAACTTATTGTTTTTACAGGTCAAATTTGAAAGCTAATAAATCTTCCCTTGAAGATAGTGCGGCAGAGCAAATTGAAGCGGTGGAAATGTTAAAGAACAAGTTGAAGCCAAAGAGGAACTTTGTTTTTCTAGGGATTGTTTGAGATGTTGCCATTTGTGCACGCCATAATTCTTCTCTTCCTTTTTAGGAGTTGTAAAAATAGTGTTGTACAATTTGGATGGTATATATTTGGTTATGTGATTTTTAGTTCTTTGTAATTTACAATGATATTTAATATAATTATTGAGTATTTTGTATGTGTTCTTCTATATACATGTGAAAACATATGAAATAATGATTACTATTTGGGAATTACCAAAAAATAATATTAAACTCACATATCAACGAAGGAAAACTTGGCCGTTAAAAATGTTATTTGTGAAAATGACATACAATTAACGAAAGGCAAACTGGCCGTTAAAAAGGAGTTGCAACGACCGGATTTCTTGCTGCCGCTAAAAGATCTTTAACGACCGGGATGGAATACGGTCGTTAACTTTTAACGTTGCTGCCGCTAAAAGATCTTTAACGACCGGGATGGAATACGGTCGTTAACTTTTAACGTCAAGGCTTTTTAACGACCGGTGACGACCGGATTTTCTCTGGTCGTTATCGACTGGATATGGACTTTTAACGACTGAATTTTCCCTCGCTAAAGACCAATTTTCTTGTAGTGTATTGTGGTTCCATTCAGTTGTCTAAGATAGCAAGTGTTTCCATCTGATTCCATAACAATTGAAATAACTTTAGTGCAGCAACAACAACTAAAATAACTTTTTATTACATTCAAAATACAATATTACATAGCAGTACTAAGATTACAAAAGTGCAGTAACAACAATACCTAAAACAACCAAACTAATCTGCAAACCACATCAAAACACAAGAATGCACCAACATCTAAAGACATCAGCAACAACACCTAAAGATCACGGCCGAACATCAGCCCTACAGTTTCCATAAAACGAGCAACAATACAACAACAACGGTCAAAAGGATCAGACTTTTTTTTTGCTTGAACCTTCTCCCCTTCAAAAGCTTTGACTCTCTTTAATAAACCCAAATTATTTTCTTTGCTTGAGTTGGCATCTCATCATCATACCAACAGAAATAATCACATCCACCCTTTTTCTACAAAAACAACAAATACATTTGATCAATTATCATCAAAGAAAATAATTAATAAAACATGATACAATTAAGAACAAAAAATTTACCTTTCCGATTTTGCAAGCAAAAAACCTACGACTTGGGTTTAGTTGGTTCCATGAAGTATTCAATTTTGGAGAAACACCACACTTACAAATTCGAGCAGTAGCGCAAGGTGACATTGACAAGTTCGTCGATTCCGATAAGTTCGACATTAATGGATATTAACTAAGTTTCAACCTTCACTTAAATAAACTCGGCGACAACAGAAATGAGAGAAAGAAGAGAAGGAGAAGTGCTGCAGCAGCAAAATTGGATTTTTTACAATAGGGAAAAGAATTAGGGTTTAAATAGAGAGATATAAAGAATTACCGTTACTTCACAAATGTTATCGTTACTAAACATATATCAGTAGAAAAATTTCTTCTCACGTGCTTAAATAGGATGTAACTCACGCTATATGCCACCTGCATAAAACATGTATAATTGGTATATTATATGCCTACGAAATGTATTCAGATGGAAAGAGACCTAGTTTAAGTGTCTAAATGAAAAATAGTGTCAATTTTAGGTGTGTCAGCATGTATTAGGCCATAAACAGAGGAAATCACATGTAATGTATCTTAAATTCGTGAACATGCATGTTGCTTTATTTCATCTTTCCTTTCCAACATCCTCATCACTCTAAGAGGCGGATTTAGAAACTTTTCCTACAAATTCAACTGAACTGGTAATTGTTGGGTCGAACTATGTGTATGTACACCCAAAAGATTTAAAATATAATTGTATATGTAATCGCATAGAAGATTTAAAATTAAACTTAATGATTCTAGATCTGAAATTCCTTTTTGTTAAGTAATGTAGTTCCCTAACTAAGCATGTTCTTCTAGCTGGTGTTGACTTTTGCCATGTGGAGCTCTGTCCTCCTGTGATTCCTCTAGTTCCTATAGTCCTTCCATTTTAATATTGAATATTAATACCATCTACCAATAAGGGCGGATCCAACATTTGAATATGATGAATTCAATTTTTATCTTCTTGATAGTGAACGTTGGGTTCAGTTAAATTCGATAATTAATGTCACATACGCCACTTTTTACTAGGGCTACAAATGAATGTACCAAGTGATCATTTACAAACAAAGTATGGAGTTTCAACTCTGCTCGTCTATTTATTACTACTATTTAATCTTATCCAGCTCAAGTTGGACTCAACTATTCAAATGAACAAGCTTGCGTATACGTTTGAGTTTTAATTGTTTATGTTTATATTCTCCGACAATACTTAATATTATAGTCTACTCAATCTTAATAGATTTGCTCTATCTGTTCCTTTTTGTTTTGAATTAATTATCCATGTGGGCATACATAGAGATTTGGTACTTGATGATATGAGCAATGAGCTATACGATGAGAGCATGCCAGGTTGGTGACAAATACAATCATGGGTTCTCTGTTAGCACTTAGCATAGAATAATGAAGTATCAATTGTCAGCTTTATTGTTCATGTGCTTGTTAGGGCATAGCAGGTTTTTGTCTTTACTCTAATTTGTTTTTAATACAAAGGAACATGCTCCTCCTGAATCTTTCAGATTTTTTAATTTGACAAAAGCATAATGGATTTGTTACTTTACTACGGGTCTAAGGCATTGCCTTGAGCGTCTACATTGAATTTTTATCTCTTTTATTACATTGGTTTGTATATCCAGTAGAAGATTTTTCTAATCGGAACACGTCCTTGCAGTTCAAAAATTGATTATGTTAATATTGAGGTTAGTTTAATGCTCTTCAGGTTGAATTATAAAAAACTGTATGCAACTTATGAACGGGTGTGATATGACGAAAAGACGTCGACATTATTTTTCAAACTCTTTTTCTAGTCAAATTTTCCTGCACTTTGTGCTCAGGCTTTATAATATGTGCTTCCAGTTTCCCCAACATAAAAACATTTTTTTCATTGTTTACTAGTTATAACTGTTGCTAAACTCTTTCCTTACTTCCTACCTTTTGTTGCTGCTATAGGTCATTAACTTTTTCTTTGATAAAAAACACTTGAAAATAATTTTGACAGCTTTTCATCGTATCCATTTTTTTACAACAATTTTTTTTTTACTTTATGAAAATGTTTAAGGTGGCATACTTTTGGGTTTAATTTTTGTAGGAAAAGAAGACAGTGACACGATTTATGACGAATGAACCACCCTAGTTCCGATTTCATCGACCTCATTAGTCCAAGTTCTAACATATATTGTCATGAACCTGTCTAACTTCGACTTCAAAAGCTAATTCGTGAACTGAAAGATTTCGAACCGTTTATAAACTGACGGCTTATAAGCTGCTAAGGCCTCGCGTAGCAATAAGGTTTCAAATAGCAAGGATAGGACATTTGCCCCTCAAAGATCCGAACTTTTACCCTTGCTCATCACTTTCTTTAATCTACTTTAATTTCTTGAATCTCGGAGATAACGCAAATAGAGATGCGGTCAGTAACTCGAAATTCAGCCACTTCGTTATTTACAAAGTTGAGCGAACAAACTAGAAGAAGGTGATATTCTTTTTATTTGTCTTCTTTTCATGTATAATGTAGAATAACCGTATCATTTATATAAATTGAGGGCACATGAATCAACTGACATGGCTTCTCTTTCGAGCTAATAAAATTTGATTTGTATCGAAGAAATTATCGATTGCAGCAATGATTTATTAGACTTAGTCTCATATGCGGCAGCTTGGTATTGCATGTGCAACTGTTGGATGAGGCAAATGCAATTAAAAAACAAAAAGATCATCGCCCCCAAATGTTTTTATAGGTACGAGGATTCATGTAACGATCCAGCGGGTTCCTTCATTTACTGCTCATTTTATACTTTATATCTGCTATGTGACTTGACGGGGTAGTTGGTTATAGGTACGAGGATTCATGTAACGACCCAGCCGGTTCCTCCATTTACTGCTCATTTTATACTTTATATCTGCTATGTGACTTGCCGGGGTAGTTGGTTCGGATCCGGAGAGGTTTCAGAATGAATTGAGACACTTAGTCTCAAGGTCGAAAGCTTAAGTTGAAAAGGTTGACCGGATATCGACTTATGTGTAGACGACTCCGGAATGGAGTTTTGAGGGTTCCGTTAGCTCTGTTGGGTGATTTTGGACTTAGGAGCGTGTCCGGATTGTGATTTGGAGGTCCGTTGTGGAATTAGGCTTGAAATGGTGAAAATTAAAAATTTAAAAATTTGATCGAAAGAGGACCTTGTGGATACCGGGCTCGGATTGGGGTTCTAGGAGTTGGAGTAGTTTTGTGATGTCATTTGTGACTTGTGTTCAAAATTTGAGGTCAATCGGATGTGATTTGATAGGTTTCAGTATCGTTTGTAGAAGTTGAAATTTCTTTAGTTTCAATAGGCTTGAATTGGGGTGCGATTCATGTTTTTGATGTTGTTTGATGTGATTTGAGGGCTCGACAAAGTTCGTATCGTATTTTAGGACTTGTTGGTATGTTTGGTTGAGATCTCGGGGGCCTCGGGTTGATTTCGGATGGTTAACGGATCGAAAATGAGACTTAGTGCATTGCTTGAACTGGGAGCCTTCTGGTGTGATCGCACCTACGAGGGTCTTGGTCACAGATGCGATGCCGCAGGTGCGGCGGATGTTGCACAGGTGCGGAGCTGGGCTGGCCTGGGGTAGGACGCATATGCGAGGGGTAATCCGCATCTTCGAGCCCGCAGGTTCGAGCAAGGCTCCGTAGATACGGAGAAGAGGTGCGTAGGCTGCTTCCGCAGAAGCGGATCATAGGCTGCAGAAGCGCTTCCGTAGGTGCGTAACCTGGAGCGCAGGTGCGGAGCCTGTGGACTTGAGTGACTTCCGCAGAAGCGAAGTATTTTCCACAAAAGCGATTCCGCAGGTGCGAAAGAACTGGGTAGTGTTTAAATTTGAGAGTTTTCGAGATTTTCTTACTTTTGAACTTTTCAAGCTCGGGCTTAGGCGGTTTTTGAGAGGGATTTCGAAGGGATTCTTGAGGTAAGTGATAAGTGGGGATTTTGACTACTTATTAGCGCTCTTTAGCTTTCGTTTTAGTCCAAAAACGCTTAATTGTGTTCCCAAAAACTGATAAAATATGCTTAATTACAGGAATATTGAAAGATGAGCTCCAAGATGAAATCCAATTCAAGAATGAGTAATCTAAACTCAAGGACAAAAACAGGCACAAAAGCTCAGAAGTGCAGACCGCAGAATATCATCTGCGGTCGCAGGTCGTAAAGAAATTCCCATCAGAGAAATGTGCAAAGTGCGGTCCGCACATAAATTGTGCAACTGCAGAAGCTGGGTTAGAGCAAAAGTTCAGAGAACCTGTATCTCAAAGTGCGAACCGTACAATTATTGTGCGGCCGCACTCACATTTGTGCAGACCGTAGAAGAGCAAGGTGCGGCCGCACTCAGAATTGTGCGGATCGCAGAAAGAAAGCAGTGCGGGCGCAGATCAGAATTATGCAGCCGCAGATTTCCACTTCTTTCAAGCTGAAGAAAAGTACGGACCGCACATGAAATTGTGCGGCCGCAGAACCTCCGAAAGGGCATTTTTGTCCGAAAATTCTAGCTTTGTATAAATAGAAGAGTTTTACTTTTTTAGGTTAACGTTTGACATCAACTGCTACAGTAGACGATTTCTTTTTAGTAGTTCTTGCTATTTTGAATTATTTGAACATAGATTGTGTCATCTTAATTATCAATATGGGTTTAATTATCATTTCTTCTCCTATTTCTTCTAGTTTAAGCAAGAGTAGCTAAATTTTCACTAGGATTGTGACTCAATCCTAGTGTGTAAATTTAATGGGTGTTTGATTTATTACTTGTTTATGGTTGGATGTTTATTATCTAGCCTTGTTCTTGCTTTTATTTGAAGAATTAATGGTTGCAAATATTAATTCATGCCTATTTGACTTGGTCTCTACTTGAGGAGGAGAGACTTAGTCTAGAAAAACTTGGCTAGCAAGAAACTAGATCAATCGAGAGATTGATAAGCCCAATTAAAAGGTTGAACCTAGAGATAGTAAAATCCGACTTGAGCTTCTTATCAACTATTTTGGTCAATACCTATTTGGACTTGAGAAAGTCAAATTGGGCAAAATCACTCTCTGACCGAGAGGTATTTAGTGGGTACTTGAGTGTTGATAGCTATAATATACCCCGACCAATAAAATAAGTTTTAAAGTTTACAACCCATTAGGCAAACGCCTAGATGAAGGTCATAGCCCTACGCCTTTTTTATCATTTGAAAAACAACAAAAACAATTCCCTAGTTCCATTCTTTCACTTGCAATCGTAGTGTAATATAGATTTTCAAACATAACCAAATATTGCGGAAGTGCAAATTTAGATATACAAACTCATACACTAAGATATATACTACTAACACCCATTCATATAGCTCCCTGCGGAATTCAACCAAACTCTTGTTGGGTATTACTATTGCATCGATCGTTTTCATAACCTCAAAGAGAGAAGTGAAATTGGACGAGATCAATTTTTGGCGCCATTGACGGGGAGCTAACAAATGGTGTTAGCTATATAGTTAGGTGTGATTTTGGGATTTCTTCTTTTTCTTCCTTGTTACTAATGTGTGAGTATTATAGATGCAAATATGGCAAACAACAATCTCGAAAATATTGCATTGGGGATGTGGATATTTAGGATGATCAAATGGATGAGGTCCCTCTTGAACCTCAGGCTAATAGACGAGGTTGACTGCCTCAAGACAATGTACCCACTCGACCCCCACCTCCACCACGAGCGGCTCCACACCGGGTGTTGCCAAATGAAGGGTATGATAGTGCTATAGTCCCTCCCCGTATTAAGGCAGACAACTTCCAAATAACCAACGTGATGCTCACTTTGCATAAGCGATGAGAGTTCTTCACCGGTGCACCGGGTCAAAATGCATACAAACACTTGAAGGGGTTCGTAGATATGTGTTGGGGGAGCAAACAAACAAATGTCTCCGGGGATACTTTGAGGCTAGGGATTTTTCCCTTCTCTCTAAGGGGGAAAGCTTTAGATTGGTTGGAATGTTTGCCAAATCATTACATTCATACTTGGGATGAACTAGCGGAGAAATTTATTTCAAAGTACTTCTGTCCCGGGCACATGGCTATTCTTCGGGATGAAATTCTAGCATTCAAGCAAGAGCCCAATGAACTACTGCACGAGATATGTGAAAGGTATAGAAAGATGGTGAAAGAGTGTCCAAGCAATGATATGACGGAGAACATGATTCAACAAACTTTCTATCGGGGGATCAATACTACCAACCAATGTCTAGTGAATCAACTTGCCTGTGGGAACTTCATGACTACGCCTTATGCGGAGGCATGTGATTTTTGGATGAGATGGCAGATACTTCATCGGCATGACAATCTAGAGCTAATGTTCCACAAGGTGATCCAAATGTGATTTTTCTTCATAAAGAGTTACATGACCATGGGCAAGCTATAGCCTAGTTGACAACCACCATGAACCAATTGGCAAAGGCTCAACTTCAACAACTGCAAAACCTGAGGCAAGTCAATGCTATGAAGGGAGTCAATATGATGGTAAACAAGAGAAGAACAAGAAGTCCACAAGTGCAACAAAGAGTGGACAATTTTGTACAAGATGATAGTGGATTTGATCAATGTGATTCTTACAATGATCAAGAAGAAGAGGTCCAATATGTGAACAACTTTCAAGGGCAAAGACACAACTTCCAAGGCCCTAGTCAACAACAATGGAGACATTCAAATAATCAAGGTAATTGGAATTATAACAACCAAGGTAAGTGGAAACAATCAAGGCAATTGGAATAATAATAATCAAGGCAATTGGAGTGGAAGCAATAACCAAGATTTATCAAGGCAACTTGGAGTGGAAGCAATACCTCAAGTCAAAGGCAACTTGTGGATGATGAGCAATTGGTAGAGGAAGAGAACATCCCAAAAATTATTGTGCACACAAATGATCAAGTGCAGATTGATATTGATGACACGGTGGAAGAGACTCAAGAGGATGTGAACCCGTCTAGGAATCATGTGATTGACATACCGGACCCGGTAGTGCAAAAAGCTAAGGCACCATTTCCTAAGCCACCATTTCCTAAGCCACCTCCTCCCTATCCTCAAAGGCTTGCCAAGAAAAATGGTGAGAATCAATACAAAAAGTTCATTGATATGATGAAGAGTCTCTTGATAAATGTGCCATTAGTTGAAGCCTTGGAGCTAATTCCCGGATATGCAAAGTTTATGAAGGACTTGGTGACCAAGAAGCGGTCGATGAATTTTGAAACTATCAAAGTCACTCACCAAGTGAGTGCAATTGTGCATTCGATGTCTCCTAAGTTGGAAGATCCTGGTGCTTTCACAATCCCTTGTACCATTGGAAGTGCAGAGTTTGCAAAAGCTCTTTGTAATCTTGGAGTGAGTATCAATTTGATGTCCTATTCGGTTTTCAAGACATTGGGAATTGGGAAACCAAGACCCACATCTATGAGATTCCAAATGGCTGATTGTACAATGAAGAGACCGTTGGGGGTGATTGAGAATGTATTGGTTCGAGTTGACAAGTTCATTCTCCAGATGGATTTTGTTATTCTTGATTGTGAAGTGGACTATGAGGTGCCGATTATTCTTGGTAGATCCTTCCTTGCTATGGGGAAGACTCTTGTTGATGTAGAAGCCGGAGAACTCACTTTTCTGGTTGGCGATGTAAAGGTGGTGTTCCACGTATGCAGATCTATGAGGCAACCGAATAGCAATGAAGTGTATTCGTTTGTGGACTTGGTGACCGATGTAATTATTGACGATACAAGTGCCACGATTAATGTGGGTGACATGTTGGAGGCCGTCTTGCTAAATTTTGGTGATGACGAGATAGATGGCTTCATGGAATGTGTTAATTCTTTGCAAGGAATGGGGTCGTACAACTATGCACCCCGGAAGCTTTCCTTGGATCTTGAGAATATGAAAACTCCTCCTACAAAGTCTTCAATTGAAGAGCCTCCTATCTTGGATTTGAAGCCATTGCCTCCACATCTCAGGTATGAATTCCTTGGCCCTTGTTCTACTTTACCAGTTATTCTTTCCTTTTGTTTGACTAACGTGCAAGTTGACTCTACATTGGCGGTGCTCCACAAGAGGAAGAAAGTTATTGGGTGGACTTTGGCGGATATTCGGGGAATAAGCCCAGTATTTTGCATGCACAAGATTAACTTGGAGGACGATGCCAAACCATCCATTTAACATCAAAAGAGACTCAATGAAGCCATGCAAAACATGGTCAAAAAGAAGATTATCAAATGGTTGGATGCCGGGGTGTTTTACACTATTTCCGACAGTTCGTGGACTTCTCCGGTGCAATGTGTTCCGAAAAAAGGGGGCATAACTGTGGTTACCAATGATAAGAACGAGTTGATTCCAACAAGAATGGTGACCGAGTGGAGAGTGTGTATGGACTATCGGAAGCTAAACAAAGTCACAAGGAAAGACCATTTTCCACTCCCCTTCCTTGACCAAATGCTTGATAGATTGGCCGACCGTGCTTTCTATTGCTTTCTAGATGGATATTCGGGCTACAACCAAGTCCTTATTTCCCCAGAAGATCAAGAAAAAACAACTTTCACTTGTCCCTATGACACTTCCGCTTTCAAGCGGATACTATTTGCTTATGCAATGCACCGGCCACTTTTTAACGGTGTATGATGGCGATCTTTACGGATATGGTAGAGGACTACGTTGAAGTCTTCACGAATGACTTTTTGGTAGTCGGTTATTCCTTTGATGATTGCTTAGCAAATTTGGATAAAGTATTGGCAAGGTGTGAAGAAACGAACTTGGTGTTGAATTGGGAGAAATACCATTTCATGGTCGAGGAAGGCATTGTCCTTGACCACAAGATTTCAAAGAAGGGCATTGAGGTCAACAAGGCGAAAATAGAGGTGATTTCTAAACTTCCACCTCCAACATCCGTGAAAGGCGTGAGAAGTTTCTTGGGTCACACAGGGTTCTACCGGCGCTTCATAAAGGATTTTTCCAAAGTGGTGAACCCCTTGTGCAAGCTTTTGGAGAAAGATGCTAAATTTCACTTCAATGATGATTGCATGAGAGCCTTTGAATTGCTAAAGTTCAAGTTGACAATTACTCCCATTATCATCGCTCCTAATTGGAGTATTCCTTTTGAGCTCATGTGTGATGCTAGTGATGTAGCGGTTGGAGCAGTTTTGGGGCAACGTATCAATAAGATATTTTATCCGGTCTACTATGCTAGCAAGACCATGAATGATTCCCAGGTCAATTACACCGTTACCTAAAAATAGCTCCTTGCTATTGTGTTTTCTATTGAGAAGTTCCGCCCATACTTAATGGGTGCAAAATTTATTGTTCATACGGATCACACGGCACTTCGGTATCTTACGAGCAAGAAAGATTCAAAAGCTAGGTCGATGAGATGGGTGCTATTATTGCAAGAGTTTGATATTGACATTCAAGATCAGAAAGGGAGTGAAAATCAAGTGGCGGACCACTTATCTCATTTGCAGGAGGAGGGGAGGCCGCATGATGGACTTGAAATCAATGACTACTTCCCCGATGAGCAACTCTTGGCTATTTCAATGAAGGAGGTGCCATGGTTCGCCGATCTAGAAAACTTCCTTGTGTGTGGAATCATCCTGGATGAGTTCTTTTTAAATCAAAGGAATAAGCTAAAACGGGATTGTCAAGACTATTATTGGGACGAGCCTTATCTCTTTCGGATTTGCACGGATGGGGTACTTAGAAGATGTGTACCGGATGAAGAGCAAAATGTTATTCTTGAGGCTTGCCATTCTTCGCCTTATGGTGGTCACCTCGTGATGACACTTAGTCTCTAAGACTAAGTAAGCCGATTATAATTATAATTCAAGCCAAATTATTTTTTTAACATATAATTAAATACTAGTGTCAAAACCAACAACGAAAATAATTCTATCAATCTCCCAAGACTGGTAATACTGAGTCACGAACTCTAACTGAATATATGAAATGATCTCAAGGATCGAATACTCAATACTGTTTGATTCATAATTAGAGTACAATAAAATGGAAAGACTCCAAGGTACTGTGATGTCTATGCAGCTCTACCTTGAATTCTTGCGATCACACTCTAACTCTGTCTGAGTAAGATATCTCCAATACCTGGCTCTGCACAAAAATATGAAGAAGTATAGTATGAGTACACCACAGTCGGTACCCAGTAAGTATCAAGACTAACCTCAGTGGAGTAGAGACGAGGTACAGTCAGGACACTCACTAGTCTAATAACTTGTGCAATATAGTATACAAAATAATAGGAAACAAATAACAATAAGAGCAACACAAATCAACCAGTGATATGCATAACAGGGCAACAAGAATACCATTAACATTGCTCAACAAATAATAAATACAAGTACATCCAATTAAATGAAGTCCTTCAAATATAAATCTTTTGCCTATATGCTTCTCAAATAATACTCTTCAGAATAAAATTCTTTCAAATAAATCTCTTTCTAATATAATTCCTTCAAATAGATATCTTTCGAATATAATTCTTTTCAATAATATTTTTAATATAATTCTTTCAAATAAAAGTCATCTTGTGACACCTCATCTCATAATCATAAAAATACGGGTCTCAGCCCACTTTCATATTTTCACGGCACCTCGTGCCATATCTCTATCACAACCGCACAGATAACTCTCGTGCCAAATATGTCTATACATAAAATCCGCACGATTAATTTATTTTTAATAAAGTAAGGTTATCATTTTTAAACCGAGTAAGAATTCAACAAAGAAATGAGTTTATTTTAGAAATAGTTGGAGTGAAGAAAAATGACATTTCAATATAAATAAAACATCAGATAATTTATTGCTTCGGATGTAAAACTTATTAATTCAAAACATAATAGTAACTTCTTTTATTTAAAATAACTCAGTCATAAAAATTCGATAAAAACCAGGAATATAAATCTTCAGAGTCTCGTACTAAAAAGCCCATGTTAACACAATACAACAAGAAATACAAACATATAGTAAAATTAAATAATACATCACGACAGATCACAAGGATTTTTCTATCACAGAAATACAAAATAACCAAAGCAAATGCAACCATAGAGAGATGCCAACAAAAGGGCACTCCCGAGATACCGCCTCATTGTCCCAAAAGTAAATGCTCAATAGGGCATCTCCCGAGGTACAGCCTCGTAGTCCCAAAAGTAAATATGCAAGACAAGGGGATCTCCCGAGGTACCGCCTCGTAGTCCCAAAAGTAAATATGCAAGAAAGGGGGATCTCCCGAGGTACCGCCTCATAGTCCCAAAGTAAATATGCAACAACAACAATGCCCCCAGGCTATCACAAGTCATCTCAATTCAATTCTCGACACATCCCACCTTGTCTCGCCACGTGCGCAATAATAATGTAAATGCCCGCCTTGTCTCGCCGCATGCGCATAATAATATTCCCACCTTGTCTCGCCACATGCGCCCCCCCCCCCCCCCCCACACACACACACACATATATATATAGCCCGCCTTGTCACGCCGCATGTGCATAAATCAATAGTAATAATAGCACGGCAGAAAGCTCGTGCAAACACCCGAACAAAACTTCCCAACAATATCACATCTCATAAATTGCACCTCAAGTGCTCAAATATTACAACATATCACAGACTTGCACATCAAGTGCTCAGATATTATAATTTATCACAAATTGCACATCAAGTGCTCAAATATTATAATTTATCATAGATTGCACATCAAGTATTCAAATACTATAATTTATCACAGATTACACATCAAGTGCTCAAATATTACAACTCGCCACCAAATTTTACAATACATTATTTTCCATAATAAGGAGCCCATGGCTCGACCATAATGTGCACAAAATCTTAACAAATATAGCCGGGAGTGAACAACTCAACAAAATAATATTTTATATAAAAATCAAGGTGGCAATCACACCAGATCATCATATAAACAAATCCAACAAAACGAGGATTTAGGTAAGACAATTAAAGGATTTAATATGTGCCAATAATTTCCAATTTAATACATAAGGGCGTCTAAGGATTTTAACCAATGTAATTTGTACATATAAACCAAGTACGTACTCGTCACCTCGCGTACATGGTTTTCAATTACACAAATTGCACATAAGACTCAATGCCTAAGGGGAATTTCTCCCACTCAAGGTTAGGCAAGATACTTACCTTTTTGAAGTTAGGCCGATATTCTAAAATCGCCTTCTTGCTTGAATTGACCTCCGGACATCTCAAATCTAGCCAAATTAATTCAATTCAGTGAATACTAATTATAGGAATTAATTCCATATGAAAATACTAATTTTCCAACAAAATCCAAAAATTCACTCAAAAATTGCCTGTGGGGACCACGTATCAGAATCCGACAAAACTCACAAAATCCAACAACCCATTCAATTATGAGTCCACCCATACCAATTTTATCAAATTCCGATAACAACTCGACCTCCAAATCTAAAATTTTCGTTCTTGAAACGTTTTGCAAAAATCTTGATTTCTTCCATTTAAATCCGAAATAAATGATGAATATGACCATGGATTTATGAAATATAATCACTTTTGGATATAGGACACTTACCCAAGTTGTAGTCTTGAAGAAATCCTCAAAATCGCCTAAGAACCGTGCTCCAAAAATTCAAAACGAAATGAAGAAAATAACCATTTTTAGTCCTTAAGTTTCTGCCCAAAAAACACTATTTTGGTCGTTAAAAGTCAAATCTGGTCGCTAAAAGTGTCAAATCTGGTCGCTAAAGGTGCGCACCAGGACTGTTTACACCGGCAGTTTTGTTTTCACTAAAAAGGGTCTAACTCCATCATACGAACTCGATATTCGACAATTCTTATTCCTACGAGTCACAAATAATAATACGAACCTACTCGTTCAATCAAAACTCAATTCGAAGCTCATTTTCTCAATGCGATACTAATTTCGCTCGTTAAATAATTAACTCATGTTTCGTGCTAAAAACTCAATCGCGACTTGATGAAATTACACCAAACTTTTCAGATCAATCCTATAATTCATTATCAAAATCTCGAAAGTCTCAAAATCGAATTTTGATCTCTAGAACTAAAAATGGAACTTTGGATCATTACATGCTTATGTTGAAAACATCAAACTCTTCCTTGATAGCTTGTAGTGTATCAATCATAACTTCTTGTACTCAACTCCAACTGCCAAACGGTTTAAATTTCTAAAAACTAGATACAAAGTGATACAACTTTCATGTTTTTTTCATCGCCCAACTCCTTATAGATTGTGAGATATAAGCTCCCAAAATCAGCCTTGTGCAACAAATATTTCTAGCGATGCACACTGCTATAGCCAAAATCTGCAGTACCAGCTTCAATCAATCGATCATAACTTTTTGTACAAATATCCGAATGATGAATGGTTTATTATTATGGAAACTAGAATCAAAGGCTACAACTTTCATGTTTTGATAGTTTCCAGATTCCTTATAGATTTTGAGATATAAGCTTCCAAAGTCAGCTCTGTACATCAGAAATTTCGCACATTGTTGTCAAAAACGAAACCAGCAAGCTGCTAGCTTCACTTCTGTGTTCAAGCCAGCCTCTGCCCAGCTCCTTTTCCAGTCGCTTTTGCGAATATTTCCTCACTTTTGGGAGGTCTGTTCTGTGATGAAACTTCCGCAGAAGCGAAAGCATCAGTTGCTGCTCAGAAATTCCACCAGATTTTCTTCAAGTCCGAATTGATCCGTTAACCTTTCGAAATCCACCCGAGGCCCTCGAGACCTTAACCAAATATACCAACATGTCCCAAAATACAATACGAACTTAGTTGAGGCTTCAAACTATGCAAAACAATGCCAAAATTACGAATCGTGCATCGAATCAAATTATGAGTTTTCAAATCTTCCAACTTCTATATTGTGCGCCGAAATGTATCAAATCAATTCCGATTGACCTCAAATTTTGCACACAAGTCATAAATGACACAACGGATCTATAAAAAATTTTAAAACTGAATTCTGACTTTGATATCAAAAAGTCAACTCCCCGATTAAACTTCCCAAAAATTCAACTTTCGCCATTTCAAGCAAAACTTCACTACGAACTTTCAAAAACTTTTTTGAACACACTCCTAAGTCCAAAATCACCATACGGAACTATTGGAATCATAAAAATTCTATTTTGGAGTTGTTTTCTAAAACTTTAACTCTCCGGTCAACTCTTTCTATTTAAGCTTCAAAAATGAGAATTGTTCTTTAAATTAAATTCCGAATCTTCTGAAAACCAAACTCGACAACACACCCGGGTCATAATACATATTACGAAGCTGCTCGAGACCTTAAGTCGCTGAACGGGGTGTAAATTCTTAAAACGACAAGTCAGGTCGTTACAAAGTGATATGGTGAAAAGATGTGACAAATGCCAACGTGCCGGTGGAATCTCGAAGAAGAATGAAATGCCTATCACTACCATATTAGAGATTGATATCTTTGATATGTGGGGTATTGACTTCATGGGTCCTTTTGTGAGTTCTTGTGGAAACACCTACATCTTAGTCGCGGTTGATTATATGTCTAAATGGGTTGAGGCCGTTGCTCTACCCAACAATCAAGCGAGAAGCATGGTGGCATTTTTGAAGAAAATTATTTTCACAAGATTTGGTACTCCGCGGGCTATCATAAGCGATGGGGGGTCGCATTTTTGTAACAAGGCTTTTGACACTTTTCTTAACAAGTATGGTGTCACTCATAAAGTTACGACTCCCTATCATCCTCAAGCTAGCGGTCAAGTGGAAGTCTCCAACCGGGAGATAAAGAATATCTTGTCCAAAACAGTGAATGCTAACCTGGCGGATTGGTCAAAAAAGCTTGATGATACACTATGGGCTTATCTGACTGCTTTCAAAACTCCTATCGGTATGTCTCCATACCGGTTGGTGTTTGGCAAAGCTTGTCATCTTCTGATGGAACTTGATCACAAAGCCACGTGGGCTTTAAAAAAGTTGAACCTTGATTGGGATGCAGCCGCCAACTTGCGGGTTGCACATTTGAATAAATTGGATGAGTTACGGTACTATGTATATGCAACTTCATCATTGTACAAAGAGAGAATGAAGTACCTTCATGACAAATACATCTGAAACAAGGAGTTCAAGGTGGGCGATCTTGTTTTGTTGTTCAACTCACGATTGAAGATGTTTCCCGAAAAGCTGAAATCTAAATGGAGTGGTCCCTTTGAAATTGTGGATATGACACCTTTTGGTGCATTGGACTTGAAGAAAACAAATGATAAGGTATTCCGAGTCAATGGTCACCGGGTGAAACAATATTTGGGTCAAGATGATGATGTCCACATGGTGGCAGTTATTCATTTGAAGTGATGGTAATCAGCGTTGTGCCGCGACATTAAATCAGGCGCTTCTTGGGATGCAACCCATGTTTTTTATTTTTTTTATTTTGTTCTTTTGTAGATAGGTGCTATTTTGTGCTAACTGGATTTGAAGTGTGTTGCAGGAATGAGTGTGCTTTACAGGAACTGTGCTCAGAAAAATTGCCTAAGTGTGAAAAAAGTGCGGACCATACAATTTTGAATGCTACAGCAGAAGGCAACTGCAGCCGCACAATTCTTGTGCGGACCGCACAAATTGAGATGGGAAATTACAAACTCTCTGAAGTTTGGTCTGTCAGAGAATTGGCCATTCTGCAGCCGCACATCGAATTATGCGGTCCGCAGCCAAACTCTGCTGTCGCACCACAAATTGTGCTGACCGCGGATCAACAAGGCTATTGAGCCTTCAGGTAACAGAGCGCGGACCGCAGAAGGAATTCTGCGGCCCCACTCCTTCTTTGATTCCCTAAGTCTGCGTCTAAGTATAAATAGTAGCCTTGGGCTACTGTACAAGTTTTTCCCTCTCTGAGCACTCTAAATTCTAAAACTTGGAAATCATCTGTTTAATCATCTGCCACGCTCCATACACATCTGTGATCACTTAGTTGCACTCTTTCATATCTCGTATGTTTAATTTCTCATAGAATTTTTCAATTTTTAGTTAAATTTATAATTTATTAGATAGTTTTAGGCCATTTGTCAATAGATTTCAATTTTACTACCATGTGGGGTTAATCTGTGTTGGGTCAACTACTCACTGCTTTATGGGGATCAGGTAACTTGATTTGAATGCGTAATTGTTAATACCATGTTGAAACTGTGCAAAAACTTAAAAACCCTAGAGGTCTGATTGAGTTGATTTTGAAATCTGCGGCCCAAAAAGCAATTGTGCGATCCGCAGAGTTGAGATCTAGGGTCCTTGGTCAAGTAAGATTTTGCGGCCGCACTTGAAATTGTACGGACCGAAGAAATTTCACCGCGGCTGCAGAAAGGTGTGTGTTATCGTAGATCAGTCCAATCTCTGTCATCAGAGAGTTGGCACTTTTGGAAAGTCTAATGTGCGGTCGCACTCAAAAATGTGCGGTCACACTCAAAATTGTGCGGACCGCAGTTCCATCTCTGTGGCCACACTTCCACATTGTGCGTTCCCATAACCCAGTATGCGGCCGCACTTGTAATTGTGCGGACCGCAATTCCCCATCCTGCACTCATGTTCCTCACTGTGATATGCTATCTGTGTGTAATTGAATTACAATTGACTTCTGTTGTTGCTTGTTACAGAAAATGGTTAGATCTTGTGGCCGCGGTGACACTTCAAAGGGGAGGGGTGAACCTTCCAGAGGCCGAACCAAAAGCACTTTACCCCCTCGCCCTCCAAAAGATAATCACCAAGAAAGTTACAATAGGCCAAGGACAACAGCTTGAGCCCTCCAAATCTAGTTCATATGTCCCATCTTGGGAAGCATCGGACGACAACTTAGTGCAAGAGCAATCTTTTGTTCAATAATAGCCACAGCAGCCACAGGGAAGGTACCAATATAGAGATGAACCTTCCTTCTCACATAGCACTTCCGAGGGTTCGAAGAGTGCAAGTCATGCTTCAGAGCCCTCTACTACACATGTCCCTGAGGCTCCAGCAACTGCTGTTGATGATATTCCAGAAGATGGCCAATGGGGTGATACTACAGTTGCCGGCCTTGAGAGGTCAAAAAAGAGAGAGGTCTAGGAGGACCGGTTTGTGAGTCTAGCTGCCTTCACCACTTTCCGTGGGTGGTGGACGCTGAGATCGCTCACTCTTGAGCAGAAGTTCCTACTTCAAGACCTTGACAAGTACAATCCAGAAGTGTTGAGACAGTTTAGAGAGAGAAAGGGGTGGATGTTGTTCACCCAGTCAGTTGTGGATGCCAAGGAGTATTTGGTCCAGGAATTCTATGCCAATGTGGCACATATCAAGAAAGGGACCAAAGTTATAAAAGTGAGAAATCTGAAGGTGCGGTTCGACCATCACACACTGAACTCCTACTTGGGGTTTGAGGATGTGGATCCAGTGTACTACTTGGGGAAGCTGGCGATGGGTGATGCAGCTCGCCTATGACTAGCTGAGCTTCTTGCAGCCCCGGGGCCACCACCACCATGGATTACTATAGGGGTTCCTATTCAGCGAAACACCCTAAATTTCGAGGCGAAGGGATGGAAGACCTTCGTATACAGCAGACTAGACCCGTGCCAGAACGAAACAAACTTACCTATTCCAAGGGCAGTTCTAGTCGCCTTTATTATGGCCGAATACCCGATCAATGTGGGTGCCGTGATGTCGGCCAATATGTCGGTGGTTGCCAGGCAGGCTGCAACTTCCTACCCGTATCCCAACACCATCACTGAGTACCTTACAGATGCACAGGTAGAGCCCAGAGATTATGATACGAAGGTTCGGGCAAATAAGCCCTTCTCTTGGTATTCTCTGATAGATGCACACAACCCCAAGAGAAAGGGTCAACTGACTACCACCATAGGCCAGTCTAATGAGCCATCGATGGTGGGTATAGAGATAGCTGATATGACATCCAATTCAGCAGAGCCTTCTACCAGTGCAGCTGTCATGCCTCCACCTTCAGCCTCAGTACCTCCCACCTCGGCTTTGAAGCCGGTACCGATGCCATCTGCTCCACTCTCTACGCTGCGAGTCTCCTAGATATTGGTGAGCCTCAACAACTGGATGCAGACAACTACTGCAAAGCTGACTTACGTATCTAGTCATGTTGCAGCACAATCATCCTCTCCGGCACCCCAGATTCCTCCCACAGTCGAAGAAATATTGAAGAAGATCCTGGACAACCAGTACACTATCATGGCTACTCTGGTACAACATGGGTCCGTTATTGAAGAATTGGGCAAAGAAGTAAAGAAAATGCGGAAGTCACAGGCTTTGAAGAAATCGGTGGATAAGCTCCGGCGACAGGTCACCAAGCTTGTAGCAGCCAGAGACATTCCATTCGACATGTTGATAGACCCGCACCACCCAGGCCTAGTTCCCACAGAGCCTACCACAACAACTGGCCAGTCTGAGGAGCCAGATCTTGCTGCTGACACTGCTGAGGTAGTCCGTGAGATGTTCACCAACCTAGCTACTCCCGGACTTGAGAATGATGAGATCCAATTAGAGACTGAGGTCGGTGCCACTGTTGGGGACACAGAGATGGCCACAGAGCCATAGGGAGTTTTCTTCACTCTCACCCTTCTTATACTCTTATTTGGTTAAGCATTGGGGACAATGCTTATTTTTATTCAGGGGGTGGAGTTTCTTTGATATTTTGATGATTTTGATTCTGTATTTTGATAACTATGACACATTTGGCATGTAATTAACTTATTACTATTTTCTTCTTCTTTATAACTATGTATATATTCTCTCTATTCCCTTATTGTGTATATTCGTTTAGCTTTCAATAGTTTTTGTTTTATAGCTTCTTTATCTTTTTGTTTGTCTTTCTTTTGACTTAGTAGCTTCTTTTGGAATTACTTTTTGAATTAGTAGCTTCTTTTTGCTTTAATAGCTTCTTTTTATATTTTAATGTATAATAAGCCTTTGATTTTCTTAATGCCATGGTTATTTCCAAAGGTATTTCATGTAAACCGGGTGACTCTTCCCAATGATGGATGGCGTGACAACCTTCTTAAGGGATTGAGTCTGTATTTGGTTTTTAGGTAAGAATAGTAGTAATAATGAATAAAAAGACCTAATTGAGTCATGCTCGAAGAGTCAAACATGCTTCACTTGATACCAACACAGTTAACTACATGCTTATGGTTAAAAACAAGGTTTTTGGAAAGAAATATCTCTAGTTAGTGACCTTTTGACTCTTGTGTTGACTTAGGCAATCATCGAATGGTTTAGTCAAACTATAATGATTTTCAATCTTGAATATGGTCGTTGTGGGCCCTCAACTCTATCCTCTTTAACAATCCAGCTGCATGAGAGGTGAGATGTTGTTGTTGCAAGTCCAAGTACCCATGCGAATGGTCTAGAACTTGCCTCGAATGTGTTTCTAGGAAAAATTTTAAGTTTTGTTATCCCTAGTCTACCTATTTGAGCCTAAAACCTTTCTTATTTGATAACCATGTTACAAGCCTTTACCCATTTTGTCGTGACCCTCTCTTAGCACCCGAGCTTTCCTTAATACTCTTGTAAAACAATTGGCTAAAAACATAAGTTTGGGGGAGAGAAAAGGAGTTTGGAGAAGGTATCAAGGCACAAAAGAGAAAAGAAATGAGGAGAAAGAAAGGCAAGAAAAAGAAAGAACAAAAAGCAAAATGCAAAAAGAAAGTGAATAAGTTGAAAAGTTGAAGGGATTCAAAGAAAAGTAATAATGCAAAGCATGGAGAAAGCAAAGAAGGAGAAAATGAATATCATGACCAAGAAAAAGTGATGTTAAGTCTCTCTAGTTCCCCTATGGAAAAGAAAATGCCTCAAAGAGTTGACAAAACATGATCCGATAAAAGAAAATGAAGTGCTTAAGGAAAGATGAACCCATTCTATCATAGCATATCCAACCTTAGTCCAAAAGCCTTCATTGCATTCCGAAAAATCCCTACGTGATTTCAAGCCGAGTTCATTAGTGGTGATTTACATGAGGGGTAAGCCTATGGTACTTAAATTCGTGCTTGCGATATTCTTTTGAGAGAGATGAGCGAACATTTTACAAATATGTGGATTGAGTGATAAATTCTTAAGTGAGATAGGCAGACAGAGAGTAACAGAGGAGGAGTTTGGGATCCACAATGACCTACATGAAAGAGCGAGCTTCCTTGATGAATAACGTCAACTCTTGATGCTTAAGTGTCACACTACAACTATTTGTGCTTAAAAGTTTAACTTGTTGCCTTGTTGATAATTCATAAGTGGTGTGGGTAATTGTTGATCCCAATTGATGTGTGATTGATTTACCTTTGACTAGCTGGAATGACTCTTAACTTGTGGAGGTGAGAATTAATTTATTTGCTTGAGGAAAATCAAAAGCTTAAGTTTGGGGAAGTTGATAAGTGGGGATTTTGACTACTTATTAGCGCTCTTTAGCTTTCGTTTTAGTCCAAAAGCACTTAATTGTGTTTCCAAAAACTGTTAAAATATGCTTAATTGCTGGAATATTGGAAGATGAGCTCCCAAGATGAAATCCAACTCAAGAATGAGTAATCTGAACTCAAGGACAAAAACTGGCACAGAAGCTCAGAAGTTCGGACCGCAGAATATTATCTGCGGCCGCATGTCGTGAAGAAATTCCCATCAGAGAAATGTGCAAAGTGCGGTCCGCACATAAATTGTGCGGCCACAAAAGCTGGGTTAGAGAAAAAGTTCGGAGAACCTGCATCTCAAAGTGCGGACCGCACAATTATTGTGCGGCCGCAAAAGAAGAGCCACGCGGCTGCACTCACATTTGTGCGGACCAGAGAAGAGCAAGGTGCGGCGGCACTCAAAATTGTGCGGACCGCATAAAGAAAGCAGTGCGGCCGCATATCAGAATTATGCGGCCGCAGATTTCCACTCCTGTCAAGCTGAAGAAAAGTGCGGACCGCATATGGAATTGTGCAGGCAGAGAACCTCCGAAAGGGCATTTTTGTCCTAAAATTCTAGCTTTGTATCAATAGAAGAGTTTCACTTTTTAGGTTAACTTTTAACATCATCTGCTACAGTAGACATTTTCTTTTACTAGTTTTTGCTATTTTGAATTACTTGAACATAGATTTTGTCATCTTAATTATCAATATGTATTAATTATCATTTCTTCTCCTATTTCTAGTTTAATCATGAGTAGCTAAATTTTTAGTAGGGTTGTGACTCAACCCTAGTGTGTAAACTTAATGGGTGTTTGATTTATTGCTTGTTTATGGTTGGGTATTTATTATCTAGCCTTGTTCTTGCTTTTATTTGAAGAATTAATGGTTGCAAGCATTAATTCATGCCTATTTGACTTGGTCTCTACTTGAGGAAGAGAGACTTAGTCTGGAAAAACTTGGCTAGCAAGAAATTGGGTCAATTGAAAGATTGATAAGCCCAATTAAAGGTTGAACCTAGAGATAGTAAAACCCGACTTGAGCTTCTTATCAACTATTTTGTTCAATACACATTTGGACTTGAGAAAGCCAAATTCGGCAAAATCACTCTGTGACCGAGGGGTATTGAGTGGGTACTTGAGTGTTGATAGCTATAATATACCCTGACCAATAAAACAAGCTTTAAAGTTTACAACCTATTAGGTAAACACTTAGGTGAAGGTCATAGCCCTAGCCCTTTTATATCATTTGAAAAATAACAAAAATAATTCCTTAGTTTCATTCTTTCACTTGCAATCATAGTGTAATTTAGATTTTCAAATAAAACCAATTATTGAGGAAGTGCAAATCTAGATATACGAACTCACACGCTAAGATATATACTACTAACACCCATTCATATAGCTCCATGCGGAATTCGACCCCGACTCTTGTTGGGTATTACTATTGCATCGACCGTTTTCATAACCTCAAAGAGAGGAGTGAAATTGGACGAGATCAATAAGTCACTTGTGGTTTAATTTGCTCAATAATTTTGTTTCCCCATTGATTTTCCTGCCTAGATTGTGTGGTTTTAAGGTGTAATTTGGGGGTTTGAGGCTAGGAATTTGGAGAGTTTAATTTGGGGATTTGAGTGGCGATGTGATATCGGATTTTGGTAAATTTATTATGGTTAGACCCGTGGTTGAATGGGTGTTCGGATTTTTTTGACTTTTATTGGATTCCGAGACGTGGGCTCGGGGGCCGACTTTTGAGTCGAATTTTTGATTAATAGCTTAGTATTTATTTATGGAATTGATTCCTTTAGCCCGTGTTGATTGTATCGAACTATTTGTGGTTTGATTCGAGGTATTTGGAGCCTGTGTTGATTGTATCGAATTGTAAATATGATAGGCTACCCATTGATCTACGGTTGAGGGCGTCGGTTACTACGTTCGCCTTCCCTGGATGGTATAAAATATCAACATCATAGTCTTTTAGTAGCTCCAACCATCGCCTCTGACGTAAATTCAATTCCTTTTGCTTGAAGACATATTGAAGGCTCTTATGATCCGTATAGATATCAACATGAATGCCATACAAATAGTGCCTCCACATATTTAGTGCATGAATCACCACGGCTAACTCTAAATTATGGGTCGGGTAATTCTTCTCGTGCTTTCTTAGTTGTCTAGAAGCAGAAGCTACAACCTTACCATGCTGTATCAGTACACAACCAAATCCAATGCCCGAAGCGTCACAATAGATAGCATAACCATCGGTCCCCTCTAGGAGTGTCAGAACCGGTGTTGAAGTCAATCTGTCCTTCAATGCCTGGAAACTCCGCTCACAAGCATCAGTCCACTGAAACGTAGTTGCCTTATGAGTCAACTTTATCAATGGTGCTGAAAGAGAAGAAAAGCCCTCTACAAATCTCCTGTAATAACCAGCCAAACCCAGGAAGCTGCAAACCTCCGTCGATGTCGTAGGTCTAGGCCAAGTCTTTACTGCCTCAATCTTCTGTGTATCAACCCGGATACCCTCACATGAAATAATATGTCCAAGGAAAGCTGCATAATTCAACCAGAATTAACATTTAGAGAATTTTGCGTACAACTTCCTTTCTTGTAGAACTCTGAGCACAGTACGTAAATGATCTGCATGCTCAGCCTCTGAACGGGAGTAAACTAAAATATAATCTATAAATACAATCACGAACTGATCTAGAAAGTTTCTGAATACACGGTTCATCAAGTCCATGAATACTATTAGGGCATTGGTCAACCCGAACGACATAACTCAAAACTCAAAGTGCCCGTATTTGGTCCTGAATGCTCTCTTCGGAATATCTTTCTCTTTAACCCTTACGTGATGGTACCCACACCTCATGTCTATCTTCGAGAAGCACCTGGCACCCTGCAACTGATCAAATAAATCATCAATCCTCGGGAGCGGGTGCTTATTCTTGATCGTCGCCTTATTCAACTGCCTATAATCAATACATATCCGCAAGGAACCATCTTTCTTTCTTAAAAATAACATAGGTGCTCCCCACGGTAATGTACTAGGTACGATAAAGCCTTTTCAAGCAAATCCCTCAGTTGTTCTTTCAACTCTCTCAACACTGCAGGTGCCATTCTATAAGGAGGAATAGATATCGACTGAGTGTCTGGTAATATGTCAATAGCAAACTCAATCTCTCGCTCTGGCGGAAGGCCTGGAAGCTCATCGGAAAAAACATCGAGAAACTCATTAACCACTAGGATAAAATGAAGAGTCGGTGACTCTACTTTCACATCCTGTATCTGAACTAAGTGATAAATATAGCCCTTTCTGATCATCTTCCTTGCCTTGAGATATGAAATAAACCTACCTCTCGGTGATGCAGTATTACCTTTCCACTCCAGAATTGGCTCCCCTGGAAACTGGAACTGAACCATCTTTGATCTACAATAACCACTAGCATAACAAGAAGCCAACCAATCCATACCCATTATAACATCAAATTCCACCATATCTAACTCAATCAGGTCTGCTAATGTAGAACGACTATGAACTACTACTATACAATCTTTATATACCCGTCTTGCTATCACTGGATACCCAACAGGTGTAGATACCTCAAAAGGTTCAATCAACTCAGGTTCTATCCCAAACTTACTAGCAACCAACGGATTGACGTACAATAAGGTGGAACCTGGATCAATCAATGCATATACATCATATGAGGAGACCGATAATATACAAGTAACAACATCAGGTGATGACTCCTGATCCTGTCCACCCGTTAATGCGTAAATACGGTCCTGAGGACCGCTCAAGCTAGATGCTCCACTTCTGCCTTTACCACGACCATCTAGTGCCTATGAACCTTTCCCGGGGGGTGTACTGATGATGATGAACCAACTACAGATCTCGCTGGTTGAAAAGCACCTGCACCATCTCTCGTCGGATAATCTCTCATAACGTGGCCTGGATAACCACAAGTATAACAAACACCCAACCCTATACGGCTCTGCCCGACATACTGCTTACCACACTCAACACATCGTGGCAAGGGCGGCCTCATCTGACTTGAATCACCCCTATACTGAGAACCTGAGGCCCTGAAATTCTGACCTGACCCTGGATATGTGGAACGATCAAATCTCTTACCGGAAAACTCAGGGGGTGCATTAGCCGACGGCTGGGCTAGATACCTCGGGTACTCCTGTCTCTGACCACCTCAAAACTCACAAGAAGGGCCTGAAGATCTTGCTCTCTTACTCTGTCCCCTATCATGCTCACGATCAGCCCTCTACTTCTGTTTACGCTCCTCTACACCCTGAGCGTATGCCTGAATACGAGAAATATCAATGCGTGGCTGAAGTGAGACCGACATACAATCATTAAGCAGGTATGACTCCAACCCCATCATGAACCGGTGAACTCGATACTCCATCTTAGCTACAATAGTGGGAGCATACCTAGCCAAAGAATCAAATAGAAGGTTGTACTCTCGAACACTCATATTACCCTACCGAAGGGTCAAGAATCTATCAACTCTAACCCATCTAAGCTCTGGTGGCAAATAATGACGAAGTAAAGCCTATGTAAACTCCTGCCATACTGCTGGAAAGGCATCCATACCTCTGGACAACTCCCAAGACTTGTACCAATTAACTGCAATATCCCGAAGTCTATAGGAAGCTAGCTCAACTGACTCCGTTGTAGTGGCCTTCCTTACCCTCAAAGTTCTATGCATCCTATGATAAATACCTGAGGGTCCTCGTTTGTATCTGCTCCAGTGAATACGGAAGGGTCCAAATAGATGAAATAGTGAACCCTCGCACTGATGGCCCTGTCTGCATGACCAATACCTTCCTCCTGGCGCCGAGCCTGTACGGCTACTAATCGAGTCAATAGCTGAATAGCATCTCTCCTCTCCTGACCCGATGTATCTGGCTGAGGAATATGGGCTATTGGGGCGGGCGCTGGAGTTGGCGCCCCTCGGATCTCCTCCGAAGGGTAGGGTATGTGAAGTCTGAGATGGAGTCTCACTATGTGACTCTCCCCGAGCCCTGGTAACTCGTGGCGCTCGACTTGTAGTCTCATTATCCATGGATTTTCCCTTCTGGGTGGCTGTAGCCTTATTGGGCATCGCTGAAAACATAACATATCATTAGGAAAATGAATATTTATATCGCACGATCTATGATAAGAAGGGATGGTAACATCCTATATGTCCTGCAGCCTTATATTTATAAATGTGGTGCACAACACACTCATAAACAAGACTCTACTAGACACGGTCTGTAGACAACCCTAGGACAGAACTGCTCTGATACCACTTTTTTCACGACCCAACCGATGGGCCATGATGAGTGCCCGTGCCTACCTGTCGAACACCCCTAAGCATACATCTAAGATAAAACATGGAACAAGTGTAGGTCATGCATAACATCTGGCAATAAACTACTCAATCATGTGAATAACATACACAAGAAAATATACCCAAAAGACATATGTACATATATATACGGAATACGGTAGGGCGGGCCAACAAGGCCACATACTATCCAACTATATATGATTGTCTACAGACCTATAATAGAGTGTACAATGGTATAAATTATGGGACCGAGCCCTGTCATACCCATATATGTATATAAAAGTATCGTACCAAAACCCAATAGCAGCTCCAGATCAAATGGAGCACACCAACTCTCGCTGAACAAGGATCCTAAGAAGGGGGACCGTCAACCTGTCTACCTTCACCTGCAGGCATGAAACGCAGGCCCCAAGACATAGGAGCATCAGTACGAATAATATACCGAGTATGTAAGGCATGGAAAGTAGTATGTAAAATACATAAAAGAAATATGGAGTAAAGGACTCAACATGTAAGCCTGAATAGCTCTGTGAATCATGAAACATTTATAATATCATGCATATGCATATAAATATCATATATTGCATAGGTAAATGCATACATAACATCATCAAGCATCTGAGGGCAACCCATCATATCATATCGGCCTCTATGTGCGAAATCATTAACGTATGCCAGCTGATCAGGTGGAGGTGCGTATATAATGCCATAACCTTTCCCCATACCCCATATACATATAATATACGCGTATATAACACCATCTGGTCATGAGTCAATGTACATATATAAATGAATGTAATGCATAAGGAAGTAAGTCAATAAGATCTCTCAGAACGTCATAACACTCATGAACAGACGATATGATAGTAGGACTTATGGAGAATCAAGAACATAGGCAACCTTAGTATTTCTAGGAATAGAATCATTTGTGAAAGTTGCGTGCATGCTCGTTTCGTTGCATCATATGGTCATGCCAAAAGGAAAGAAGGGATAGCCTTAACATACCTTAACTCCATTGAGTCCTTAATACCTTCCAAGCAATTCTTCAAATAACTCAATCTACCAAAGCATAAAGAGATTCAAAATCAGTGTTGAGTAAAGGCTAAATCCGCAACCTAAACTAGTAGCTCGTTTATGTAAATTTGGGTAGCATCTACCCTGTAACAAGAGCCTCCTCCAATACCATATACCAACAACAATGATCAGAGCAATCCAACAATACATAATTATCATAAACAAGACACCATATAACAACAACAAGTCACAACTACGTCACGACGAACGACAAGCTCCGATTGAAACCTGTATACCACATATCACCCCTTATAGACTTATTAATTTAACTTAATAGTATCATTAACATGATAATGAGGTCATTCATCAATGATTCCAGCCTTATACCATATATTTATAACAAAGAAAATAATTCGCAACTCCAACTATCCTAAATTAGCAACTTTATTCACTAGTTCATATCTAGCCCATCCATTTAATATAATCAACATCAATATGGCCTTAAGCACATGCAAGAACACAATATAATTACCTCCTACAATGGATTCAAGTCAAAATCCATTTTATATTTAGCATACAACAGCCCAACACACCCCAATCACTTCATTCCCAAAACGACAACTATAGTAGTGTCAAACACCCCGAAAATGTTACAAAGAATGACTAATCCCCCATTTAGCCATTATGTGGTGTTTCTCCACACAATTTCTCCTCCAAAAACTCCATTAAACAGTATCAAAATAGACAGCCCAAAAATAATACGAAACAACCCACAAAACAGTCCACTACAAGTCGAATAACTCGAACTCACGGCTTTCGATCACCGTCCCGTGAGTTCTAACTATTAGAAAATAAATTTATCAACCTTTCTTGATATTTAAAATTTTAAATACAGAAAGGAGGCATTTTATTAACTATTAAATACCTTCCAATCTCAAACTACAAAGAAAAAGAGAGGCGATATAGCGATACTTATGTCGTAGGGATCGTTCTAATGTTATCGCTTCTTGATTTCGTACCCGGGATGTTAATATTATTTGCAACCCTTGTAGAGAGCTTAAGGGTAAGTTTATGGGTCTTATTTGGTCGTGGTCTATAGAAAAATGAAGAAAGATACGATATAAGGGATATAAATATCCACTTTGTTGAAAATTCAAAAAGGTGCTACTTGGCACTCTAGCATTGGCCCTTCTTCCAACGATTATATCTTTTTATCCGGATGTCGTATGAATGAACGATTAAACGCATTGGAAACTATATTCCAATACCTTCAATTTGGTATATAATATGTCCCAAAAATACCTCATATAGCACACGAAATACATTGATCAAAAAGCTTCATTACTAGTCAAATCCTTAGTCGGTTTTTTCGCAACTTAAATTCGATTATTCCCAAACTTTATATTTTATATCCAAATATCATATATAATCCTATCATGACTTTAAACTCAATTAAATCATGATTATTAGGTCTCATATTTATTACGTCACCTTGGGACGCACATGGTATAACATCTCTCTTCTTGTGGAGTGGGTCGAACGCCTCAGCAGTATAATAGATGCATCTATGGTTCGTGCCGCTCGAACCTCGGCAGTGTACACATTATTCGTGTGTGTTAATGCTTGAAGCACGAATACACATGATATTATTTGATGAATTGAGAGGTTATAATTTATTTACTTGATCGGAATTTATTTGGAATTAGTACAATGTTAGTGAAAGACTTTTGGAATTTACTATTAGTTAAAGAATCATCTAATCACCGATGCCATTGTGTTAATATTATTATTCACATACTCTATGCATGTTTAGCATTTATGTATTTTATTGTTAGCTCATAGTAAATGTCGACGTCGACCCCTCATCACTACTTCTTCGAGGTTAGACTGGATACTTACTGGGTACATGTTATTTATGTACTCATGCTACACTTATACACTAATCGTGCAGGATCTGAGGCAGGTGCATCTGGCAGTCATACTGGCGCGCACACCCGATCTAAAGGTGAAATTGGATTGTGACAACATAGTATCAAAGCACTAGGTTCACGTAGGCCTGACAAGTTATGAGTAGGCGTAATAGAGTCTTGCGGATCGGTGCGGAGACGTCCGTACTTATCTTCCAGAGACTATAGGGTGTTAGGAAACTACTCTTTTTCATTTTCTATCGTGTAGTTGATGTTGTGCTAAGTATATTTATCTTATTCTCTCACAGATGGTGAGAACGCGCGCTGCAGATGTACCCGATCATGGAGGAGTTTTCCCCCCTGTTGTTAGATGCCGAGGCAGAGGCCGATGGATGGATCCAGACGTGGTAGAGGACGGGGACGTCCTAGAATTGCCCCAGTTATGCCGCTAGTGGATCTAGTAGAGGATCCTATTATTGAGGAGCAAGACGAGGTGCCTGCAGCAGAGCCAGCCCCAATGTATTTCATGTCTGTGCCGGGATTCCAGAAGGTCATGGGCCGTATGCTACGGTTCATGAATTCTATGACTCAGTCTGGTTTATTTCTAGGAGACCCAGCCACATCTTAGTTGGAAGGGGGGCGCAGACCCCTACCGCTCATGCTCCAGGGCATGCAACTGCTGTATATCAGACCCCGGGCGCACTACCCGTGGGCGGAGCCCATCCAGTTGCAGCAGCCATACCTGAGCCCAAACCAGGTGTGGCCGGCGAGCCGCAGAAGCTATTGAACAGATGGACCAGGCTACATCCTCCTGTCTTTGGAGGTGAGCGATATTGTCACGACCCAAAACCAAACCCGTTGTGATGGTGTCTATTGTGGTACTAGGCAAGCCGACTTTTCCAAAACTCTTTTCAAAATTTAACATAAGTGAATTAAGACATTTAAAATATCCGGAGCTTTTCATAAATACGAGGTAAAACCCAAATAAAAACATAAGTACGGAAATGTAGCCCGACATCGGGGTGTCATTAAGTCATGAGCATCTAGATAACCAAACTAATACAACCAGTGTCTAAGTATCAATATAAAACAGAAAGAAATATAGAAGGAGAGACAAGGTCCTGCGGACGCCGCCAGCTACCCCGTAGTCTCCGGTACTCGATCGTGCCCGAACTCAACGATCTCCATGATAAAAAACACCTGGATCTGCACATGAAGTGCAAGGTGTAGCATGAATACAACCACCTCAGCAAGTACCAGAAATAAATAAGGAACTGAGAAGCAGTGACGAGCTATACAGTACGGTTCATTTTAAAAGTTTTCAGTAAAAAGTGAACATGCTTTCAAATCCTGTGGTATAAGTCAAATCAGTTTGCGCTCATGTAAAACATATATGAATCTTCTAGGAATTTCACAACAGCAACAGATAACAACTAAGTGCAATAATAAATAAAAGCAAGTACAACCTCTCAAGGCAGCAGTCACTCAACCCATCTCAACAGCTCGCACTCTCGGCTCTCAACCCTCAATACACACTCTAAATAGATACCTACGCTCACTGGGGGTGTTCAGACTTATGAGGGGCTCCTACAGCCCAAGCGCTAATTCGCACGGACAACTCACGTTATTGCACTGACAACTCACGTGCTATTATATCATATCTGGATCCGCACGGACAACTCACGTGCCATAGTATAAACATAAGGATCCGCACGGACAACTCACGTGCCATATAAAAATACCTCACAACCAGGCCCTAGGCCTTACTCAGTCATGAACCTCTCTAGTCTCACAGCTCTCAATAAAGAAAGGGAAAACAACCCAAATCAAAGTGTTACAGTATGTCATTAGGGAAAACAAATAACAGAGACTGAGGTAAACATGTACAGGAATCACTATGACTAAGTATAACTACCATGAGAAGGAATATAGCCCAAGCATGATTTCTAACATGAAAACAGTCAAGTTCTAGTAGAGAGGAATGCATATAAACACAATTAAAGGCTATTAGACTTCACAGTCTCCCGGGACAGACCAAGTCTCAATCCCTCACGGTGTACACTAAGGGTGGCAAGTGGGCCGGTCCAGGCCCGGGACCGCTGGCCAAACGGGCTAAACGTTCTAAACGGGCCAGGACCGTTTGGCCCGGTTTTAGCGGGCATGGGCCGGTCTCGTGGGCCGGTCCTATGATTTGGGCCCGTCAGGCCCGAGACCGTTTAGCCCGCCAGGGCACGGGATCGGCCCGGTCCCTTAGCGGGCCAAACGGTCCCAATTGTCAAAAATAGTCATTTAACCCCCCCTAACTTTGTTTTAATCCCAAACTTTTTATAATTACACTTTTTTCCTATTTTCAACTATAAATACCCCATCATTCTTTTATTTTTTCTTACAAAATCATCAATCTATCACAATCTCTCTCTAATTTTCTTCTATAATTGCTACTATTGCTTACTTTATTGTTACAATTTGTGAAACAATTGTGAAGTTGGTGAATTGAAGTCTTCAACGATAATCAATTTCCAATAAGTTGTTCGTCAATTCGGTAAACTCGTTCCAACTCTTAAGTTTTAATATTATAATTTTGTTTGTGTTTATTTATTTTCTATTACTTTATTAATTAAGATGGCTTCCTTAAAAAAATTTTTTGGTAAAAATAAGGAAAAATCCAAGAGTGACGAATGTAGTGCTCAATTTGTTCCTCCCCCACTGCCCCGGGCTCCCAGAACCAAACTCCATATACGTCATACACCTGCTATTCTTGATAACAATAATAGTTTATTACAATTTACTGAAAGTCAATTTTGCCATAATATTAGATTTGGTGAACAATTAGACCATGAATTAATGAATGCTCTTTATTCTAATCCAACTATTGATGAAAATGATGACGAGGAAATAGATTTTGATGAAACTCAACCGGATGATGATACACCAACTAGTCCTGCTCCTGATGTTAACCCAACTAGTGGTAACCCTGCTAATCCAAATGATGCCCCATTTGATACTCCTGTTACTACCCCTACTTTTTCTAGACAACCTAGCAAACGGACGGAAACATCTCCCGTTTGGCCATTTTTTACTCAACTAATTCCAGAAAATAAGGCTAAGTGTAAAACTTGTGGCACGGAGTTAGTTTTTAAATATTTTGGATCGCGGAGGGGGGGAGGAGGGGGGGACGGGAACTTTGGCTAGACACATAATGAAACACCCTCAAGATAAAGTGAGATATCTTTGTCTGAAAGCTTTGGCCGAGGGGAAAAGTCTACCTACTCCTAGTCAGGTTGACCCTAGTACCGGTTCAAATCAATTTCAACCGGAAATTAACACTGTTACCGGTGGTATTTTATATTATGATCCAAAAAAAGATCGGGAAGAATTGACAAAAATGGTAACTGTTATGTGTTTATCCTATAGTTTTTCTTCTGATCCTAACTTTGTGCATTATATTAGAAATTTTTTTAATCCTATTTATAAAAGTTTTCCTCGCACAACCGTAAAGAGCGATATTTATAAATATAAACATGAATATGAACAATATTTGCGCTATTTATTTACTCATATAAATTATCGTGTTGCTATTACAATTGATATTGGTAGAAGTGGTAACGACTGTGATTACCTTACTGTTACCAGTCATTGGATTGATGAGGATTGGATAATGCAAAAGTGCATTATTTCTTATAGAATAATTAATTCACGTCACACAGGGCAGTTTATTGCTAGCACAGTTACAAATATTTGTAGATATTTTTACATTAGTGATAAAATAATGTCAATTTCAATGGATAATGCTACTAGTAACACAAATGCTATAGCCTTGCTTACCACTATGCTAAATCCTACATTTAGTGATATTTTTCATGTTAGATATATTTGTCATATTTACCATTTAATTGTGGGTGATGGTATGAAAATTTTAAATATTGAAATTGAAAAGGTTAAAATAGCTCTTAACTGGCTTTTTTATTCAAACCGTAGAAGTAGACTTAGAGAATATTTTAAAAGATGCGATGAATTTGGCCTAAGAGAAATAAAGGTTCCTAAACCTTGTCCAACTAGATGGAATTACATGTATGAAAGTTTGGTTGTTGCATATGAATATAGAAACCCCATAAACTCAACATTTAATGCATATGTAAGTGATGATGATGAGCACCTTACAAATGGGGATTGGGCTAATGTTAAAATACTTGTAGAATTTTTAGAAAAATTTTATATTGCTACAAATGAATTTTCTGGGCAATATTATCCTACTATTTCTAACTGTTTAGTTTATATTGTAGAACTTGCAAATTTGTTTGTTCATTTTTCAGAGGGTGGGGAAATTTATAAACTTGCTATTGATTCTATGAGAAAAAAATTTAAAAAATATTTTTTCCCTATTCCCCCTATTTATGGTGTTTCTGCTTTGTTAAATCCTTGTATGAAATTAGGAGGTCCTCATTTTTGGTATAAAACTGTTTATAATGGTTTAGCACTTAAAGATGAGGAATTGTCTCAACTTCCGGAAACAATAGCCTCAATTAGAATAAATGCTCAAACTATTTTTAATACTTATCAAGTTGCATTAAGTCATGCTAGACCAAATATTCCAACTCATTCTTCTTCTGATTCTCAATCATCTAAAAGAACTGCGGGAGTAAGAGCACTTAGTGCTTGGGTGGGGTTTAGGGGTTCTCAAGGTTCTAGTAGTAGTGATTTTTCACAACTAAATGAGTTTGAAGTTTATTTGTCGCAGGGAATTGAGGAAGTGAATCCCGACGGTTCCTTTAATCTTTTGGAATGGTGGAAGGACAAAGAAAAATACTTTCCGGTTCTTTCAAGGATGGCCCGAGACATTTTAACTATTCAAGCTTCAACAGTGGCATCAGAGAGCGCTTTCAGTCAAGCAAGACTTCAACTCGGTGATTATAGAGCGTCTATGAGGGAGAGTTTGGAAAAATCAGTACTTTTCAGAGATTGGATCCTGTCGGAAAGAAGAAATTTTGGACTTGTTGAATCACAACCAGATGAAGACGAAGCTTACGAAGAAATGCTAGCTGAACTTGCGGAGGATGTTGCTTCGCCCGGAAGTGGTGATGACCAAGCTACTTTTCCGCCACCACCAACGAAAATTCCTCCGGACCTTGATAGATTTATGAAGTTTGTAAGAGATACCATGTAACTTGTATGAACAAAAATTAGTATGTATTATGTAACTTATATTTTGGCACATCTTGATTAGTTTCTTTTTCTTCTCAATGGTGGTATTAGCACCTTGTTGTACTCATTCCATAGGGGGATGAAGACTAAGAAAGATATTGCCATATTTTTTAATGCTATAATAAAATTACAAGGCATATCTCTTTACAATATTTTTGTCTTTAGACTTAGATATTATTTTTAACATCCTTTTGTCTTTAGACTAATATATATACTATACTATACTATATATACATCTTATATATAGTATATAAGCTGTATATATAGCTTATCGAATATAACTTTTATATATATATATACATCTTATATCGATATACTATATATACATCTTATATACTTATATAGTATATAAGATGTATATATAGCTTATCGAATATAGCTTATATATATATATACATCTTATATCGATATACTATATATACATCTTATATACTATATATATTCGATATTAAATATTGAATATTAAAATTTAGGTCACAATTCTATAATAAAATTTACAAAGCATTGTCTTAGATATTTTTTTTTAACATCCTTTTGTCTCTAATATCTATTTAATTTTTTTTGTTTTTTCAAAATATGTTGGGCCCACTTAGATACATCTTATATACTATATATATTCGATATTAAATATTGACTATTAAAATTTAGGATGTTAAATAAAATTTAGGTCACAATTCTATAATAAAATTTACAAAGCATTGCCTTAGATATTTTTTTAACATCCTTTTGTCTCTAATATCTATTTAATTTTTTTTTAAAAAAATATATATGTTGGGCCCACTTAGCCCGTTTAGCCCGCGGGCCGGGACCGTTTAGCCCAGGACCAAACGGTCCCGGTCCCGGGCTGGTCCATACAAAAAGCCCGTTTAGACCCGGGCCCGTTTGGCCCGTTTAATTTGGGACTGCCCTGGGACCGTTTGGACCGGCCCACTTGGCCCGTTTAGGCCCGAGACCGGCCCACTTGCCAGCCCTAGCGTACACCCACACGCCTATCACCTGGCATGAGTGCCACCTCCAAATAGTCACATCATACCAAACTCCGGGTTTCATACCCTCAAAACCAGATTTAAAATTGTTACTTACCTCAAACCGATCAAATCCCTACTCCTCGATGCTATTGCCCCTCGATTCGGCCTCCAAATGCTCTGAATCTATTCACAATCAGTACAATACCATCAATTTATGCTAAAGGAATGAATTCCACAAGAAAAACTACCAATCTAGACCAAAAACCCGAAATTAACTCAAACCCGGCCCCTGGACCTATGTCTCAAAATCCGACAAAAGTTACAAAACTTGAAAGCCCATTCACTCACGAGTCCATACATACGAAATTTATCAAAATCCAACATCATTTGTTCCCTCAAATCCTTAAATTACTCTCTCCAAAATCCCAAGCCCTAACCCTTTATTTCACTTCAAAAATCCTACTAATTAAATGATGAACAAAGCCATAGATTCACCAAATTTATATCATTACGGGTTAGAATCACTTTCCCCAATGTTGCTCCTTGAAAACCTTCGAAAAATCACCTCTCTCCCGAGTTTCTTAAGTCCAAAATCGAAAATGAAAGACAAAACCTCGAGCTGGAGCTTTTTTGCCCAGCAATATCGCACCTGCGGCCCCCTTTTTCCGCTTTTGCGATGCCGCACCTGCGGAATTTCCATCGCAGGTGCGGAACTCACTCAAGATCCCAAGTTCCGCATCTGCGGCCAACCTTTCGCACATGCGCTTGCGCACCTGCGCATAATTCTCCTGCCTTCTGCATCTGCGCCCCAGGTCTCGCATCTGCGGGCTCGCAGATGCGATAGATTTCTCGCACCTGTGCTTTCAGCCCACCTTAGCCTTTCTCGCACCTACGACTTCTCCAAGTGCTTCTGCGCCCTCGCACCTGCAGCTCCCCCTCCGCAGGTGCAGAAATGCCAGTAGCAACATCTTAAACTGCATTTTTCCAACTTCAAACAATTCGTTAACCACCCGGAATCACCTCGAGCCCCTCGAGACTTCAACCAAACATACCAACATGTCACATATCAACCTACGAACTTAATTGAAACTTAGAAATACTCAAAACAACATCAAAATACCAAATTACCCTCGGATTCCAGCCTAAGAACTTCTAAACTTCCAAATTCTACAATCGATGCCGAAGCTATCCAAACCACGTCCGAATGACCTCAGATTTTACACACACGTCAAAAATGACACCACGAACCCACTCTAACTTCCGAAAATCCATCCCGACTCCGATATCAAATTTTCCACTGCCGACCGAAATCGCCAAATTTTCAACTTTCGCCAATTCAAGCCTAATTCTACTACGGACCTCTAAATCATATTCTGGACGTGCTCCTAAATCCAAAATCACCTAACAAAGCTAATGGAACCATCAAAATTAAATTACGAGATCGTTTATATATAAGTCAACATCCAGTTGACTTTTCCAACTTAAGCTTCTACTTTAGAGACTAAGTGTCTCAATCCCACTCTGAAACTACTCCGGACCCAAACCAACTAACCCGATATAATATAATATAGCTGAAAAGCACAAAAGGAAGTAGAAATGGGGAAAACGGGGGTATAACTCTCGAAACGACCGGTTAGATCGTTACAGACATGAGGACTCCCAGAACTTTATTGATCGGTGCAGGGACAGACTGCACTACATGAGGATATTGGAGTCCCACGTGGTGGACTTTACCACTTTCCAGCTGATGGGAAGGGCCCGTAGGAGCATAGAAGCATCCTCTTGTAGTCCTTACCACCTTTTATGATGATTTGAGTTGATTTCCCTTGAGTTTGGTTCTTGAGATCTTGGGATATGCTAGGGAGGGTTTTGTAGAGTTGTTAGATGAAGTTTGGGTGAAAAATGACCTGCAATGAGTCTAAAACACCTTTAAAAAAAACGTAAGGTCGAAGGTCGTCTCAAGTGGGTCTCAACCGAACTGCTTGCGCAGTCTCACAAAAATGTGGATATCTCACTATCCAACGTCATATCAACAAACAGTTTAATGCGTTGAAAAATAGACTCGTAGACCTTCAATTTGGTATATAATATGTCCCAAAAAGACCTCATATAGCATACGAAATTTATTTCTCAAAAAGCTATGTTACAAGGAAACTCCTTAGTCGGTTCTTTTTCCGCAACTTAAATCTGATTTTACCAAAACTTTATATATTATATCCAAATATCATATATAGTCATATCATGACTTTAAACTTATTTAAATCAATATTAACGAGTATCATATTCATTACGTCACCTTGGAAGTGTAACAATCTCCCCCTCTTAGAAATATTCGTCCTCGAATGTTAAACTCCAAGAAATCTATAGAAATTTTGGTAGAGTCTCCTCTGTAACGGTACTACTACTAACCTGTCTTACAGCAAACCCAATAATACAAAGCCACACTGGGCCACAATCATCAATAACACCAATGGCCTCACACGACGAATAACAATAACTAACATAAGAATCAAGTACCATATACATACCTAAAGGTTGTGATGTCTCAGTCTGATCCTCCTCCGGAAGTGGAAACAAGTGAGGATACCTAGTCTTCACATTCTTCAGCTTCCCAAGTCATCTCCTCCACATTACTGTTAATCCAAAGTACTTTTATCGAAGCTACATCCTTAGTTCTTAATCTCTGAATTTGTCTATCTAGTATAGCAATGGGATTCCTCATATGATAGCTGCTTTGTAACCTGAACATCGTCAACTGGAATGACTTTAGAGGGATCTCCAATACACCTACGGAGTATAGACACATGAAATGCTGGATGTACAAACTCCAATTTGGAAGGCAAGTCTAACTCATATGCTACCTGACATACTCTGTGTATGATCTTATAAGGTCCAATGTACGGAGGGCTAAGCTTTCCTTTCTTACTGAATCTCATAATGCCTTTAATCGGTGATACCTTTAGGAATACCCAGTCATCTACCTGAAACTCCAAGTCTCGTCGTCTATTATCTGCATAGGACTTCTAACGACTTTGAGCTGCTAATAGCTTTTCCCGTATAAGCTTAACCTTCTCAACTATCTGTTGTACCAACTCTGGTCTTACTAACTTAGTTTCCCCAACCTCGAACCATCCGATAGGTGACCTACAAATCCGTCTGTAAAGTGCTTCGTATGGAGCCATCTGAATGCTGGAATGATAACTATTATTATATTTGCGAACTCAATAAGTGGAAGATGATCATCCCAGTTAACCCTAAGGTCCATCACACAAGCCCGTAGCATATCCTCTAGTGTCTGAATAGTACGTTCAGCCTGACCGTCTGTCTGGGGATGAAATATTGTACTAAGACTTACCTGAGTCCCCAATCCTTTTGGAAGGACCTCCATAAATTAGCTGTAAAATGAGCACCTCTATCAACATCACAGTCTTTTAGTAGCTCCAACCATCGCCTCAAACGTAAATTCAATTCAGTTTGCTTGAATATATACTGAAGGCTACTATGGTCCATATAGATATCAACATGAATGCCATACAAATAGTGCATCCACATCTTTAGTGCATGAATCATCGCGCCTAACTCTAAATTGTGGGCCAGATAATTCTTCTCGTGCTTTCTTAGTTGTCTTTAAACATAAGTGATTACTTTTCATGGTCGTTCTGCCACTTGTTGCATGAATACATGGCTTATCCCATTGCCCACAAAAGCTGGAATTTTCTGTAACTCATATGATCTCAAATATCATCTTTTGATTTTTTTCCCGTTCATTAGCCACGATAGATGCCACTTTCTTATGGAGTGCATACAATGTTGTTGTGAGACTGTTGTTACAAGATCATTTCTTCTTTATGTCACTATGCTTAAGTTGAAGCCTTCTTCCTTATTTCCTTATCTAGTCTTTCTTAGTAGACTTAGGGGGGCCCTTTGACTCATGTAAAGTTGCGAGCTTATTACATCGTATACCCGAAAGAATTTTTTTTGATGTTCTTACTCGCCTATAATTATCCTTAATTACTTACCTCCGCGCCCTTGTGCTCGTAAGGTTGATTCTGAACTGAAATTTTTGAATGTCTTCTCAGTGGCACCATTTTCTTTTATTTTCGTAAGACTTATACGGTACCTTTAACAACCCCAACTCCTATCTGAACATTTCTCAAGGATTACGATGTCATCATATTTGTGAGACTGAAATCCTTATATTGGGTTTCACTATGTTTATCTTACACAACCTGCTGATTTGGTTGTATCATCTTGTTTAGTTATGGCTAGGCTCTTCCTGAATCAACTACTAACTACACGTTAGTCCATTCTCATATCTATATTCTGCGTAATATCTCTTGGGTTATATCCTTTGTCTTAACTTACCCCGTACACTGGCTCCTTATGTATCCAGTGTTCATTTACACTTGTTTATCAATAGCATCTAGTGATTAGAACACTTTCTGCCTCTCCCCATCATCATGCTTACATAATGTTCTGAAGTCATATCATATCCGTAGGATCTGAATAAATTCAATCTCATTCATTTTACCTTTCTACCACATTCTTCCTTTACTATTCCATAGTTACCCTAACCACATAACTCCGACTTAATACCATATCACACCATCTTCCCCCTTTTAGGGGAGTACCAACATTTATTGCTATGAAGATTTACCTATAAATGTTTCACCTCTTCATATTTGGCGTCTTTTCACATCTTCACGAACTATTACTTGCCTTGAGGTAACTCTTCTGTACCAGGGATAATTTAATTTCTTACATATAAAGGTGACACCTAGTGTAACTGGCACACTTAGTCCATTAAGCTTAACTCTGCTCACAACGCTTGCTTTAGGGAAGCGTCTTCCTGAATGACCTTTAAAGGTTATTCTTATATTGTCCATTCAATTATTGCCGGAACGCGATCTCTGAGATTCTCATGATGTCAACTATTATCAAATCCTTCGGTCCCGAATTCATGTTCATCTTATCTTATTCACTAGCCCATACTAATTTTTATTACTCCGGGGTTCTAACTTTTTCTTCTGGTAATCACATATGAGTCACCAACTCATTTCTCGAAATGGGGGCATGACTTTATGGTTTATACTCTTTTATTATCTCAAGCCATGTAGCTTCTTTTCTTTTCCTTCACTTGACTATAGAATCTGTAGTCCTGTCATATTTTGATTTACCGTTATCATCCATTTATTACATCTTACTCATAAGGCTTCATTTACTTTCTTCTTATTCTCCTGCTAATATTTATGTCTATCACCTTATTATGAAAACTTTTTCAAAATATTCTTTCACTTTTAGCCCCCCATTGATTCAACTCACTAGCTCTTCGGGTCACCTAACACTCTCTCTTTACAAGGGACGAGAGCCATACAAAGGTAAATATTTATCCCTTCTAGGATTCCAATGCCAATCTTCTAAAATTTTTGAACATTCTAGTATTTATATCTGATTGCACTATTCTAGAGTGCACCATCTGGGTATTTCACAAGGAGAGCCATTACCACGTTCGCAATATTCCTCGAAAATGTGAGCTAATGATAACAATCCATCCACAATTTTTGATTACTCTAACCTCAGCTGGATGCTGATATCCCATCATTCTCTTAAATTATATATGTTAGCTCCCACAAGACATAAATGAAATGGTGTTGTCAAGTGAATATATCTTTGTTATTGTTGAAAGTAACTCAGAATGCTTATATTACTCTTCCTGAATTGTAAATACAAATAATCTTCACTAACTGGGTACCTCGTATCCTTCTTCACCTAGCTTCTTTTACTTGTTGAAACATGTATCTACCTTCTGATTCTCTTGTTGCTTTTTACCATAGGGGTAGATAGATATTCATGCCTTAGGGCTCCTTATCAACAAGCTCGCACGTCGTAGTACACACATAATCTACTAAAGGCCTTACATTTACTCATCCTAAGCATGATGCAAAATCGAGTTCCTCTAACTCAACTCTTCCACAACCACATTCAATCTCTTACCAACTGTCTTTCTGGATGTAGATGTCGTTGTATAACGAATAAAATAGAATTTAGGAATTTGAATTTCTTACAACTGAGCTCTACCACACGATCTAGAGTAAGAAAAAAAGAGTGACAATCCTAAATGCCTTGTAGCCTCCTGCTTATAAGTGTGGTGCACAACACACACATAAACAAGACTCTACTAGACACGGCTTGTAGACTCCCTATGACAGAACTGCTCTGAGACCACTTCTGTCACGACCCAAACCGATGGGCCGCGACAAGCACCCGACACCTTACTCAACCGAATACCAACATAACGTATCTTTCGTATCATACTATCATAGGTAAATGAGCTGGAGAGGCTGACGTGAGATAAATAGAATAAAACATGAGGAAATACTCAATATAGGGTGACCCAACTTGATATACCGACTTATACATATAACGTACTGGCCTATAAAGCCATACTAGTTTCCGTATATATGACATATGTCTACAAATCTCTAAGATTACATAAATATCATAAAGTTCGGGACAAAGTCCCGCCATACCAATCAATACATATTCAAATCATACTGACCAAATAGGAAACTCCAGAGCAAATGGAGTGCACAAACACCTTCTGCTGAGCTGATAGCCTACTAGGAGAACTCTCAACCTGTCAATCGGGACCTGCGGGCATGAAACACAGCGTCCCCAGGCAAAAGGGACGTCAGTACAAATAAAGTACCGAGTATGTAAGGCATGACAGTAGCATATAAAAGACATAAAAGAAACATGGGGTAAAGAACTCAACCTGTAATTCTGAATAGCTCTGTGAATCATGAAAATTTATAATGTCATGCATGTGCATATAAATGCCATACCATGCAAAGGTATATGCGTACATAACATCATCAAGACTCTGAGGGCATCCCATCATATCATCTCAGACATTGTGGGCAAAATCATCAACGTATACCACCTGATCAGGTGGTGGTGCATATATAACGTCGTAACCTTTTCCCATATCCCATATACATATAATATACGCGTTTATAACGCCTTCTGGTCATGGGTCAATGTATACGTATAAATGTATGAAATGCATAAGAGATACGTTAATAAGATTTCTAGAATATCATAAAATTAATATGCCTTTCGGACAAACTTTTATCAAATACGTATTTTTTTGAGACCCGTGAATAGAAGATATAATAATAATAATTCACATTGGGAATCAAGAATATAGACACCCCTAGTATTTTTATGAATAGAGTCATTTATGAAAGTTGCGTATTTTGCTCGTTTAGTTTGTATCATTTGGATCACGCCAAAAGAAAGAAGGGATAGCCTTAACATACCAGTATGATCTCTTCCTTATTACTCAACCAAGATCAACACAACTTCTTTCATCTACAACAAGTGAAATGATATTGCCGTTAACATATAATGTCATACCATCTTATTTGGCTAGTCGTATGGCTTAAGAAAAATCGGACAACAACTCCCCTATTTTTAATAAATCCCAAAGACCACTAAGGGTCATCAACAGACCAACAACAACTATAACCAACAATAGCAACAACAACAATATAATCCAATATGAGTTTCTCCGATTATCTTAACAACCAAATTGAGCGGCAAGCTCGTTTTTACTCGCAACAAGATATAAATTGAATCCAAATCTTATTCCATAGTTTAGTTTATAACCTTCAAAATATCATACTTATATGTACTATATTATTTCTAGTTCAAAACATCCACAAAATGCCTTCCAAAACAGCTCCATACATCCAATACCTTATGTTTTTATCGTCAATCACTTGTTTTTCAGCTTTTCTTCTTCAATAAACTTAATTAACAAATAGAAAAACTTAACAACAGCAGCCACAACATTCTCAAATTATTTCTTACAATTTTCAGCCACCACAAACTATCTAATTAGCCACAAAATAGTCTAACCAAAGACAACTATATCCCATGTTCTTTCAAGTGCTATCTTATGGTTTCTCACTCAAACAACACAACCAACACAAGATTAACCTTAGGCACAATCAAGAAGATGTTATACATACCTTAGAAAGCAGCTACAACTCGAAACCCTGTCTCAACTTAGCTCACAATAGCCCTCAATCACACCACAACATCATAGAAGCATCCTCTTGTAGTCCTTAACACCTTTGATGATAATTTGAGTTGATTTCCCTTGAGTTTGGTTCTTGAGATCTTGGGATATGTTAGGGAGGGTTTTGTAGAGTTGTTAGATGAAGTTTGGGTGAAAAATGACCCGCAATGAGTCTGAAACACCTTTTTAAAAAAAACGTAAGGTCGAAGGTCGTCTCAAGTGGGTCCCAACCGAACTGCTTGCGCAGTCTCACGAAAATATGGATATCTCACTACTCCAATGTCATATCAACAAACGGTTTAATGCGTTGAAAACTAGACTCGTAGACCTTAAATTTGGTATATAATATGTCCCAAAAAGACCTCATATAGAACCCAAAATGTATTTTTCAAAAAGCTCTGTTATAAGGAAAATCCTTAGTCGGTTCTTTTTCCGCAACTTAAATCCAATTTTTTCAAAACTTTATATATTATATCCAAACTTCATATATAGTCATATCATGACTTTAAAATCATTTAAATCATGATTAACAAGTATTATATTCATTATGTCACCTTGGAACGCACAAGGTGTAACACGCATGGCTCCGAAAGAGTTGAAGAAGTTAAAAGAACAGCTTGAGGAGTTGCTAGTAAAGGGGTTCGTTATACTGAGTGTGTCGCCTTGTGGGTGCACCGGTGTTATTCATGAAGAAGAAATATGGGACTATACGGATGTGCATTGATTACCACCAGTTGAACGAAGTTACCATTACGAACAAGTACCCGTTGATGTGTATTGATGATTTGTTTGATCACTTGCAGGGTGCCAGGGTGTTCTCTAAGATTGACTTGAGATAGGGGTACCATCAGTTGAAGATTCGTGATTTAGATGTTCTGAAGACAACTTTCCGGACTAGATATGGCCACTATGAGTTTCTAGTGATGTCCTTTGGTTTGACTAGTGCCCCGGCAGCATTTATGGATTTGATGAACTGGGTGTTTAGGCCATATATTGACTCGTTTGTCATTGTCTTTATTGATGCAATTTTGATCTACTTGCGTAGCATGGAGGAGCACGGGCAGCATTTGAGAGCGGTGCTTCAGACATTGTGGGAACAGAAGTTATATGCTAAATTCTCCAACTGTGAGTTTTGGTTAGATTCTGTGGCATTCTTGCAGCATGTTGTATCAGGCTAGGGTATTAAGGTAGATCCCAAGAAGATCGAGGCAATTCAGAGTTGGCCTCGTCCTACCACAGCGACCGAGATCAGGAGCTTCTTGGGGTTAGCAGGTTATTATCGTCGGTTATTGGAGGGCTTCTCATCTATTGCAACACCTTTGACTAGATTGACCCAGAAGGGTGCTCCATTTCGATGGTCCGATGATTGTGAGGCGAGCTTTCAGAAGCTCAAGACCGCCTTGACTTTTGCATCGGTATTAGTGTTGCCTTCCGGTTCAGGGATGTATACTGTGTATTTTGATGCTTCATGCGTTGGCCTAGATTGTAAATTGATGTAGGAGGGGCGAGTTATTGCATATGCTTCACGTCAACTGAAGCCCCACGAGAAGAATTAGCACGTACATGATTTGGAGTTGGCCACGATAGTTCATGCTCTCAAGATCTGGAGGAATTATCTTTGTGGGGTATCTTGTAAGGTTTACACCGATCATCGCAACTTTCAGCATTTGTTCAAGTAGAGGGATCTCAAATTGAGGCAGCGCAGATGGCTTGAGTTACTAAAAGATTATGATATTACCATCTTTTATCATCCGGGCAAGGTGAATGTAGTTGCGGATGCCTTGAGCAGAAAGGCGGAGAGTATAGGTAGTTTGGCATTCATTTTAGTAGAGTAGAAGTGTTTAGCTTTGGACATTCAGTCCTTGGCTAACAGACTTGTGAGGTTGGATATTTCAGAGCCCAACCGAGTTCATGCATGCGTCGTCACCCAGTCTTCACTATTCGAGCAGATTAAGGCTCGTCGTTTTGACAATCCGCACTTATTGGTTCTTAGAGAGACGATACTACAGGGTGGTGCCAAGGAGGTTACTATCGGTGGAAATGGTGTTCCTTGACTCCAGGGTCGTCTATGTGTTCCTAATGTGGATGGATTGAGGGAAAAAATCTAGAGGAGGCATATAGTTCCTGGTATTCTATTCATCCCAGTGCTACGAAGATGTATCGCGACCTGAGGCAGCATTATTGGTGGCGACAAATGAAGAAGGACATAGTTGAGTATGTAGCGAGGTGCCTAAATTGCCAGCAAGTTAAGTGTGAGCATCAGAGGCCAGGTGGCCTACTCCAGCAGATGGTTATACTTGAGTGGAAATGGGAGCACATCACGATGGACTTCGTAGTTGGGTTGCTACAGATCTTGAGGAAGTTTGATGCAGTTTGGGTCATTGTTGACAGGTTGACCAAGTCAACATACTTCATTCCAGTTATGACCATGTATTCTTTAGAGAGATTGGCCCAAATTTACATTTAGGAGATTGTTCGGTTGCATGGTGTGCCTGTTTCCATCATATCAGATAGAGGCCCTCAGTTTACTTCGCATTTCCGGAGGGCAGGTTGAGTGAGTTGGGGACTAGGGTAGAGCTTAGCACAACCTTTCATCCACAGACCGACGGGCAGTCGGAGCAGATAATTCAGATCTTAGAGGATATGCTCAGAGCATGCGTGATTGTCTTCGGAGGGCAGTGGGATCGATTCTTTCCTTTGGCCGAGTTTTCTTACAACAACAGTTATCAGTCCAGCATCGAGATGGCTCCATTTGAGGCTTTATATGGTCGGCGATGTCCTTCGCCCTTCGGATGGTTTGAGCCCGACGAGGCTAAGTTATATGGTACTGATTTGGTGAAGGATGCCTTGGAAAAGGTAAAGTTGATTAAGGAGCGACTTCGCACAGCACAGTCTAGACAGAAGAGTTATGCGTATCAGAGGGCGCATGATTTATCATTTATGGTGTGTGAGAACGTTCTCTTGAAAGTCTCACCTATGAAGGGAATCATGAGGTTCGGGAAGAAGGGCAAGTTGAGCCCAAGGTTTATAAGTCCATTTGAGGTGTTGAGACGAGTTGGGGAGGTTGCTTATGAGTTGCTTTGCCTCCCAGTTTATCGGGAGTTCATCTGGTCTTCCACATGTCTATGCTCCGAAAGTATCATGCCGACAAGTCGCATGTGTTAGACTACAGCATGATTCAGCTAGATGAGAGCCTGAGTTACGAGGAGGAGCCAATTTTCATTGTTGATAGGCAGGTTCGCCAGTTAAGGTCCAAGAAGATTTCTGCGGTAAACGTTCAGTGGAGGGGTCAACCAATCGAGGAGGCGATTTGGGAGACCGAGGAGGACATGCAGAGCAGATATCCACGCTTATTCGGCACTCCAGGTACGATCCTAGACCCGTTCGAGGACAAACATTTGTTTAAAAGGTGGAGAATGTAACGAACCGACAAGTCATTTTGCTTTTTTGAACCCTGTTACCCTAAATAAGATTCCCCGTATGTGCTTTTATTATTTTATGACTTGCGGGGATGGTTAGTTTGGAATTTGGAAGGGTTCAGGTTGAAATCGGAACACTTGGTTCCTTAATATTGGTTTAAAACGGTTAAATTTGACTTGAATCAACAATTGTAATAAACGATGAAATTTGGGATTCTGAGCCTGGGAATAGCTCTGTATGGTGATTTAAGACTTGCAAGAAAAATTTGGTATCATTCCGAGTAGTTTAATTATAGTTCGGCGCGTTCGGAGAGAGTTGGAAGAACTTGAAGTTCACAAGTTGATTTGATTTGATTTGGAGTGTAATCCTTAGTTTTTATGTTATTTCACGTGTTCCTAGGGTTCGAGCGAGTTCATTTTATGATTTCAAACTTGTTGGTATATTTGGACGAGGCCTCGGGGACCTCAGATGCCATTCGAACGATGCATGAAACCCGTTTGGACTTGGAAGAGAGGCTAAAGCAGTAGGGTTCTTGTGCAATCGCACCTGCGAAGAATCTGCTGCAGGTGCGAGCACGCAGAAGTGAGCTAATTTCCGCAGAAGCATCCAGGCGTGGTCTGGCCAGTGATCACAGTAGCAGAACAGGAGCCGCACCTGCGAACGCGTAGGTGCGAAGGAGTTGATCGCAGAAGCGGGGAAGGCCGCAGGTGCGAGGGGCGAGCCGCAGAAGCGGGCTCGCAGGTGCGGTGCCCATTCCGCAGGTGCACCCAAAGATGGGTTGGGTGACTTCCGCAGAAGTGGCGTCGCAGGTGCGATCCAAGGTCGGCAGAAGCAGAATTGTTGGAGGCAGTGAGGTCTTTTTATGTCGGGACTTAAGTAATTTTAGCTCATTTCTTTCATCCCTTAGGTAATTTTGGAGCTCTTTGAAGAGGGGTTTTCACCTAGCACTTTGAGGTAACTAATTTCTATATGAGATGAGTTTAATACATGTGGTTTTGGGTAGATTCTTAGCATATAAAGTGTAGAAATTGTGAGTTTAGTTAAAAAATCTAGGTTTTGATAAAAATGGGATTTAACCCCAAAAATAATTATGGAATTGGGTAAAAATTATATATTTGAGTTCGTGAGGTTATGGGTGACAATTATCTTCGAAAATTTTCAAAATCCAGGTACGGGGGTCTGGGAGTGAATTTTAGGAATCTTCTAATTTGGGTTGGGTTATTACTCTAATAGCTAAATTATTAACTTTTGAGCGTATATTGATTATTTTACATAACATTTGGCTACCTTCAGATTGTTCGGCACCAAGTTGGGTCCTTAGAGTGAATTTGTTGCCGGAAAGTGAGCTTTGAGGCGAGGTAAGTCTCTTGCCTAACTTTGTAAGAGGGATTTTACCCCATAGATAATTTAAATTGCTATTTGATTTTAATTGTGGGGGCTACGTATGCACGAGGTGACGAGTGTCCGTGCGTATCTACTAATTATGCTTAAGTCCGGGTAGTTTAGGACCCAAATCATAAAATACTTGTGATGGTTGCACCCTACTTATTAATTAAAGTGCCTAATTATATTGAAACTTGTTAAAGGATATGTAAAGATCAAATTCCACTTGCTTGAATTTTGGCAGGTCACTTGACCGTTAGTAGAGATTGTGCTTCTTTATGTATTAGCCTTATAATAGCTTTTAAATCGGATGTTCATAAAGTAATCTCTCTTCTCTTCTATGGTTCGTGCCGCTCGACCCTCGGCAGTGTACACATTATTCTGGATCGGGTCGTACGACCTCGACATAATCATGCGTGTTAATCGTTGAAGCCCGAATAAACATGATATTATTTGATGAATCGAGAGGTTATAATTTATTTATTTATTGGAATTTATTTGGAATTAGTACAATGTTAGTGAAAGACTTTTAGAATTTACTGTTAGTTAAAGAATCATCTAATCACTGTTGCCATTGTGTTAATATTATTATTCACATACTCTATGACTATTTAACATTTCTGCATTTTATTGTTAGTCCATAGTAAGTGTCGACGTCGACCCCTCGTCACTACTTCTTCGAGGTGATACACTTCTGCACTAATTGTGCAGGATCTGAGACAGGTGCATCTGGCAGTCATACCGGCGCGCACACCCGATACCCCGAAGCTTAGTGGTGAGATGCTTTCTGAATCCGTTCTGCAGCACCCGGAGTCTCTCTTTTGTATTTCTTTCTGTCTACTCTATTTTAGACAGTAGTTTAGTGTTTTGTATATTGTACTAGTAGCTCGTACACTTGTGACACCATGTCTTGGGATTACGCTAGTAGACATTTGATGGCTTTTGAGTATTTGTTTCACCACACTTGTTCTTATATTAGTTTACACTTTATTTTATTAAATTTTTCACCTCTTACTTATTTAATAAATAAAATCAACTATTTCGATATCGTTAAAAAAAGAATAAATACATGGCTAGTTCATCGTTGGCTTGCCTAGCGGCGACGTTGGGTGCCATTACAGCCTATAGGTAAAATTGAACCGTGACACTTAGTGTGAAAATCTTGGTTTTTATTACTATTGGAATTGCAAGAAGGATTTGTTAACCCCATTTACCTCAACTAATTTGTGATGTGAACATTGATCTAGGTGGGAGTTTAGTACTAATAACTAGGAAGCATCACATGTGAGCCCCTCTTTGATTCTTGAAACCCCATATCCTGGGATGAACTACAGAACCACCATTCATTTTTCCAATCCTATATATATGTACTACACACAAAAGATGTATGTCTTTTTTTTTTTGGTTTAAAATCCCAAAATGGTCCCCTACCCTTTAAAGTCATTGTTGAATATTCACATTTACATAGTGGTAGGAGCACTATATTCCCAACCAATATTTCACGAGTCATTATTTTTGGTTTCCACACTTCCATCCAATGAATCTACTTTTGATTCCATTAGAAAGTTTAAAGGAAAAAACCTCATAAAATGAGGGGATTGAAATATGATACTGGCCTGTCATAAGTGACCATTTTACCTTTGATACACTCATTAAGGAAATACAAACTCCTAAAGAGAAAAAAAGATGCATTCACTAAATTAACCTTAATTAATTATTACCTTGATACATTGGAGTATGTAAATAAGGGAAAATTTTGGGGAAAAAAAATTAATTCCTTCTTGATTATATAAATGGACACTTATTTTAGACCAAAATAAAAAAGGTCAAAATGATGGTCACTTATTGTGGACCGGAGATGGTACTTGATATGAAGAAATCGTTCTATATAAGAATTATTTTAGATATATACTAAAATATTATGTTCCACATGAAAATAAAAGAAATATTTCTTCGTATATATGTTTGACAAATGCGAGAGAGAGAGAGAGAAAAATTAAGTAAAAGACCAATAAGCAAATTACAAATGACGAACTCTTTACTGAATACAGAGAAAGCTAGCTTCTCTTCCTGGAAAAAATTGAAAAGAAATATCTTAGGAATTATAAGCATGTCGATGCTTTCTTACGGTTCCAAATAAAAAGAATTTGAAGAAAAAGAGTTGAATAATGGTTGTATTTGAAGCAATTTCACGAATCAAAACATTCGTTAAATGCCAATGAATGAATATATAATTGTTTTTGTACATTTGACCCCTTATTTTAACTTTTTGTATATTTAACAATATTATCGGGAAACATAGGTTTGATGTATAAGGCAACGACAGTCCGGTGCACAAAATATTCCGCATTCACGCAGGATCCAGGAAACGGCCACACTGTTGTCATCAAATAGTTAAATTTCTATATTGCTAATACATGTATTCTTATTCCATATTCTAGATTCCCGCATAATTTAATATGGATATCAGTGTTTTAAAAGATATGAGCGTAAGGCGAAGCGTTTTACATATGCCTCAGCGAGGCGTAAGCCTCGAGGAATGGGGCGTAAGCCCCATAGGTATTTAATTTTAAATAATTTATAAAATAATATAATTACAGTAAATATTTATAAACATGTAAAATTGCATAAAATTTGAAGAAAACTATAAATATGTGAAGCACAAGTAACTATATATATAGATGTGCTCCATCCCCACAAAAAAACTAGTCAAAATAATCTATTATAAGCTACTTAGAAGCACAAGTAACTTGAGTCGAAATGAATAAAGTTTTCTACCTAGAGGAACAAAAAGGATGATTAGCCTGCAATTTGAACTTTGAACTTGCTGCTATAAAGGAGAATGAAGTTCTCTTTATATTTGTAAAAAATAAATTGAATATTCGTTGCTTTTGGGAGATATTAGTAGACTAGCGGACAAGATAAATAATTAGGAAAGACCACGAATCAAGGCTTTAATCAATAAAAAAGGTCTTGACTTTTAAATTTAATACATTTCAGTTCCTTTTTAAAACTTTTGAGTAATTACCAAGCTAACTTTTGAGAAATTGGGGTATTATATGAAAGACTTATTCAACAAATTTTATTTTAATTTGAAAAAGTCTTTGAGGCTTACGCCTCACTAAAAAAATACGCCTCAAACAAACGCCCGAACGTACAGCCCGAATTGCTGGGCGTACGCCTCTTTAGACTTTCGCCCCACTCCATCGTCTCAGGAAGTTTTTGGTGCGCCACTGTCACGACCCGAAATCTCACCCGCCGTGATGACGCCTATCACAATACCAGGCAAGCCGACAACATCAATAACCCACAATTTCTTTTAAATACGGCATAATAATTAAGTTTAAGAGAAAATTCCACAAATATTGGATATAAATACACTCCCAAAACCCGGTGTCACTGAGTACATGAGCATCTTTATATCACTAGTCTGGAAAACACGGTCTATAATAGTCCAAGACCAAATACAGTAAACAAAAGATAGGGAAGGAGAGACAAGGTCTGCGAAACACGACAGCTACCTTGGAATCTCCGAAAAATCAACTGTGCGAAGGAATCAACACCCACTCTGTCCGAAAATACCTGGATCTGCACACGAAATGCAGGGTGGAGTATGAGTACAACCAACTCAGTAAGTAACAATACTAAATAAAGAACTAAAGATAGTGACGAGCTTCATAGCTAAGTCCAAATATAGTAATTTTTAATATAAAAGGGTAGGCATGCTCTTAATTTCAACATTTAAAATTTCACAGTAATTTCATATCAACCTCGACTGAAACAGAAGATAATGTCTTTCAGAAATTTCCAAAACAGTGATATATGATCGCTGAAATGCACCAATAATGAAATCAATGCATCTTCTTAGAGTAACAGTCACCTAGTCCTCCCATTCACTCCAACCTCACAGTCACTCTTTCCTCTCAGTCACTCATTCCTCACAGTCACATATTCCTCTCAATCACTCAGCACTTAGCACTCGCACTTAGTAGGTACCTGCGCTCGCTGGGGGTGTGTACAGACTCCGGAGGGGCTCCTTCAGCCCAAGCGCTATAACAAGCCAATCATGGTATAAATCAATAAAATATGTTGCGGCGTGCAGTCCGATCCCATAAATATCCTCACAATTAGGCCCTCACCTTCACTCAGTCATCAACCTCTCCAGTCTTTCGGACTCTCAGAAATCATGATAAGCAATCCAACAACAATGATATGATGCATCAATAATGAATAAGAGAGACTGAGATCTAATATGCAAGTAAAACTGTGACTGAGTACAAAATAGTAATTTAACAGATAATTTAACATGTACACGATCTCTGTGGGTCCCAATAGTGTCAACACATGATTTAAACATGATTTATAGTTCAATTTCCCTCATACCTGAAAAAATGTACGGGTAGCAATAATTTATTGAACAACACAGATCCATGGAATTGACTAAGTCACAATTCCTACGGTGCACACCCACATCCCCGTCACCTAGCATGTGCGTCACCTCAAAACCAATCACATAACACATAATCCGGGGTTTCATACCCTCAGGACCAAATTTAGAACTGTTACTTACCTCAAACCATATAATTCTTTATTCTGCGATGTCTTTGCCTCGCGAATCGGCCTCCAAACCCCTTGAATTTAGCCGCAAATAATTTGATTCTATCAATACATATTATAGGAATTAATTTCACATGAAAATACAAATTTCCAACAAAAATCTGAAATTGCACTCAAAAATCGTCCGTGGGACCCACATCTCGGAACCCGACAAAAGTTATAAAATATGAACGCCCATTCATCCATGTGTCCAACCATACCAAATCTACCAAATTCCGACAACAATTCGACCTTCAAATCCTCAAATCTTATTTTCAAATCCCTAGGTCCAAATCCTCTAATTTTACCTCAATAACACGTAATTTAATCGAAATACTCAATGATTATCCAATAAATGCTTCATATACGGTAATTTATATACTTCCTTCTTCCAACTTCAAGAAGCATTTCAATAATAACACAACAATAACCTCAAGAACATGTAGGAGAGATGGAATCTTACCTTAATAAACTAGGACCTGCCAATTATGCTCCAAACAGTCATGCCATAAACAGCTATGACAAGCTAATCTGTGAGAGATGGAGGGATAAATTCTCTATTATGATTTTGCTGCCCACATTTTGCCTCATCAAAAGATAGAAAATTTTTGAAAATAAAATCCCAATGTTTCCTCTCAATCTCTCACGTTGTTTTGGGCTTTTAAGGCTAGGTGGTGATACTTGTTAATAATATACATATTCTGAAAATGAAACTTTATAGTTTACTAATACTTAGTGGGTTGTGGGGCCCATATGATAATCATTTAATAAGAAAAAGAAGCTTGGCCATGGAGCAGCCACCAAGATATACCTATCCATGGAACATGAGTCATAAAGTGGAGATTTGAGTAGTCATACGTGGACTCCATAATTGTCCCCTTTTTTGGACATTTATCTTCCACTAATCCCTAATTACATCCTTGCATTTAACTAATTACCCACATAATTAATTTCTAAATCTCATTTCACTTAAATACTAATATAATTCATATACCTTACTATCAAGACCATATGGTATAGCACTAGTCCATAAATATGGGTATTATATCTTGGACCGTATTTTATCCCAAAATGTCAAATTTCGACCAACCTCATTTTCTTCAACTCGTTTACCCTCTGACCTTCACGACTCTTACTTATCACTTGTTTGAAATAGCATAATACTTGGTCGTTTATACATAAGTCAATATCCGGTCAGCTTTTTCAATTTAAGTTTTCAATTATGAGACTAAGTGTCTCAATTCACTCCGAAATTCTTCCGGACCCAAACCAACTAACCCGGTAAGTCATAAAATGATTGTAAAGTATAAATTAAGCAGTAAATGGGGAAACGAGGTTATAATACTCAAAACGACCGGTCGGGCCGTTACATTCTCCCCCTCTTAAACAAACGTTCTTCTTCGAACGGGTTTAGAATCATACCTGGAGCCTCAAATTGGTGTGGATATTTGCTCCGCATCTCCCGCTCAATCTCCCAGGCAGCTTCTCTGACTGGCTGGCCTCTCCACTGCACTTTCACTGAAGCAATGTTCTTTGATCTCAGCTTTCAAACTTGCCGGTCTAAAATGGCCACCAGCTCCACATCATAAGTTGAATTATCATCCAACTGCACTGTGCTGAAATCCAAAACATGAGACGGATCCCCGACATAGTTCTGGAGCATAGATTCGTTAAACACTGGATGAACACCTGATAGACTAGGTGGAAAGGCAAGTTCATAAGCCACATCTCCAATCTTCTTAAGCACCTCGAATGACCTAATATACCGAGGGCTCAACTTGCCCTTCTTCTCTAACCTCAACACACCCTTCATGGGCAAAATCTTGAGCAGAACCTTCTCCCCAACCATGTAAGTAACATCACGGATCCTCCGGTTGGCGTAACTCTTATGTCTAGACTGCACCGTGCGAAGCCACTCCTGAATCAATTTAACCTTCTCCAAAGCATCCTGAACCAAATCAGTACCCAATAGCCTAGTCTCACTCGGCTCAAACCAACCCACTGGAGACCGACACCGTCTCCCATATAAAGCCTTATACGGAGCCATCTGAATGCTCGATTGGTAGCTGTTACTGTAAGCAAACTCTGCTAGTGACAGAAATTGATCCCAAGAACCCCCAAAATCAATGACACAAGTGCGTAGCATTTCCTCCAATATTTGAATAGTGCGCTCGGACTATCCGTCCGTCTAAGGGTGAAATATTGTACTCAACTGAACCTGTGTGCCCAATTCTCGCTACACTGCTCTCCAAAACTGTGATGTAAACTACGTGCCCCAATCTGAAATGTTGGACACCGGCACACCATGTAGGCAAATAATCTTGCAGATATAAATCTCAGCCAACCGCTCTGAAGAATAATTAGTACCAACTGGAATAAAATGCGCGGATTTGGTCAACCGCTCTACAATCACCCAAACAACATCAAACTTCCTCAAGGTCCGTGGGAGCCCAACTACGAAATTCATTGTAATACGCTCCAATATTCCACTCCAAAATTTTAAATCTCTGAAGCAATCCGTCTGGTCTCTGATGCTCATACTTTACCTGTTGACAATTTAAACACCGAGCTACAAACCCAACTATATCTTTCTTCATTCGCCTCCACCAATAGTGCTGCCTGAAATCCTGATACATCTTCGCGGCACCTGGATGAATAGAGTACCGTGAACTGTGAGCTTCCTGGAGAATCAACTCACGCAAACCATCTACCTTAGGCACACATAGCTTGCCTTGCATCCGTAATACACCCTCATCCCCAATAGTGGCTTCCTTGGAATCACCATGCTGAATCGTGTCCTTAAGGACAAGCAGATGGGGGTCATCATACTGACCTTCTCTGATACGATCATAAAGAGAAGACTGAGAAACTCGTTTTGGCTCGGAAACATCCAATCTAACAAACTGGTTGTCCAAGGCCTGAACATCCAAGGCTAAAGACCTCTCTGCTACCGGTAAGTATGCTAATCTGCCCAAACTCTCTACCTTACGACTCAAGGCATCGGCCACCACATTAGCCTTTCCGGGATGATAAAGAATGGTGATATCATAATCCTTAAGCAACTCCAACCACCTCTACTGTCGTAAATTAAGATCCTTCTGTTTAAACAGATGATGTAGACTCCGGTGATCAGTATAAACCTCACAATGGACACCGTACAAATAATGCCGCCAAATCTTCAAGGCATGAACAATAGCTGATAACTCAAGGTCGTGGACCAGATAAATCTTTTCATGTACCTTTAACTATTTGGACGTATAGGCAATCACCCTACCGTCTTGCATAAGCACTGCGCCGAGACCAATACGCGACACATCACAATACACAGTATAAGACCCTAAACCCGTAGGCAACACTAATACTGGGGCTGTAGTCAAAGTTGTCTTGAGCTTCTGAAAGCTCTCTTCACGCTCATCCGACGACCTGAACGGAGCACCTTTCTAAGTTAATTTAGTCATAGGATATGCAATAGACGAGAAACCCTCCACGAAGCGTCGATAATAACCGGCCAAGATGAGAAACTCCGAATCTCAGTAGCTGAAAATGGTCTGGGCCAACTCTAAACTACCTCTATCTTCTATGGATCCACTTTAATCCCTTCACTGGACACTATGTGTCCCAAGAATGCCACCGAACTAAGCCAGAACTCACACTTAGAGAATTTAGCATAAAGTCTCTCCTCTCTCAGCCTCTGTAATACAATACCCAAATGTTGTGCATGTTCCTTCTCACTACGTGAGTACACCAGTATATCATCAATAAATACCATGACAAACGAATCACTATATGACTGGAATACGCTATTCATCAAGTGCACAAATGTTTCTGGGGCGTTGGTCAGCCCAAATGACATCACAAGAAATTCATAGTGACCATAACGAGTCATAAATTCCTTCTTTCGAATATCTGAATCCCGAGTTTTCAACTAGTGATACCTCAATCTCAAATCAATTTTGAAGAATACCTTTGCTCCCTATAGCTGGTCAAATAAATCATCAATACGTGGCAAAGGATACTTATTCTTGATTGTAACTTTGTTCAGTTGCCTGTAATCGATGCACATCTGCATAGTACCATCTTTCTTTTTCACAAACAGAACCGGTGCACCCCAAGGTGATACACTAGGCCTAATAAACCCCTTATCAAGAAGTTCCTGAAGTTGCTCTTTCAATTCAGTTGGTGCCATATGATACGGAGGAATAAAAATAGGCTGAATGCCCGACACCAAGTTAATAACGAAATTAATATCCCTGTCGGGCGGGATACCCGGTAGGTCTACAGAAAATACATCCGGAAAGTCTCGTACTACCGGTACTGAATCAATAGTAGGAGTATCTGCATCAACATCTCTCACAAAAGCCAAATATGAAAAACACTCCTTCCCAACCATACGTCGGGCTTTCAAATAAGAAATTACCCTGCTGGGAACATGATTTAGAGAACCTCTCCATTCAACCTTCGGCAACCCCGGCATCGCCAACATCACGGTTTTTGCGTGACAGTCCAGAATAGCATGACATGGAGATAACTAATCCATACCTAGTAGTTACCACACAAGACTGATATACACTGTCCACAATAATAGTATCGTCCACCAGTATAGATACACGAATAACTAAAACTAAGGACTCGCGGGGCATATCCAGATAATGAGTAAAGTATAATGATACTTACGAATAAGTAGAACCAGGGTCAAATAATATAGAAGCTTCCCAGTGGCACACTGAGACAATACCTATGATTACTACATCTGAAGCAATGGCATCTGGCCTGGCAGGAAAAGCATTGAATCGGGCCTGACCGCCACCTGATCGGCCTCCCCCTCTTGGGCGACCCCTAGCTGACTGAGCCCTACCCCGAGCAGGCTGGGCGAGTGGCGAAGTAATTGGTGCTGAAGTTGTAGCCTGACTCCTCTGCTACATTGGACCTCCCGGGCGACGAGGACACTGCCTCCACATATGCCCAAACTCCCCACACTTAAAGCAACTCCCCCGATACTTGTGGTGGTGAGGACTGAATCGGGCCCCGAGAACCAGAATAACCGTTGGAAGCACCCAGTGTAAATAAACCCTTAACTGAAGGAGCACGGAATGAACTCTGGGCTAGAACGGCACTGAGAGATGACTGACCCTGATGAGAACTATATGAACCATGGCTGGATGATGCACCACGGTGTGTCTGTAAGGATGACCCCTGTCGCGGTAAAACTGACCATCTAAAGGAACACTGCTAAAACCACCCGGTCCACGAGGCCTCTTGGACTTTCTCTCTCCACGCTCCTGGCTACGAACTATCTCTATCTACCGAGCAATGTCAACTATCTCATCAAAAGTAGTACCAGATACCCTCTCCCTAGTCATAAGCAACCGTAACTGATACGTGAGACCATCAATGAATCTCCTAATCCTTTCCTTATTAGTGGGAACCAGCCAAACTGCGTGACGAGCCAACTCAGAAAATTTCATCTCATATTGTGTCACAGACATGCCATCCTGACGTAACTGTTCAAACCGTTGGCCTAGTTCCTCTCTGCGAGACTGCGGCACAAACTTCTCCAAAAAGAGAACAGAGAACTCCTGTCATGTAAGTGGTACTACACCAACTAGCCTGTGCCTCATAAGACTCCCACCATCTGAAGGCAGACCCAGAAAACTAAAAAGTAGTGAACGAGACCCAACTGCTCTCCAGAATACCCGCTATCCGAAGCAGCAGCTGGCACATATCTAGAAAACCCTGAGTATCTTCTGACTCAGCACCGCTAAATGATGGAGGTCGAAGCCTCCAAAAACTCTCAAGTCTCCTCTGCTCATCATCTACCATAACAGGGACTGCCAAGGCTGAACATCTGCAGTTGGCTGGGCTGGTAGTGCCCCCGGTATCTGAAGTCCCTGCACTACCTACTCTGGAGTACGGAAAATAGGGGTATGAGTACCTCCCCTGGCCTGAGAAGTGGCTGGTGCGGCCTAAGCCGAAACCACCTAAGCAAGGCTAGTGCAAACTGTCAATATCTGGGCCAAAGCCTCCTAAAGGCCTGGAATCACAATGGGCACAACTAGTGCCTGAGCTGGTCCCGCCGGCTCAACTATATCTGGAATCTGCTCCTGAACTGGAGCAACTGGTGGTACTGCAGGTGCTGCTCCAACTGTTATACGAGCTACACCTCGACCTCTGTCTCAGCCCCGGCCTCTCGTGACCCTAACTGGTGGGACTGGTGACTGACCGTCCGATCCAGTAATACGTGTCCTCACTATGTATGAGAGAATAGAATAACAGAAATTTAGTCTCCGGAATCAACAAATTCACACGACAAAATATATTAAAGTGAATTTTTTTTTCATAATGGTTCGGCAGCCTCTCGAAGATAAGTGCAGACGTCTCCGTACTGATCCGCAAGACTCTACTAACCCTGCTCATGACTCGTGAGACATATATAACCTAGGCTCTGATACTAACTTGTCACGTTCTGAAATCTCACCCGTCGTGATGGCGCCTATCTCAATACTAGGCAAACCGACAACATCAATAACCCATAATTTCTTTTAAATACAAAAAATATAATAATTAAGTTTAAGAGAAAATTCCACAAATACTGGATATAAATACATTCCCAAAACCTGGTGTCACTTGAGTACATGAGCATCTATATATTACTAGTCTGGAAAATACGGTCTATAATAGTCTGAGACCAAATACAGTAAATAAAAGATAGGGAAGGAAAGACAAGGTCTGTGAAACACGGTCGCTACCTTGAAATCTCCGAAAATCAACAGGGTGTAGTATGAGTACAACCAACTCAGTAAGTAACATTACTAAATAAAGAACTGAAGATAGTGACAGGCTTCATAGCTAAGTCCAAATTCAGTAATTTTTAACATAAAAGGGTAGGCATGATTTCAAGTTCAACATTTAAAATTTCACAGTAATTTCATATCAACTTCGACTGAAACAGAAGATAATGTCTTTCAGAAATTTCTAAAACAGTAATATATGACCGCTGAAATGCAGCAATATTTAAAATAATGCATCCTCTCAAAGTAATAGTCACTCATTCCTCAGAGTCACTCATTCCTCTCAGTCACTCAACACTCGGCACTCGATACTCGCACTCAGTAGGTACCTGCGCTCACTGGGGGTGTGTACAGACTTCGGAGGGGCTCCTTCAGCTCAAGCGCTATAACAAGCCAATCATGGAATAAAACAATAAAACATGTTGCGGCGTGCAGCCCGATCCCATAAATATCCTCACAATTAACCCATCTGCCTTACTCAGTCATCAACCTCTCCAGTCTCTCAGGCTCTCAAAAATCATGATAAGCAGCCCAACAATAATGATATGATGCATCAATAATGAACAAGAGAGACTGAGATCTAACATGCAAGTAAAAATGTGACTGAGTACAAAATAGTAATTTAACAGATAATTTAACATGTACACGATCTTTGTGGATCCCAACAATGTCAACACATGGTTTAAACATGATTTATAGTTCAATTTTCCTTATACCTGGAAAAATGTACGGGTAGCAATAATTTATTGAACAACACAGATTCATGGAATTGACTAAGTCACAATTCCTACGGTGTACGCCCACATGCCCGTCACCTAGCATGTGCGTCACCTCAAAACCAATCACATAACACATAATCTGGGATTTAATACCCTCATGACCAAATTTAGAATTGTTACTTACCTCAAACCGTATAATTCTTTATTCTGCGATGTCTTTGCCTTGCGAATCGGCCTCCAAACCCCACGAATTTAGCCGCAAATAATTTGATTCTATCAATACATATTATAGGAATAAATTTCACATGAAAATACAAATTTCCAATAAAAATTTGAAATTGCACTCAAAAATCGTCTGTGGGACCCACATCTCGGAACCCGAAAAAAGTTATAAAATATGAACGCCCATTCATCCACGTGTCCAACCATACCAAATCTACCAAATTCCGACAACAACTCGACCTTCAAATCCTCAAATCTTATTTTCAAATCCCTAGGCCCAAATCCTTTAATTTCACCTTAAAAACATGCAATCTAGTCGAAATACTCAATGATAATCCAATAAATGCTTCTTATACGGTACCTTATACACTTCTTTCTTTCAACTTCAAGAAGCATATCAATAATAACACAACAAGAACCTCAAGAACATGTAGGAGAGATGGAATCTTACCTTAATAAACTAGGACCTGCCAATTATGCTCCAAACAGTCATACCATAAGCAGCTACGACAAGCTAATCTATGAGAGATGGAGAGATAAATTCTCTATTATGATTTTGCTGCCCACATTTTGCCCCATCAAAAGATAAAAAAATTTTGAAAATAAAATCCCAAAGTTTCCTCTCAACCTCTCACGTTTTTTGTACTTTTAAGGCTAGGTGGTGATGCTTGTTAATAATATACGTATTTTGAAAATAAAAGTTTGAAGTTTACTAATACTTAGTGGGTTGTGGGGCCCACATGATAATCATTTAATAAGAAAAAGAAGCTTGGCCATGGAACACCCACCAAGATATAGTTATCCATGGAACATGAGTCATAAAGTGGAGATTTGAGTAGTCCTACTTGGACTCCATAATTGTCACCTTTTTGGACATTTATCTTCCACTAATCCCTAATTACATCCTTGCATTTAACTAATTACCCATATAATTAATTTCTAAATCTTATTTCACTTAAATATTAATATAATTCATATACCTTACTATCAAGGCCATGGTATAACACTAGTCCATAAATATGAGATATTATAGCTTGGACTGTATTTTATCCCAAAATGTCAAATTTGGACCAACTTCATTTTCTTCAACTCGTTTACCCTCTGACCTTCACGACTCTTACTTATTACATATTTGAAATAGCATAATACTTATAACCATCAAAATTTAAATCCGGGGTCGTTCATACATAAGTCAACATCCGGTCAACTTTTCCAACTTAAGTTTTCAATTATGAGACTAAGTGTCTCAATTCACTCTGAAATCCTTCCGGACCCGAACCAACTAACCCGGTAAGTCATAAAACGACTGTAAAGTATAGATTGAGTAGTAAATGAGAAAACGAGGTTATAATACTCAAAACAACCGCCGTTGCAACCTAGCCCCGAAAACGCCTTTTAAGACACTGATGGATATTTAGTACTATTAACCAAACACTATATGAAAAACTTTATGTTGGAATTAATTATTCATATACAGTAAGCAAACACTATATTATCTTATGCGAGAGATTGTATTGAAATTAATTCTTTCTATACACCAACCAAACGATCCCTAATTATGTGGATTGACACTTGTTGACAGGTTTGTGATGTAGTCTAAGCTAAGGACAAGCGGAGATGTGTTACCCTCTAAATGCTCATTTTGACTAAATTTAACATATCAATTAGTTAGAAAATTGCGAGAAAAATTTTCTAATACCTTATTGGATAATCATGTATATGTGGAACAAGCATATACATGATTTTAAAGTTACAATTGAGATCGGATCAGTTTGAGCTTCAAATAATTTATGGATGTGTGTATGATTTTTCAAAGTTGCATTGTATAATATTTCGTATTGTATGTGTTCTGTACTAATTTTGAGTGTATCATTTTCTTGTAGGAACCCTGTCAAGTTACATGCTCAAAACACATAAACACATTTGTTATATAAAGGTAACAATGCTTGTTATAAAAGAAAAGGGAGGTTTAGCACTTCAGCAATTTCTTATGAAAAAAGTTTAATCATTTGAAAAGTTTAAGCCAAGTATTTATTAATCAATATCTTTTTCTTCTGCTCTTCTCAACTGTAACGACCCGGCCGGTCATTTTGAGAGTTATAATCCCGAACCCCTATTTATTGCTTCTCCCGTATCTATTTCTGCTATTGTGACTTGCCGGGAGGTTTCGTTTTGATTTTTGAAGTATTTTGGGATACTTAGTCCCTAAACGGGGGCTTAAGTCTTAGGATTTGGATCGTAGTCGGAACTGTATAAAGACGACTCCAGAATGGAGTTTCGTCGATTCTGTTAGCTTCGTTGGGTGATTTTGGGCTTAGGGGCGTGTCCGGATTGTGTTTTGTAGGTCCGTAGCTTATTTAGGCTTGAAATGGCGAAAATCAAATTTTTAGAGATTTGGACCGGTAGTGAAATTTTTTATATTGGGGTCGGATTCCTATTCTGAAAGTTGGAGTAGGTCTGTAATGTTGAATATGAATTGTGTGCAATATTTGGGATCAATTGGACGTGGTTTGATAGGTTTCGGCATCGGTTATGGAAATTTAAAATTTCAAGTTCTTTAAGTTTAAATTGGAGGACGATTCGTGATTTCAGCATTGTTTGATGTGATTTGAGGGCTCGACTAAGTTCGAATGGTATTTTAGAATTGGTTGGTATGTTTGGTTGACATCCCGGGGGCTTCGGGTGTGTTTCGGATGCTTAACGGATCACTTTTGGACTTTGAAAGATAGCGGATTTTCTAGTGTTTTGTTGCAGAAATATTCTTCATCACGTTCGCGAGGGAGTTCTCGCGTTCGTGTAAGGCATCTGGGAAGGCCAGCTGAGTTACTCTTCGCATTCACGATGTGGTTCCTGCGTTCACGAAGATGTAGAACCTTGAGGCTACGCGTTCGCGACATGGTCCTCGCATTCGCGGAGAGGAACTGGCAGATAGAGCTTCAGGCATTTAAGCCTACGCATTCGCAAAGAGGGTCCCACATTCACGTAGGGTCCGCCAGTGAAAGGAACGCGTTCGCGAGAGGTCACTTGCGTTCGCGAAAGAGGAATTTCTGGTTAACATTTATTCAACGCGAACGCGAGGCTTTGACCGAGATTTCGAGGGATTTTCAGAGACATCGTTTGGGTAATGATTCTACACTTGATTTTGGTTATATGCCACTAATCTATCATTAATTTTATCATTAAATTTCAGATTTGGGTTGAAAATTGGGGAAAAATGGGAAGAATTTCTTCAACACTTATCCGACTCTGAGACGTGGGCCCAGAGAGATTTTTTGGGGCGATTTTCTAATTTCTTGCTTTAGTTTTGATTTTATTAATTAGATTAGTTTCTTATAGTTTTATTTATGGTATGAATTTGATTTTGGCTAGATTTGGGCCATTCGGAGTCAGGTATTAGTGGAAAAGGCATTGTTACCAATTGATTGAGCTTGGTTCGAGGTAATTGGCTTGCCTAACCTTGTGTGGGGGAAATTCCTTTAGGATTTGGTACTGTTGTGATATGTGAGCATCGTGTATGTGAGGAGACGAGTACGTACACGGGCTATATTATTGTAAAACCCGATTTTTATTGAGTATCAAGCTATTTTTCCTTTTAAATTGAGTTATATTTTTTAATGAGTATTAGTCTGTTTTCATTCTTATTTGAGCTATTCCAATATGTGTAGTTATCCCGTTTAGTCTAATATCACATGCCTACGTGCTTTAACTGCTTATTTGAACTCTGTAAAGCATGCCTAGTTGATTTTCTGCTTTTTCCTTATTCTTTATCAGTCTTAACTGTAGAACTCTTGTTGTTAATTGTAGATGCAGGGCAGGCTATGTGTGCCTAATATAGATGGTTTGCGTGAGTTGATTCTTCAGGAGGCTCATAGATCGCAGTACTCCATTCATCCGGGTGCCGCGAAGATGTATTAGACCTTGAGGCAGCATTACCAGTTGAGGAGAATGAAAAAGGACATAGTGGAGTATGTGGCTCGGTGCCTAAATTGCCAACAGGTAAAGTATGAACATCAGCGGCGAGTGAGTTGCTTCAGAATTTAGAGATTTCGGAATGGAAATAGGAGCAGATCACTATGGATTTCGTTGTTGGACTTCCACGGACTCAGCAGAGGTTTGATGCGGTTTGGGTGATTGTGGATAGGCTGACCAAGTCAGCTCATTTTATTCCTGTGATGACTACCTATTTTTCCGAGCAGTTGGCTCGAATTTATATCTGTGAGATCGTCAGGCTTCATGGCGTAGCGGTATCTATCATCTCTTACCGGGGTACGCACTGTACATTACGGTTCTAGAGGGCTGTACAACAGGAGTTGGGTACTCGGGTTGAGTTGAGCATAGCATTTCACCCTCAAACGGATGGACAGTCCGAGCGCACTATTCAGATATTGGAGGATATGCTCTGCGCTTGTGTGATAGATTTTGGGGGTGCTTGGGACCACTTCTTGCCACTTGCGGAGTGTGCCTACAACAACAGTTATCAGTCGAGCATTCAGATGGCACCGTATGAGGCTCTGTATTGTAGGCGGTATCGGTCTTAGTGGGTTGGTTCGAGCTGGGCGAGGCTAAATTATTTTGTACGGACTTGGTTCAGGATGCCTTGAATAAAGTGAAGGTGATTCAGGATTGACTTCGCACAGCCCAGTCTAGACAGAAGAGTTATGCGGATCGGAAGATTCGCGATGTTGCATTCATTGTTGGAGAGAGGGTCTTGCTCCAGGTTTAGCCTATGAAGGGAGTTATGAGGTTCGGTAAGAAGGGCAAGCTGAGCCCACAGTTTATCGGCCCATTTGAGGTGTTGCGATGCGTTGGGGAGGTAGCTTATGAGCTTGCCTTGCCTCCCAGTCTTGCAGGGGTCCATCCAGTATTCCATGATTCTATGCTCCGGAAGTATCACGATGATCCGACTCATGTGTTGGATTTCAGCTCAGTCCAGTTGGACAAGGATCTATCTTATGTCGAGGAGCTAGTGGTTATTTTGGACAAGCAGGTTCGAAAGCTGGGGTCAAAGAACATTGCTTACATGGAGGGGTCAGCCGGTCGAGGAGGCAACTTGGGAGACCGAGCATGATATGCGCAGCAGTTATCCTCATCTTTTCACCACTTCAGGTATGTCTTTATACTCGTTTGGGGACTAACGATTGTTTTAAGAGGGGAAAGATGTAATGATCCGGCCGGTTGTTTTGAGAGTTATATCCCCGAACCCCTATTTATTGCTTCCCCCATATCTATTTCTGCTATTGTGACTTGACGGGAGGTTTCGTTTTGATTTTTGGAGTGTTTTGGGACACTTAGTCCCTAAACGGAGGCTTAACTCTTAAGATTTAGATCGTAGTCAGAATTGTGTGAAGACTACTTCGGAATGGAGTTCCGTCAATTTTGTTAGCTCCATTGGATAATTTTGGGCTTAGGGGCGTGTCTGGATTGTGTTTTGGAGGTCCGTAGCTTATTTAGGCTTGAAATGGCGAAAGTCGAATTTTTAGAGATTTGGACCGGTAGTGGTATTTTTGATATCGGGGTCGGATTCCGATTCCGGAAGTTGGAGTAGGTCCATAATGTTGAATATGACTTGTGTGCAAAATTTCGGGTCAATCAGACGTGGTTTGATAGGTTTCGGCATCAATTGTGGAAATTTAAAGTTTTAGGTTCTTTAAGTTTGAATTGGAGGGCGATTCATGATTTCAGCATTGTTTGATATGGTCTGAGGGCTCGACTAAGTTTGTATGGTGTTTTGGGATTGGTTGGTATGTTTGGTTGAGGTCCCGGGGGCCTCGGGTGAGTTTCAGATGCTTAACGGATCACTTTTTGACTTTGGAAGATAGCAGATTTTCTGGTGTTTTGTTGCAGACATTTTCTTCCTCGCATTTGCGAGGGAGTTCTTACGTTTGCGTAAGGTATCTAGGAAGGCCATCTGAGTTACTTTTCGCGTTCGCGATGTGGTTCACGGGTTCGCGAAGATGTGTAACCTCAAGGCTACAAGTTCGCGACATGGTCCCCGCGTTCGCGGAGAGGTACATGCAGATGGAGCTTCACGCATTTAAGCCTACGCATTCGTGAAGAGGTTCCCGCGTTTGTAAAGGGTCTGCCAGTGAAAGGTACTCGTTCGCGAGAGGTCACTCGAATTCACGAAAGAGAAATTTCTGGTCAACATTTTTTGTTCAACGCAAACGAGGGGCTTTGACCGCGTTCGCGAAGAAGGAATTACCTAGGCAGATATAAAGATTCAAAAACGAGAGTTTGGCCATTCTTTATCAAAACTTGAGTTTGGGAGCTCGGATTTGGACAAGATTTCGCTGGATTTTCAGAGACATCGATGGGGGAATGATTCTACACTTGATTTTGGTTATATCCCACTAATCTATCATTAATTTCATCCTTAAATTTCGGATTTGGGTTGAAAATTGGGGAAAATGGGAAAGAGTTCTTCAACTAAGATTTTGGATTTTGATTAGGAGAGATTTTTTGGGGCGATTTTCTAATTTCTTGCTTTAGCTTTGATTTCATTAATTAGATTAGTTTCTTATAGTTTTATTTATGATATGAATTTGATTTTGGCTAGATTTGGGCCATTTGGAGTCAGGTATTAGTGGAAAAGGCATTGTTACCAATTGATTGAGCTTGTTCGAGGTAAGTGGCTTGCCTAACCTTGTGTGGGGGAAATTCCTTTAGGATTTGGTACTGTTGTGATATGTGAGCATCGTGTATGTGAGGTGACGAGTACGTACACGGGCTATATTATTGTAAAACCCAATTTTTATTGAGTATCAAGCTATTTTTCCTTTTAAATTGAGTTATATTTTTTAATGAGTATTAGTCTATTTTCATTCTTATTTGAGGTATTCCAATATGTGTAGTTATCTCGTTTAGTATAATATCATATGTCTACATGATTTAACTGCTTATTTGAACTCTGTGAAGCATGCCTAGTTAATTTTCTGCTTTTCCTTGTTCTTTATCAGTCTTAACTGTAGAACTCTTGTTGTTAATTGTAGATGCAGGGCAGGCTATGTGTGCCTAATATAGATGGTTTGCGTGAGTTGATTCTTCAGGAGGCTCATAGCTCGCAGTACTCCATTCATCCGGGTGCCGCGAAGATGTATCAGACCTTGAGGCAGCATTACCAGTTGAGGAGAATGAAAAAGGACATAGTGAGTATGTGGCTCGGTGCCTAAATTACCAACAGGTGAAGTATGAGCATCAGCGGCCGGGTGAGTTGCTTCAGAATTTAGAGATTTCGGAATGGAAATAGGAGCAGATCATTATGGATTTCGTTGTTGGACTCACACGGACTCAGCAGAGGTTTGATGCGGTTTGGGTGATTGTGGATAGGCTGACCAAGTCAGCTCATTTTATTCCTGTGATGACTACCTATTTTTCCGAGTAGTTGGCTCGAATTTATATCTGTGAGATCGTCAGGCTTCATGGTGTACCGGTATCTATCATCTCTTACCGGGGTACGCACTGTACATCACGGTTCTGGAGGGCTGTACAATAGGAGTTGCGTACTCGGGTTGAGTTGAGCATAGCATTTCACCCTCAGACGGATGGACAGTCCGAGCGCACTATTCAGATACTGGAGAATATGCTCCGCGCTTGTGTGATAGATTTTGGGGGTGCTTGAGACCACTTCTTGCCACTTGTAGAGTTTGCCTACAACAACAGTTATCAGTCGAGCATTCAGATGGCACCGTATGAGGCTCTGTATTGTAGGCGGTATCGGTCTCAGTGGGTTGGTTCGAGCTGGGCGAGGCTAAATTATTGTGTACGGACTTGGTTCAGGATGCCCTGAATAAAGTGAAGGTGATTCAGGATTGACTTCGCACAGCCCAGTCTAGACAGAAGAGTTATGCGGATCGGAAGGTTCGCGATGTTGCATTCATTGTTGGAGAGAGGGTCTTGCTCCAGGTTTAGCCTATGAAGGGAGTTATGAGGTTCGGTAAGAAGGGCAAGCTGAGCCCACAGTTTATCGGCCCATTTGAGGTGTTGCGATGCGTTGGGGAGGTAGCTTATGAGCTTGCCTTGCCTCCCAGTCTTGCAGGGGTCCATCCAGTATTCCATGATTCTATGCTCCGGAAGTATCACGATGATCCGACTCATGTGTTGGATTTCAGCTCAGTCCAGTTGGACAAGGATCTATCTTATGTCGAGGAGCCAGTGGTTATTTTGGACAAGCAGGTTCGAAAGCTGGGGTCAAAGAACATTGCTTACATGGAGGGGTCAGCCGGTCGAGGAGGCGATTTGGGAGACCGAGCATGATATGCGCAGCAGTTATCCTCATCTTTTCACCACTTCAGGTATGTCTTTATGCTCGTTCGGGGACTAACGATTGTTTTAAGAGGGGAAGGATGTAATGACCCGGCCGGTTTTTTTGAGAGTTATAGCCCCGAACCCCTATTTATTGTTTCCCCCATATCTATTTCTGCTATTGTGACTTGCCGGGAGGTTTCGTTTTGGTTTTTGGAGTGTTTTGGGACACTTAGTCCCTAAACAGAGGCTTAACTCTTAAGATTTAGATCGTAGTCAGAATTGTGTGAAGACTACTCCGGAATGGAGTTCCGTCAATTTCGTTAGCTCCGTTGGATAATTTTGGGCTTAGGGGCGTGTCTGGATTGTGTTTTGGAGGTCCGTAGCTTATTTAGGCTTGAAATGGCGAAAGTAGAATTTTTGGAGATTTGGACCGACGGTGGTATTTTTGATATCGGGGTCGGATTCTGATTCCGGAAGTTGGAGTAGGTCCGTAATATTGAATATGACTTGTGTGCAAAATTTGGGGTCAATCGGACGTGGTTTGATAGGTTGCAGCATCAGTTGTGGAAATTTGAAGTTTTAGGTTCTTTAAGTTTGAATTGGAGGGCGATTCGTGATTTCAGCATTGTTTGATATGGTTTGAGGGCTCGACTAAGTTTGTATGGTGTTTTGGGATAGGTTGGTATGTTTGGTTGAGGTCCCGGGGGCCTCAGGTGAGTTTTAGATGCTTAACGGATCACTTTTTGACTTTGGAAGATAGCAGATTTTCTGGTGTTTTGTTCCAGACATTTTCTTCCTCGCATTTGCGAGGGAGTTCTTACGTTCGCGTAAGGTATCTGGGAAGGCCATCTGAGTTACTTTTCGCGTTCGCGATGTGGTTCCCGGGTTCACGAAGATGTGTAACCTCGAGGCTGCACGTTCGCGACATGGTCCTCGCGTTCGCGGAGAGGTACAGGCAGATGGAGCTTCACGCATTTAAGCCTACGCATTCGCGAAGAGGTTCCCGCGTTTGCATAGGGTCCGCCAGTGAAAGGTACTCGTTCGCGAGAGCTCACTCGAATTCACGAAAGAGAAATTTCTGGTCAACATTTTTTGTTCAACGCGAACGCGGGGCTTTGACCGCGTTCGCGAAGAAGGAATTACCTAGGCAGATATAAAGATTCAAAAACGAGGGTTTGGCCATTCTTTATCAAAACTTGAGTTTGGGAGCTCGGATTTGGACAAGATTTCGCTGGATTTTCAGAGACATCGATGGGGGAATGATTCTACACTTAATTTTGGTTATATCCCACTAATCTATCATTAATGTTATCCTTAAGTTTCGGATTTGGGTTGAAAATTGGAAAAATGGGAAAGAGTTCTTCAACTAAGATTTTGGATTTTGATTCGGATTTTGATATCGGATTTGGATAATTTTGATACGAGTGAACTCGTGAGTGAATGGATGTTCATATTTTGTGACTTTTACCCGACTCCGAGACGTGGGCCCGGGGAGACATTTTGGGGCAATTTTCTAATTTCTTGCTTTAGCTTTGATTTCATTAATTAGATTAGTTTATAGTGGTATTTATGGTATGAATTTGATTTTGGCTAGATTTCAGCCATTCAGAGTCAGATATTCGTAGAAAAGGCATGTTACCGATTGATTGAGCTTGGTTCGAGGTAAGTGGCTTACCTAACCTTGTGTGGGGGAAATCGCCTTAGGATTTGGTACTGTTGTGATATGTGAGCGCCGTGTACGTGAGGTGACGAGTACGTACATGGTCTATATTGTTGTACAATCCGATTTTTACTGAGTATCAAGTTGTTTTTCCTTTTAAATTGAGTTATATTTCTTTAATGACTATTAATCTATTTTCATTCTTATCTGAGCTATTCCAATATGTGTAGTTATCTCGTTTAGTCTAATATCGCATGTCTAGGTGCTTTAACTGCTTATTTGAATTCTGTGAAGCATGCCTAGTTGATTTCCTTCTTTTTCTTGTTCTTTATCAGTCTTAACCATAGAACTCTTATTGTTAACTGTGGTACTTTTCGGTTTGAGCTGTGTGTTTACTTTTGAGACAACGAGGCGGTTCCTCGGAAGTTCTCCTTGCACATTTACTTTCGAGACTACGAGGTGGTACATCGGAAGTTCTCCCTGTACATTTACTTTTGAGACTACGAGGCGGTACCTCGGGAGTTCTCCCTGTATATTTACTTTTGAGACTACGAGGCGGTACCTCGGGAGTTCTCCCTACATATTTATTTTCGGACTACGAGACTGTGATGACCCAAAATGCCATCTTTAAATTTAATAAGTAATTCTGTGTTCTAAAACCTCGAAAAGTACCATTTATCATTCCTCGACTTGCGTGCGCAGTTCGTATAATTTTCCGAAAAGTTTTTATGTGAAAAATGGATTAAAAGGTGAAATAGAGCTTTAAAACTCAATTGGGTTGACTTTGGTCAACATTTTGAGTAAACGGACCCGGGTCAGTGTTTTGACAATTTCGGTTGGTCCGTATCGTGATTTGGGACTTGGGCGTATGCCCCAAATCGAATTCTGAGGTCTCTAACCCGAGATATGGAATTTTGATGAAACATTAAAAGCTTGAAAGCTTAATGATTTTTAAGAAATTACTGATGTTGGATTTATTGACTTCGGGTCTGTATTTTGGTTCCGGATCCCAGTATAGGTCCACTATAATATTTATGACTTGTCTGCCAAATTTGGTGAGAATCGGAGTTGATTTGACGTGATTCGGACGTCTGACTGTAAAAATATAAGTTTTAAAGTTTTTTTGAAAACTTCCTTTGATTTAGTGTCCGATTCGTAGTTCTAGGTACTATTTTGGCGATTTGATCGCGCGAGCAAGTTCGTATGATGATTTAGGACTTGTGTGCATATTTGGTTTGGAGCCCCGAGGGCTCGGGTGAGTTTCGGATAGGATACGGGATGATTTTAAACTTAGAAAAATCTGATTTTCTGCAACTTTAGGCTTCTGGTATTTCCTTCATCGCGTTCGCGAATAAACTCTCGCGAATGCGAAGAGCAAACTGGACTGGCTGAATTTTTCTTCTTCGCGAACGCGAAGCTATGGGGACTTCACCCTTCGTGAATGCGAACAACTCAACGCGAACGCGAAGCCTTAGAGACCTGGGGGAGGGGTCTGTTGTCCTTCTACGCGAACGCGAGCACTGGTACGCGAACGCGAAGACCAGGGGGAAAAAGCCTTCGCGAACGCGAAAGCCACGGGCTACTATTCATCGCAAATGCGACAGGCCCTTCGCGAACGCGAAGAAGGCCTGACGCCTGTGACTTAAAACAGAACCAAAACGGATTTCAAAGGACTTTTTCACGATTTCGAACTGGGTAAGTGTTCTTCATTATATAGTGATTGTATTTCATAAATCTAAGTCTATATTCATCATTTATTTCGGATTTAGATGGAAGAAATTGGAATTTTATAAAATCATCCAAAAAACAAAAATTTAAGATTTGAAGGTTCATTTGACATCGGAATTTGATAAATTTTGTATGGTTGGACTCGTATCGGAACGGGTGTTCAGATTTCGTAAGTTTTTCCGAGATTTGGGATGTGGGTCCCACTGCAGAATATTTTAATGAATTTCAGATTTTTATCCAAAAAATTGGTAAATTCATATGGAATTAATTCCCATGATTCGTATTGAGTATATTGAATTGTTTATGAATAGATTTGAAGCTTTTAGAGATAAATTTAAAAGGAAAATCTGTGGTCGAGTAATTGATTGGAATTTGCAAAGCGAGGTAAGCGTTGTGGTTAACCTTGACTTGAGGGAATAGAACCCTTAGATTATTTGTTATGTGAATTGCATGTGAACGACGTATAGGCGAGGTGACGAATGTCTACACATCATCAAATTAATTGTTTGCCTGCTTACTTGAAAAATCATAAATTGTTTTAAATCATAAATTTATTTTTATAATAGTTGTTTCTCTCCTATTCTTTTTCAAATATTAATTCTTGAATTCCTGTATTAATTGTTACATACTATTTGAATTATGTGCCTTAATTGTTATTTAACATTTAACATATTAAATATTAAACTGCACATTTTCTCTCTGATTCCCATAATAATTTGCTATTTGCCTTTGTTTGTTTCATAATTAAATCATAATTGTTGTATGCTTGTTGTCTTATAATTTTATATTAATTATTGCATTTATTGGGGAAATTTCTTCTATAAGAATTGATAAATGAATATGTTGGAGGATCGGATTGCACGCCGCAACAAAATTAATTATACTGAATATATTGGAGGATCGGGTTGCACGCTGCAACAGACTTATTAAAAGTCCATATTGGAGGATCGGGTTGCACGCCGCAACAAACTTATTTAAAAGTCGACATACATATGTATATATTTGGGGATCAGGTTGCACACCGCAACAGACTTGACTAAAATGAATATATTGTGAGAGCGGATTGCACGCTGCAACAGAATTAAATGTGTATATATTGTGAGAGCGGGTCGTACGCTGCAACAGAATTGATAGAAATGATAATTGGTTATGACTGCTGAGTTGGCTTCAATTATTATAAATGAGTTACCTGATTTATTTCTATTATTGTTGTTGTTATTAATATTGCGTACAGGTAATGTAAGTGACCCGCCTTAGCCTCATCACTACTTCGTCGAGGTTAGGCTCAGCACTTACCAGTACATGGGGTCGGTTGTACTGATACTACACTCTGTACTTCTTGTGCAAATTCAGAGTTGGTCCCAGCGGCGTACCATAGACTTGCTCGGATTTCAGCTACTCGGAGGAGACTTGAGGTATAACTGCATGGCGTCCGCAGTTCTGAAGTACCCGTCTATTTAACTTTAGTTGTGTGTTTTTTTTCAGACAACTTTATTTTATTCAGACCTTTATTTGTATTATTCTAGAAGTTCGTGCACTTGTGATACCAATTCTGAGATGGTATTTGGACACCGTTATTTTTATGGATTATTCACTACATTTTAAATTTTACTTCCACATTTGTTCTTTGATTATTAATAAATTTAAAAATTATTTTTAAAAAAAGATAATATTATTCTAACGTTGGCTTGCCTAGCAAGTGAAATGTTAGGCGCTATCAAGGTCCGAAGGTGAAAATTTCGGGTCGTGACAGAGACGGTATCTCGGGAGATCCCTTGTTGTTTATCCCTATGTATTGTACTGTTATTTCGCTGTATTTTATTTTTGTTAAATTTCAGTCTCTTATTATACTGTTATATTCTCCTGCTTTATTTATTATATACCAATGGTCCTGACCTGACCTCGTCACTACTCTACCGATGTTAGACTTGGCATTTACTAGGTACCGTTTGTGGTGTACTCACGCCCTTTTCTGCACATATTTTTCGTGTGCATATCCAGGTTTCTCTTACCAGCCTCGTCCTTAGTTGAAGTCGCTGCTGTTTTCGGAGAACTTCAAGGTATATCTGCTCGCGTCCGCGGATCCTTGGAGTCCCCCTCTATCCCCCTATGTCGATTCTTTTCTTATTTCTATAGACACTGATGTATAGAATAATTAGAACTTCGCAGAAGCTTGTGACTTATGGTGTTTCGATTCTTGAGAGTGTTTTCTATATTTCGAGAGTTGATTATTGTATATGCCGGGTGGCATCTCAATTGCTTATTAAAATATATGTTACTGTTAGTTGTTAAATTTTCATGTTTTTTATTTTTTTCCGCAAGTGTTAGGCTTACCTAGTCGTAGAGACTAGGTGTCGTCACGACGATTTACGGAGGAAAAATTTCGGTTGTGACATCAACTTATGGTTAGTCATTATGCATTTCGATATGTTTACTACATACCTCTTGTTGTGTGTTGTAGAGATCTTGAATCATATAGTGTTTAGCTGGCATATGACAAAAAGAAATAAAAGAATTAAAGAGATGATGAGAATCAGATCATGAGATGTAGTAATCTTTCAATCACCATGCTTTATAATCCTGCATTATAAATCTGCAAACTAAATAGTGAGGCAATAAAGTTATTACCTTAAATTTGCAAAATTGTTCATTATTTGTAATTAATATCCTCAACTTTGGCAAAATGGTTCATTATTCATAATTTATATTCTCAACTAACTAATATTCCGTTTTTACTATAAATAGTACCAATTAACAAGGCATTGCATAAGCAATTAGCAAAAATATTAGAGCATCACTTAGTTAATCAAAGATAATTACTAGGTCATGGCTGCAAATTTTCCTCAGTGTCTTTTCCTTTTGATTTTTGTAGCTTTTTGCTCGTATTTAGTTAGATTTTCCTCTTGCCAACCAAGCGGTTATTCACAAGCTGTTGCAACTTTTTATGAAAATCCTACTAGTCCTGGGAGTGGTAATGTCTTGAAATGTCGTTTATTTCTACTCTCTTTTTTCATAAGACTTATGTAGTACGCCTACTTGATTAAAATTAAACTAAACCTGCTTTAGATTTCAAATACAATTTTGAAGGTAAATCATAGTTAGTTCAGTTATTGGCTATCTGAATTTTACCTTGCTGGTGAGGTTTGATTTGCATCTTGTAGTCCCCTTATCAATTTCCTCTTCCCTTCCCCTACATAATAAAAGAAAAATATACGAATAGCTTGATCCATATAGTCTTGATTCTTACATACTTTATTAATGATTCTAGGCCAAAATAATTGAAAAACATATATTGTTCTTACTATTATCTTTTAGGTGGAGCAAGACTCTGGATGTGGTGCATGCTACCAGGTGTGTGTACGTCTATATATATATATATATATATATATATATATATATTATGTAGTCGCGGAGACACATAGAATGAATGAGATTCAATTGAATTTTCTTTGTCAGAAAGTTATATAACTTAAATTGGGTAAAAATCAATTTAAAATATACAAATTTTTAAATCTCCTTGTAAGTGAAAATATAGGTACAAATTCCAAATGTAACATTTTTAGTTCTTTTTGAATTTTCTTAACGAAATATTTGATTCCGCTATTGATCTTATGAATAAATAATTTGTAGAATAAACGTACCTTATTTTGCATGAGATGGAAAGAAAATTAAACTCTAAAAGAAAAGAGAATAATTTTGTTTCATGCACAAATGCATGACATCTCTATATTATCGGTATTGTTTTTCAGGTGTTGTGCACACAAGACCAAAATCCGCATTGTTCAGGGAATCCAATAACAGTAACCCTTACAGATGAGTGCCCTGGAGCATGCAATAATGATCCGGTTCACTTCGATATAAGTGAAATTGCATTTGGAAAATTGACAAAGACAGGTGAAGCTTCACAACTATATAATGCAGGAAGAATCTCGATTTTTTACCAAAGGTGAGTTGTTTTACAAAAAATAAAAGTTACTTCATTTGATCTATCTTATACAAAAGTTTTATATAGGAAGCAATAAATTGATTTTTGTTTTCCTTATTTTCCTTTTGAGGAACACCGCTAATGCATTAATATTTTTAAAAATTTTTATTGGACCTTACAGGGTAGCATGTAATTACAACACAAATATCTTATTTAAGGTGGACAAAGGCTCCAATCCTAATTTCTTCGCAGTTACATCTGAAGCAGTAGATGGAGATGGTGACCTTTCTTTAGTTGAAATCCAAACAAGCAGTTTGAGTTGGGTACCAATGCAGCGAATGATTGGGGCAACTTGGAGTGTTGGCATACAACCAGATACACAGAAACCTCTTTTTTCTCTTAGACTTACTTCAGAAACAAAGCAGAGTGTCACTGCTCCAAATGTCATTCCAGACGGTTGGCAACCAAGATCAATTTACAAATCAAATATCAATTTCCCCAATAATTTATAGGGTGGAAGTAATTAAGAAGGGAACAATATGAGGGTACGATGTAGATCGTTGAATACTATTTATTTTACCTACCCTTTCAAGTATGATTAATAAAGTAAAAATACCTTCTTTAATTTATTTTGAATATGTGACTAATTATATTTCATGCCTTCTTCTATTTATTTTAAACTAGTGAATTTGTCCGCGCTCACGTGATTATAAGCACTTTTAGTTTGACCAAAATTTTTACTAATTTATCCTTAATAATACTTTTTAATTCACAAATTATTTTTCCCAAAATAAATTCCCTAACATTCTCTTCATTCCAAATTCGTTGTTCATCCTTTTCTTTACAAAGAAACTTTTTAATTTATATTCTTTTATAAAGTTTAAAAGGATATTTTAGTCATTTTAATGAAAGAACAACTTATCAGTACGTTTCTACCAAATGCACCAACTGCTTATTATCTGTTTCAGCATGTCTATCCAAATACTTAAATACTTATTTCAAAAATCAGTTTCAGCACTTAAAAATACTTTTCAGCACTTCAAGCTTATCAGTTAATCCAAACTGGCTCAAAGTTCAATTGATTGAGAATGTAATAAGACTTTTCATTTTTCGTGGTGTACATCATTTTGTAATGGTTCAAATACTACTATTTTAATAAAGAAAAACAATAAAATAGGTTTGAGCACCTAATTTTTCACGCACTCGAGTTTTCTATAATTTTTTTAGTATTTAATATTTTCTAGTCTTAATCTTGATATTTTAGCTCTTATATTTTTTTTACTAGGCTTTACTAGAGAACACATCAATCTACTACATAGTGGTTGCAATAATTTATTTTAAATACAGACCAAATCTAATTAAACTGTTTTTCACCTTCCCTATACTATTTTCTTGTCCACCCCACTTCTTATACTATTTCCTTATCCCATCACCCCACTCCCTACACTATTCCATTGTCCCATAATTCATTCTCAAAACTCTTCTTCACATCTTTTCTTATTATATGTGTAACGACCCGACCTGTTATTTTACTTTTTTGAACCCGGTTCTCCTAAATAAGAATTTTTGTATATGCGTTTACTATTTTATGACTTGCGGGGATGGTTAGTTCGAGATTTGAAAGGGTTCGGGTTAAAATCGGAACACTTGGTTCCTTAAGTTGGCCTTAAAATGCTAAGTTTGACTTCGGTCAATATTTTTAGTAAACGACCTCGGAATCGAGATTTGATGACTACAATAGGTTCGTATGGTAATTTTGTACTTGGGCGTATGCTCGGACCGGGTTGTGGATGATCTGGGAGTGTAACGACCCGACCGGTTGTTTTGACCTTTAGCGCGCCGTTCGGCGGTTTGAGGCCTTGAGCAGCTTCACTTCAGGTATTATGACTTGTGCGCGTGGTCAGAATTGAATTTCGGAAAGTTCGGAGTTGATTTGGAAAGAGAATTCTAATTTCGGAAGCCTTAAGTTGGAGAAATTGACTAAAGTGTGATTTTTGAGCAAAACAACCTCGGAATCAGGATTTGAAGGTTCCAACAGGTTCGTATGATAATTTTGGACTTTGGCGTATGTCCGGAGTGGGTTTTGGATGACCCGAGAGCATTTCAGTGCCTATTATTGAAGTTGGCATTTTGGATGAATTTTATATATTTGGGTCGAAGTGTATTTCAATTTTATCGATGTCCGTTTGGGATTTCGAGTTTGAAAATAGCTTCGTATGGTGATTCTGGTATTGGGAGCGCGTCCGAATGTGAATTTGGAGGTCCGTAGGTCATTTTGAGGTCATTTGGCGAAAGTTGGAATTTGAAGGGTTTTGGGAAGTTTGACCGGGAGTGAACTTTTTGATATCGGGGTCAGATTCCGATTCCAGAAGTTGGAGTAGGTCTGTAATGTCAACTATGACTTGTGTGAAAAAATTTGAGGTCAATCGGACGTGATTTGATAGGTTTCGTCATCGATTGTAGAAGTTTGGAATTTCAAAGTTCATTAAGTTTGAATTGGAAGGTGATTCATAGTTTTGATGTTTTGGGCGTAATTTGAAGTCTCGACTAAGTTCGTAATGTATTTTGGGACGTGTTGGTATATTTGGTTGAGGTCCCAAGGGCATCGGGTGGATTCCGGATGGTTAACAGACCAATTTTTGGACTAAAGGAATGATGAGGCAGCTGGTATTTGGTGTAACCGCACCTGCGAGGTTTTGGCCGCAAGTGCGGAGCCGCAGAAGCGGCCATGAGGGGCGCAGGTGTAAATTTTAGTTGGGCAGTGCTGAGACCGCAGAAGCGAGACCGCACCTGCGGTAGGGAAGGCACAGAAGCGGAAGCAGCGGCTGGGGGAATCTCCACATAAGCGGAATAATTGCCACACCTGCGGAACCGCAGAAGCAGTCAAGTGACCGCATGTGCGAGAATTCGAGCTGGGCAGTGTGGTTTCCTTTAAAACGGGATTTGGCTTATTTTTTCTCACATTTTTCACTTGGTTGGGCGATTTTGGAGAGTTTCAAGTGGGGGTTTTCATCATCTATGCCAAGGTAAGTTATTCCCATCCATTGCAAGTTAAATACTTGGTTTATATATGGATTTAAACATGAAAATTAGTAGAAATTTGGGATTTTGAAGAAAAACCTAGAAATTGGTATTTTTGGAATTTGACCATGAGTTTGGATATGAAATTGAGAATAAATTATATATTTGAGCTCGTAATGCTATGAGTAGTGTTTATCTTCAAAGAAATTTAGAATCCGGGCACGTGTGCCCGAGGGTGATTTTTATCGACTTTTCGAGCGGAATTAGAAATTGTTGTAAATTGAATTATAATAAGTATTAGAGTATATATTTATGGATTTTCACATTTATTGAATAGTTTTGGAGCGATGGGCATCGGTTCGAGTTGTTGGAAAGGCTTTGGAGCCGGTTATGGAACTTCGGAGTGAAATAAGTCTCCTGTCTAACTCTGTGAGGGGGGAAAAAATACCCCTAGGTATTGTATATTGATGTGTGATACTTGTCGTGGGGGCTACGTAAGCGCGAAGTGATGAGAGCCAGTATGTAGCTACATTCATGTTATTGTCCGGGTAGGCTTAGGTTCACATCATGCTATAGTTGTACTATTCGAGCAGTCTCTCGCCTATTAAATTCCTCTGTTTTATATTACTACTTGAGACTAGACTTGCTATTATAGAGACTTCAAGAGTTCATGACTAGTCACCGAATAATTTTACTCCTCTTACGAAATGCTTCCGTGATATATATGGTTCATTGAAAGTTTTGGTAAAAGAAATTGCAACTCACATGTTTATTCATGAGTGGGATCAAGGACCCCTCAAAGCTTCTTATTCTAATGGGATCGGGTCGTTCACCTCGACAGGATTTATGTACCACACTCTTATGGGAGCCGGCGATTCGCCTCGGCAGATTAATTGTTTTATCATATGGTTCGGGCCGTTCGACCCTCGAAAGTGCACAGTTTAAACTTTTATGTTGGATCGGTCCGTACGCCTCGGCATTTCCTATATCATATCCTCATGGATTTGTGCGTAATATTTGGCAAAAAGCCAGTATAGCTGTGAGTTTGACCGATTTGAGTTATGACGATCTATCTTATGAGATCCACTATATATATATATTCTCCGGTTAAGGAGGAAATTTCTAATGGAGAGCTTGAGTTCCTCGTAAAGAGGGGGAATTTGTACCACGTGATTTATTACTTGTTTACCTCATGTATTTACTTTGCCTCATATTTACTTATCTCTTTACTGTATCTGATGTTATTGGACCACTAGTGAGTGTCTATGTCGACTTTCGTCACTACTCCTCTGGGGTTAGGCTAGATACTTACTCGGTACATGTTGATTACGTACCCATCCTACACTTGCTGCATATTTTTGTCCAGGTACATATGTGACAAGTGGCCTTGTGAGAGTAGAGGTGTGTATGTATGCGGGGACTTACGTGCGCTGTATTCCATATTATGACCCGCAGCCGACAGAGTCTCCTTCAGAGTATTTATATTTCTCCTGTCCAATTTGTATTCCGGACAGATGCTGTATTTTATTTTACATTCCTAGTTGATGCTCATGCACTTGTTACACCGGGTTTTGGGATGATTATGGGTTGTTCTGTATTGAATTTGTTAAATTATCATTTTTACTCTGTAAATCCCCATTCTTTACTATTTAAATTAAAGAAAAATATAATTTCAAAAGTAATAAAATGAGAACCCAATTAAGTATTTATTGTTGGCTTGCCTGACAGTGGTGTTCGGCGCCATCACGACCTTTATGGATTTTGGGTCGTGACAACATGGTATCAGAGTGCTAGGTTCACTTAGGTCTCACGAGTCATGAGTTTCTTTAGTAGAGTCTTGCAGATCCGTATGGAGACGTCTGTACTTATATTCGAGAGACTACAAGGCTGTTAGGAGCACTTCCCTTCTTGATTCCTCATCGTGTGCATTGATTCTTTTGAGGCTTGTACCTTTATTTCTTTCCTATTCAATCTTATGCGACGTGAAGCGCTTGTTATAAATTGGGAATCGAGGAATTGTAATGGTATTACAGATGTGGTGCAGGATGCTTCTCCCTGCGTAATCCGGCGGAGGAAAGGCAATCGGACTGAGAATGTTCAGGTTTGGGTTGATTGAGTGACGAGACTTGGTATTTTCGAGCATAGTGGAATTTTTATCTGTGATGTGGTGTCGTTGTCCGGGTTGAACATGTTAAGGTTCGCCGATGTTATGGTCTTCTTCAATTGCCTTCGGGCAGGGTGTTGTGAAATGGTGCCTGAGATGCAGTTGTCCGAGATAACGGAGTGTAGCGATTTCGGAATCGAACTGGTACTTCTAGTATTTATGGCTCGAGAAAGATGATCTTCTAAGAGGTTTAGAGTTGGTGGCGACTCATGTGATCGAATGTTACATAAATGGATTCGGGTTTGGAGCAACAATTAGGTAGCGAAGGACGAGGAAGGACATGCGGGAGGTGTCTTGTGGTGGTTGAATTGTTAGAATGTCAAGTCTGAAAAGTAGAAGTCGAGGAGTTGCCTAAGGGAGAGGGTTTGACCAAAGTGGGAGAGTGGCAGAGTAGCATATGGGTTTTGTGGTAGGATAGCCACACGCCTTGAGGGAAGCTTAGAGCAATTTGGGAACCGTGATGGGCAGTGACTAGGACCATGGATTTTATTTGGATGCAACATGACTTCGAGTTTGGAATGCATTGTTAGACTTTTAGATGATGTTGATGGGGAAGGAGGAACCTTGGAAGGTCCCAGGGTTATGTAATTGTAGCTTCAAGCTAAGTGGGAGAGCCCCACCGTCTATGATTGGATTGCGTAGTTGTCAACTTGTGCGGTTTGGTTATCGGTGTATTGATGGGTTATTACGACTAAGGAAAGAAAACATCAGTGGTAACTTGAGCAAATGATTTGAGGAATGTGTGCTATCTTTGGCCTTATCGATTCATGTTCAGTTCTTGGGTAGACTCAAAGTCTATGCTTTATGTGGATGTGATGTATAAGGAAAGGAATTCAACCGGTTGCTTCTTCACAAGGGTGTTCATGTGCTAGCAGAGCCTTGGAGTTTGATTATATTTGGGATCGAGTCAGAGTGGGTGACTCTCAACAATGGTTCTAGTGGGTTCAAAAATTCAAAATGCGGTGCCTAAGGATTTCGAGTCCGTGGTACGGCTAAGTGTCAAGTTTTGGCAGCGGATTATGGAAAAGGGGACTTGGAATGTTCTATGTTGTCTATAATCTGCGGTGCAGCATCGAAGGAACGAGAAAAAATAACTTCGGAGTCATGGAAGAATTTTCAGAATAGTTGTACCAGTTGAAGATGCGAATACGCGCATAAGAAGAGTATGAGATGGTTCGTGGGTTTTGGAGACAACATAGTCTCTTGAAATAAGGTCACTCAGGATGAGTGCGGATTTGGGTTCATGATGTTTTGAATGGAGCTATTATTATTTCTAGGGCAAGTCCCGAGTAAATTAGAAGGAGTGGCTCGATTGGTAATGGTTGAATTAGCACGGTTATGGTAGTGGCCAGTTTCTCCAGCGTGAAGTATACATGTAGTTTGTGGTTGTACACTTGGGCTTGAGCGCCACCACAACTTGGTTGATTTGGGAGGTATTCGATTCGTATGGCTGTGTTATGTAAAGAGATCTCCGGAAGAGTTTTGGAATTTAGTTGCGTGTTGCAATGGTTCTCCTGAAATGAGTTAAGTAAAAGGTTTCTATATGATGAAGTGCTTATCCTATTAGTGGGTCAGGGTTTATTATGGAATCCTGGTATTCTCACGTATTGGCATGTTAGGTGCAGTAAGCGGCATGCGAAATTGGAAGCGGAGGATCAAGGTTGCGGATCGGTGTTGACAAGAATGTCACGAGCTTGGATGATCAAGGAAGAATTTGGATGTTTAGAGTAAGTCGGTATTGTCTTTAGCGTCACCTAAGTTCGGTGTCCTGTGTAAGAGGCTTTGTGTACTGATTTGCTCCTTCTTGAATTGCTTTACAATATTAGTGTGCCCGGTGGTATGGATGGGCAGACTTGTTACCTGGTGCGTAAGGTCGTGGGAGCATATCCCGCGGGAAGATTGTATAAGTGTGACAGGTAGTCACCTGATTGATTAAATGTTGGAACCAAGTATGGAGATTTGGTACTATCGCTAATGTGAGAATTTATTCCTGAAGGGCGCTTGGTTCATTTGGTTGTGGAATGTGGAAGTTTGTTCCGGATTTGACGGTTGTTCTTATGTGTTGTGAATAGGTCATTGTGGGTCCTTGAGAGGCCATTTAGCCAAGCATGGTATGATTAGAATCGGTTTGAGGTCCGTGGATGGATCTAAATGTGAATGTGGGCTCTATATCAGGCTGGATGTGCTCATCTCAGCATAGCGTTATTTTTGGAAGGGTCTTCGGGCCTTGGATGTTATTTCTATCATCAGCTATTCCGTGTAATCTATATTATACCAAGTGGGTGGTGAGGTGGTTTGATTATTCGCACTCGTATTGAGATCCCGTATGGTTTGGGGTATTATGTGACCAGGATGGCTCTCAAGATGCAGATCATATATCGCACCTTAGTTGTGCTTGAGTTTTGTAGCGTGTGACGCTACCCGTCTCCACAGGATTTGTATTTTGCACTTGGAATGCTTATGGTTGATATTCAGGCATTTCATGAGTATTTCATGTGCTGCTTTCCATCATCAACCAATGACCCCTTAGATGCGCCCCGTGGCGTACTGGCAAGCCTCCCAATGCCTACTGCCACGGTTTAGGCCCGTGGTCTCGGCAGCATCAAGTGACAAACGCGCATGTGCCTCTGTCTCCCCACCGATAATCAATTGCCACCGCCCAGCAACTAGCAAAGGCCAACAGTGTCGCGCGCACAGAAAATGCCGCGCACGCAGATCCTATGCCAAGCGCCAGTGCCCAGCCGCAGGCAAATCCAAATAGTGCTGCGCGCGCAGACCCTGATACTCAAGACAAAATTGCTGCCATCGGACTTGCTTCTACCTTGTAGAAGACTAAGTCCTTTTTATTGTAATTATAGAGTAGTTTTACATCATTTTCTTTTAGTGTGCTTTTACAGATTTCATAGGTCAACTCATGTAACTTTGATTTATTTTTTTTAAGTATTATTAAGAGGGACCAAAGCATTCAAACATTCAAGCAATCAATCATTTCTCTATACTGGTGTCTCTCTCCCCCGACACCGCATAGCATTTTGTAATAGCTTTCATCATCATCAATGCAATCAGCTTTCATCATCAATTGCTCATTTCCGCTGTTCAATTGCTCACGACATTGGTTTTCCCATACGACACTGTCAATCTAGTCTAGTGTACGGAAGGGACCTCAGTTGGCTGACAACAACCGCACTGACATCGGTTTCTTAGCCTTACGTCGCCCTTCCAAGGAACTTCAAGAAGGCGCCGCGTAACAGTTGGTATCAGAGCCTAGGTTCGACATCGGACGAGGGAATGCATTGCCATTACCACCATTTCTGACCATGGTGAATTACGGGGATCGCATCGCGACCCTTCAAGAGACGGTTGACGTATTACGGCCCATCGTGGATATGGTGGCTAATCTAAAAACCAGCCTAGTGCAAAGGTTGGATGACCTGGACCGCAGAATGCGGCAGGCCGAAGTTAACATAGCAAACATCAGTCGCGACTCTAAGGAAGATCGGCAAACGACAGCCGTAGAGGCAGCCAAAATTCATGGCATATTCGAGGACCTCCAACAGGAGTGTGCCGAGGATTTAGCCCATCGTGAACTAGAGGCAGACAGACTGACTGCCATGCAGCAAACCATAGACAACTTGATAGGCCAACTCAATTTTGTCAATGCTTCCCTTCAAAGTCTACTCAAAGGAGGCAAAAACCAAATCAGGGGTGCTATGAACGTTGCCCCTATGCCACAAAAGCTAAAAATCCTGGAGCCAAAGCCATACAACGGAGCTCGGGATGCTAAAGAAGTGGAAAATTTCATCTTCGACATCGAACAATACTTCGATGTCGTAGGACAGTTGGAAGAAGCCAAAAAGGTAGCAACTGCTACCATGTATCTTCAAGGCGATGCAAAACTCTGGTGGCGAGTGAAATACGATGCCATCAGGGCCGTTGAAGATATTCTCCAGACATGGGCAGAACTGAAGGCAGCCATACGCCTGCAGTTCTTCCTGAATACAATGCACAGAGAAAGCTGCGTGAACTCCGCCACACCAGGTCAGTGAGGGATTACGTGCGAGAATTCTCCGCACTCATGCTAAACATATGGGATATGGGGGACAAAGACAAACGGTTCGCATTCATAGAAGGTTTGAAACCTCATACTCGTATGGAGATGCAAAGACAAAAGGGTAAATACCCTGCCCAAGGCCATTCAAGCTGCAGAGTGCCTTGGGGATTATCATATGGAAACTCAAAAAGATAGGCCCTAGCCGCCTGTCCGAGGGGGATATAACGGGAGCCAGCCTAGCAATGGTGGCCCTAATAGAAACGGAAGAGATCGAGGTGCATCCAAATCTAAGACTCCTTCCTCAAGCAGCAACAGTGTTGCATTCAATCAACAACAATCAAGGGAGAAAGCCCCATTCACAATGCCGTCATTGCGGCGGGAATATTGAAATAATCAATGCCCAAATACACAGATCAATGTGCAACAGACTGTTAAAGATGAGTCAGATCATGACGACTCAGACGGCGCAGAGCAAGTAGGTACCTTCAACACATTTGTTTAAGTGGGAGAGAATGTAACAACCCGACCGGTCATTTTGAGCTCTAGCGCATCGTTTGGCGGTTTGAGTCCTTGAGTAATTTCACTTCAGGTATTATGACTTGTGCGCATGGTCGGAATTGAATTCGGGAAGTTCGGAGTTGATTGGGAAACAAAATTCTAATTTCGGAAGCCTTAAGTTGGAGAAATTGACTAAAGTGTGATTTTTGAGTAAACGACCTCGAAATCGAGATTTGAAGGTTCCAACAGGTTCTTATGATAATTTTGGATTTGAGCGTATGTCCGGAGCGTGTTTTGGATGACCCGGGAGCGTTTCAGCGCCTATTATGGAAGTTGTCATTTTCGAAGAATTTCATAAATTTGGGTTGAAGTGTACTTCAATGTTATCGATGTACGTTTGGGATTTTGAGTATGGGAATAACTCCATATGGTGATTCTGGTATTGGGAGCGTGTCCGAATGTGGATTTGGAGGTCCGTAGGTCGTTTTGAGGTCATTTGGCAAAAGTTGGAATTTGAAAGTTTTTGGGAAGTTTGACCGGGAGTGGACTTTTTGATATCGGGGACGGATTCCGATTTCGGAAGTTGTAGTAGGTCTGTAATGTCAATTATGACTTGTGTACAAAAATTGAGGTCAATTGGACGTGATTTGATAGGTTTCGGCATCGATTGTAGATGTTTGGAATTTTAAAGTTCATTAAGTTTGAATTGGAGGGTGATTCGTAGTTTCGATGTTGTTGGGCATGATTTGAGGCCTCGACTAAGTTTGTAATGTATTTTGGGACATATTGATATATTTGGTTAACGTCCTGAGGGCCTCGAATGGATTCCGGATGGTTAACGAACCAATTTTTAGACTAAAGGAATGATGAGGCAGCTGGTATCTGGTGTAACTGCACCTGCGAGGTTTTGGCCGCAAGTGCGGAGCCGCAGAAGAGGCCATGAGGGGCACAAGTGCGATTTTAGTTGGTCAGTGCTGAGACCGCATATGCAGTTATCTCGCCGCATAAGCGAGACCGCACTGCGCAAGGGAAGGTGCAGAAGCAGAAGCAGCGGATGGGGGCATCTCTGTAGAAGCGGAATAATTGCCGCACATGCGGAACCGCAGAAACGGTTAAGTTACCGCAGGTGCGAGAATTCGAGCTGGGCAGTGAGGCTTACTTTAAAACGGGATTTGGCCCATATTTTCTCCCATTTTTCACTTGGTTGGGAGATTTTGGAGAGTTTCAAGTGGGGGTTTTCATCATCTATGCCAAGGTAAGTTATTCCCATCCATTACAAGTTAAATACTTGATTTATATATGGATTTAAACATGAAAATTAGTAGAAATTTGGGATTTTGAAGAAAAATCTAGAAATTGGTATTTTTGGAATTTGACCACGAGTTTGGACATGAAATTGAGAATAAATTATATATTTGAACTTGTAATGTTATGGGTAGTGTTTATCTTTGAAAAGTTTCGGAATCCGGGCACGTGGGCCCGAGGGTGATTTTTATCGACTTTTTGAGCGGAGTTGGAAATTGTTGTAAATTGAATTATAATGAGTATTAGAGTATATCTTTATGGAATTTCACATTTATTGAATAGTTTTGGAGCGATGGGTATTGGTTCGAGTTGTTGGAAAGGCTTTGGAACCGGGTATAAAACTTCGGAGTGAAGTAAGTCTCTTGTCTAACTCTGTGAGGGTAAAATTACCCCTATGTGTTGTATATTAATGTTTGCTATTTGTCGTGGGGACTACGTACGCGCGAGGTGACGAGAGCCCGTACGTAGCTACATTCATGTTATTTTTCGGGTACGCTTAGGTTCACATCAGGCTATAGCTGTACTATTTGAGCAGTCTCTCGCCTATTAAATTCCTCTGTTTTACATTACTACTTGATACTAGACTTGCTATTATAGAAACTTCACGAGTTCAAGTCTCGTCACTGAATAATTTTACTCCTCTTACGAAATGCTTCCGTGATATATATGGTTCATTGAAAGTTTTTGTAAAAGAAATTATAACTCACACGTTTATTCGTGAGTGGGGTCAAGGACCCGTCAAAGCTTTTTATTCTAATGGGATCGGGTCGTTCGCCTCGACAGGATTTATGTACCACACTCTTATGAGATCAGACCGTTCGCCTCGGCAGGATTTATGTACAACACTCTCATGGGAGCGGGCCGTTCGCCTCGACAGGTTAATTGATTTATCATATCGTTCGGGCCGTTCGACCCTCGGCAGTGCACAGTTTAAACTTTTATGTTGGATCGGGTCATATGCCTCGACATTTTCTATATCATATCCTCATGGATTCGTGCGTAATATTTGGCAAAAGGCCAGTATAGCTGTGAGTTTGCCCGATTTGAGTTATGATGATCTATTTGATGAGATCCACAATATATATATATATATATATATATATATATATATATATATATATATATATATATATATATATTCCGGTTAAGGAGGGAATTTCTAATGGAGAGCTTGAGTTCCTCGTAAAGAGGGAGAATTTGTACCATGTGATTTATTACTTGTTTACCTCATGTATTTAGTCTGCCTCATATTTACTTATCTCTTTTTACTATACCTGATGTTATTGGACCACTAGTGAGTATCTTTGTCGACCCTCGTCACTACTCCTCCGGAGTTAGGCTAGATACTTACTGGGTACACGTTGATTACGTACTCATGCTACACTTGCTGTACATTTTTGTGCAGGTACATATGTGACTAGTGGCCTTGTGAGAGTAGAGGTGTGTATGTATGCGGGGACTTACGTGTGCTGCATTCCACATTACGACCCGCAGCCGGTAGTGTCTCCTTCAGAGTATTTATATTTCTCCTGTCGAATTTGTATTCTGGACAGATATTGCATTTCATTTTACATTCCTAGTTGATTCTCATGCACTTGTGACACCGGGTTTTGGGATGATTATGGGTTGTTATGTATTGAATTTGTTAAAAGAATTATTTTTACTTTGTAAATCCCCATTCTTTACTATTTAAATTGAAGGAAAATATGATTTCAAAAGTAAAAATGAGAACCCAATTAAGTATTTATTGTTGGCTTGCCTCACAGTGGTGTCCGGAGCCATCACGACCTTTATGGATTTTGGGTCGCGACAAGGAGCGTTTCGGTGCCTAATATTGAAAGTTGGCTCCTTGAAGGTTATTGAAGTTCTTTAAATTTCGTTTAGAGTAGGTTTAGTAACATCGAGGTCTGAATGGGATTCCGAGGCTGGGGTTAGTTTCGTAATTCATTTGATTGGTAGTTAGTCGTTGCTAATCCGAAATCCAAAATATTTTCGGAAACAAGCACAAAACACAATGGTATGTTTTTGTAGATTCGTATCAAATAACCACTTTTATCCTTAGCCTCACGGTGGGCGCCAAACTGTTTACCCGAAAAACGGATAGAGTTGAATTTGTACGTAGTTCTAAGGATATGTGGTGTAGCTTAATACAAATTGTAAGGATAAATAGAAATATCAAGTATGGATTGCAAAGAATGCAAAATAGACAATGTTTTAAAAAAAGATAAATTTTAAGACTAAACAAGTGGAATCAAATTAAGAAGTTTGAAAGAACAACTCTTCATTATAGGAGAATATGGTGCTTGAATTATAATGTAAGCAAAAACTTGCCCTCTACGGAAATGATAACCATCCCCTTTATAGTAGAGGGATCTTACTTTAGATATAATTAAAAATACATAGTGGGAGACCCATGATAAATCAGTTTTTCCACAATTCCTGCTAAGATTCTCTCCTCTAGTGGGATTGCAACGGCCCTTGTCTATGAGCTCGATATTAACTCGAGTTTTCGGTCTTGACTCGAGCTCTCGATCTTGGCTTGAGCTCGATTCTGACTCGTACCCTTGAATTGATTCGGGGTCAATGGTGGTCGGTCTTTGGATCATAAGCTCGATAACTTTACTTTGCATCATAGTTCGATTTGGATTCGGGCTTGATAATGATATCGAGTTCGACATTGATCGGCCTCTCGGACTCGAAACTTGTTTGTACCATCTTCCGAATCCATCTTGAAGTCTTGCTTCAATCGATTATGTTTCGAACTCGATCAATCGTACGTAGGCCGAAATCTATTTCGACTGTATACAAAGCCTAATTAAGAAGTCAAATTTTGGGTATAGCTTCACAATGCGTAAAAAAGTTCTTCGCTTCATCTTCTTCAGTTCTCTTCCTCTGTTTATTTTCAGATTTTTCTCCATACCTCTTGGATTCTCTTCATACTTACTTTATGCATTTATTTTTTCTTTTAGTGTTTTTTCTTGATTCTCTTCATACCTCCTAATTTTGCAATGACATTGCTGTTGTGAGAAGAAGGATTTTATCTTCCAGTGTTGCTTGATTATTTGTTCTAGAGTAAATGGTATATAAATTAAGGAAACAAATGCTTGATCTTTCTAGCATGGTAAAGATAACCTTGGGCAAGTTGTTCATTAGCGAGCAGATCAACTAATGACCATACTATCTTATCGCTCTTCACCTAATAATTTTTGCTTTAACTTTCTTGGGCTATAGTTTAAGTACGTGTATCATTTAGATGTTCGTATACAAGTGATAGATTGATCTTGCCATATTAAGTTCTTGATAGATTGCTTTGTTCCAATTGGACTGTAGAGCATGAAATCCACAAGGCAGATTTATGAGTAATCATAAATGGGAGGTATAAATCGGGTATAATTGCTTTATATGCTATCTTTTACATCGTATAAAGTATGATTATCAACGTGCTTCCGTGATGACTACTTTCAACCTCTGTTTTTCTTTGTGCGCAAATTAAAACTACTAAGCAGAACTCAGAGCAAAATAACTACTCTGAGGTGTACAAATATCACATGCTTATATGTAATAAATATTCGGAAAAGATTTTACAACAAACAAGCAGGGGCGGCCTAAGGTAAGGCAAATGAAGTCTTGTCTTAGGCCTCCAATATATTAAGGGATCTTTACACAAATAACCGGTCATATTAATTGTTTACTTTTTCTAGTCATATACATTGATTATACACAATTATGCACATGTAATACATAAATTATGCATATATTATACATTCACTGGCTATTTTTAGTTTAAGTGATAAGGTGGATGGCTATTTTGGTTAATTCTTCATATATTAAGGGCCCCAATTTTAAGTACTATGTGTCACATATATTTTATGTAATTATTATTAATAAAATATTTTAAAGTTTTAATTAAAGTTATACAACTTAGTGATAAAAAAGGATAAATTTCTCTCATTTAATTAAATGATAAACGTTATCAAATCTAGTTTTTTCTCTTCTATGTAACACTCATTTTTTTAAAAATGTTTATAATGATTTTTACTTTTTAATTTTAACTTAGTTTCTCTGATTTGGCTATTTCTTTTCACCATAATTTATTGATCCATCCATTAGAGAGTATTGTTTTTTTTCATCATTTTAAGAGCAATTCCCAAATGCAATAGGGCGCAAGGTTCGAAAGTCGGGAAATTATCGTCGTGCCCCATCTACCTTCTTCAACTTAATTAATGCGATATTTCATTTACGAGAGAGTTCCAATTTCCATTGCATAGTCGCATATTTTGCTTCAATTCATATATTGTGAAAAATGGCCACAAATAAGAGGAGTTTAGTGATGCATCAACAATATCAGCTTGAGTACCCTTTGGAATAACAGGTAATATTTGGCAAAAATCACCACCATATACGACTGTAAGGCCTCCAAAATGTTTGTCAGAGCTATTTCATACCTCACTCGCCGGATATCTCTCAATGTCTTATCTAATGCTTCAAAACAAAACTTATTTGCCATGGGGGCTTCATCCCAAATGATTAAAAAAGTTTTGTTGAGAATCATATGCATAGGAGAGAAAATGCCTTTCTCACCACCTCTCACCACCTTTAGACAAATAATCAGCAGTCATGAACAACATAACATAAGAAAATTCACTGTTGTATATTTTTGCTACTGAATACGTTCAATTTGCTTCCTTCTAGAGAATGAGGAAAATAAGTCATTTGAATTGCTATGTGTTTTTTGTGTCTAAAGGTATCTATGTCATGTTCATAACATACATAAAAATGTTGAAACAAAGACTGTTGTACTTAAAACTCATATACATGCTCTCTTTTTTTGCGTCGAAGACATCTTTAGTTCCTTGTCATTCTATAGTAACAACCATATACATGCTAGTACAGTTTCCAAATCATTAGATGTACAACTTTTAATGTTCCATAGTTTTTACCTTGATTTCAAGTTGTACGATAACAGAAATTAGAATAGGGAAAATTTGAAAAAGATACACATGAACAACGAAAGAGAAGGTGTGTTTCTTATTTTAGTACGCTTTGTTTTTGTCTTTTTATTGTAAGGTTTTTTCTCAGTGGTTATTTCACGATATAAGGTTATATTCTCATATAGTTTTGTAATAACAACAATACGGGAAATAAAGATCATATATTAAAGTTAAATTCGAACAATGACATGACATGGAGACAATACTATTTTGAAACATGTTTACATCAATAAGTTTACCAAAACAAACTGCAACATTAGAGAAATTTGTACATCAATACAACTTCTACTGCAGTGACCATACTGAAAAGCACAAAAGGATACAATAATTTTGTCTACTCTTAAACATCAAAAGCTCTAAAACCAACAAATAAACACTCTACTTCTTGTTCTTTTGGTGGCTTGCTCGATAACTTCATCGTCATGTATGATTAGGTTTTTTCTCTTTCTAATCTTTCTTAATGAAGTTCTTCTCTTCCTACAGTTAACACCGTCATTGACATGTGGATCTTCAGGAGAGTCTTCAAAGTCCTCCAAAGAGACATTAGTAGATTCCTGTATAGTTTTCAGAATAAATATTATTTACATATCTATTGAATATGCTAATTTTTTTAGTAGTTTAAAGTTTGCTAAATAAAACAGTAAAGAAATTTACCTTTCCTTCAACAAAACGTTTTGTTGCAATGTTATCCTCAACTTTCTTTTTCCCCTGCATAAGCAACGAAAATAAAACATATTTTCAGTGTACATATACATCTGGATTACCATTTGAAACAACCTATATCACAATACCTTTTGTTCTTTCCTTGTTGTGTATTGCAATTCCAGATTCTCATCTGGAATGAACAACATGGATACCGTATAATTTTTAAGCCCCTCTTTAAGATTGTAATTGTTTAATCGTAGCTTGAAAATAAATTCCTTGCCGCAAAGGCGACAATGGTATGCGAGGCTTTTATAAAAAGGATTCGGTTAAAAATTTTAAATGATGCCAACGGTTAATTGGAAAGTTACAACCCTTTGGAAAAGCCACTATAACGGAGGCAGGTTTTGCCCAGGAGGATGAAGAGGGCGTCAT